>NW_026099572.1:7185069-7265362 GCF_025091365.1 Daktulosphaira vitifoliae
TAAAAAAAAAAAAAAAAAAAAAAATACTGTAGTTAAACAATTTAACGACGAACAAATAATTATTTTAAAAACTACGACGAACGATTGACGAACAAAAAGTTCGATTGTAAACAGTTTGTCAAAAAAGCGTTGCGAGTATTTTTTTAAACGGACAAGTCATTACGTTGGCACGGACTCGCTTAATCGGTGCCCGATCGCGGACTGATTGAGCCTGGTGGTACATGCTCGTTTACGACTACCGCCGGTGCCGTACTACACTAGCGCGCGGTCCGTATAGTTTATTCCCAACAGAGCGCCCCGTAACCTACAGCGACCGTGGCGGCACCATCGAGTCCGATCCACATTCATACCCTTCTACGCCATTTTGCAACCCCTCAGAAAAGCAGCTGCAATGACACACACACCCGCGGCCAGTTTTCGTACAAACGTGAGCAAAACATGCCGAGATCGGCAGTCGCCCTTTTGAAGACCAAAGAAAAAAAATCATCCCCGTTTATTGTAGTTGTTTGTTGTTTCGTTTATCAATACAAGTGATCACCAAAGTGGAGGTCTATACGAAGTATTGTTTGTGTGAACCACATCTCATCATATACCCTACACTCACATCACACATAAGTGTGGGTAATAAGAGTGAAAATAACACAAATTATCAACTAATGACTGGAAATACTTTTTTAATCCAAATAAAGTCTTTATTCTTTTTTTCGAAATTTACCCTTGGAGGGAAAAATAAACTTACTATACAAAAAAAAAATCATCCGTTTTATTTTGATTGAGTAAGCAAAACATGTATACAGTGCAAGTATAAATTCAAATCGCTGAAAGCTGTTACTGTTTTTGCTGATCAAAATATAGTCAATAATTTCGTAAAGCCCAACAATAATAACGCTGTTAGGTAAACTTTCAAGAGGCTTTTATAAATAACTGTATTTACAGTCTAACCGTTTCAATCATTGATAACTATAGCAAATTACGTTGAAATGGTTAAATCGAATGAAATCGTTCCAAATGTTTTCGTTTAACCCTGCAGTTATTCGTATATTTATAATATCCTATACCTGTATATATTCATTTTTTGCGAAAATAAAAATTAAACCAACCAATGAAGTGCATGTTTAACCTCAACAAAACTAATATATTTTAGCATAAAAATGCTTTATGTAATATACAAAAAAAAAAAAAAGCTAGTGCAGTTGGGTCCAGCATAGTTGGGTTTCTAGCGTAGAAGACTTCACTATAAAGAGCGACTGATTTATCGTTGACCAATAAATTTTTTTTTATATAGTAATAATTAAAAAAATTTTATAATTATGAGTTAAAAATTATATAATTCTTGTTTTATAAGTGGTTAAATGCTTTTTAAATCAATCCCTTAACCCTTATAAGGGTATCATCTTATATTTTTTAATGACAATATGCATATTTAACTAGCTCATAAAATAGAAAATAAGCGAATTATTGATAGCAAATTTCTAATGTTGAAAATAAAATATATTATTTTAACATTAAAGTAAAATAATTTTTAACTAAGGTGGTCATTTGCACATGGAAGGCGAGGTATTGGGATAATTTTTTTTTACCTGTAGTATATTACATAGGTTTTAATATATATTTAAAAATTGAAGTATTTCTGGAAAATTTACAAACGTTAAGTTGTAGAAGTTAATTTTTTATGCATAAGTTGCTATTTGGAACCCTCCTGTGGGTTGGTAAGAGTTTCAAAAAGTCTATCTAATGAAAGATACCTAAGGTATTAATAATAAAAAAAACTGTTTTGATTCATTAATTTTTCAAAAAAGTTTTTATAGCTTTAAGTAAAAAAGTTTAAAAAAAATTCGAAATTTACTGATTTAAAGAATCTTAACTTTTTGAATAATTCCCTACATTTCCGAGGAATAAGGGATATTTTTTAAATTTAAAGGGTTATGTATTCAACTGAATACAATTTCTAATCTTCTGATGTATCCTTCAATAAAATTGTTCCAGTAGGATCTGAAAAAGTTAGTGTTTGACACACACACAAAAAAAAATCATAATAGATAAAAATATTATAGTAAAATTATGAGCTTCGCATCGAAGTTAAAAAAATGAACAGATATCTCTCAACATTTTGTTCCTCGTGTAAAAAAAAAGTATATTAATTTTAATTTATCGATGAAATGATAAAATAATATTATATGTACCCGTTTTTCAATAATTATAAAAGTATTGTGAAAATTAAATTGTTATAAATAATTACATAAAGATAACTTTAATGCATAAAATTGAATACATGAACTATTTTTGTATACCGTCTTCATAGAAATGTATGAACAATTATTTTTCAAGAAAGGAAGGATTTGATAAGTAATTGACTTTAAGCACGCAGCTAATACAACTTGACTAGGATTTTAAAATCATTGTTCATCGATAACGTTGTGGTTGAGGAGTTGTATATAGAACATTATATATACTTTCACAACAAGAGACCGAACCGTTTAAATCTTGGCAAGTGGCCATGTTTTCTGAAAAGCCAACTATTATTTTCATTGTGTAGAATCACTGAAAAAAGAGGAATTGCTCGTGATTTACACAAGTACGTTTTTGGTAAGCACTTATTTGTTCTTGAAGAAAACGAAAGTCTATTATATTTCTCCGTATCACCTAAACTGCAGAACTTTCGACATCTAATATGAATCGAACAAAATATTAATAACATTTTAAATATTTCTCTAATCATTTTTCTACTCAAAAAGTATTTGGCACGTGACTTCTTATTATTGTTAATAAATATTAAATTCAAGTCAACGCAAAAATATATTGTTTTTTTTTTTTTTAGAATCCTTTGTGATATTTTCTATTCCCCCTTGTTATTATTTTCAAGACAATAGTATTTTAAACTTAAATCATATTTTTCCGAGAATAAATTTAAAAGAGAATTGGAAGAGGTTTTTCATCTTGACAGAATTATCATGACGACCGGAAAATTGGTACCAACTACCATCGTCTAATGTGAGTAGTATGCCTTTGATGTTCACAATAAATTATAATACTCGGCTAAGTCACTGTAGTGTTTACTGAATTGTAACAGTTTATTGAACGCATGATGTAATAATAGTTTTCAAATTATTAGCTTACAAAAGTCTTCCCTCAGCTTTTGACACGCAGATGAAAATATACAACTATTTTTCTGTTTGACGTCTGACAATGTGTGTTAGTACTGCTGAATTATTATTACAGTAGTAATATCGGCGAAAATATAAATAACCTTATTAATATAATTATAAAGTAATTAAACACTACAGTAATCATGAAAAACAAGGGATTTTGTGATTTATAACATAATGTTTCTGGTTGAAAAAGTATCAGAATCGTTATTACTTTACATAATTATAAAATAATCGCGTAATCTGACAGCTGAGATATGATCACATATGAACAATGTAAATATGCAGATTTCGGTTTATTTGACTTTGGTGCCCAAGTTACGCCATGCAGATGTTTTGTTTTACAAAAATTTAACTGTAATAGTAACTTTGATTTATTATTATAATATAGGCAATAAAAATGCATAGGGATTTAATTTTTCACACACGTTAACATAGAAAACATTATAACAATTATAATATTATCACCTTTGCCGTTGTTTTTCGATTTAATCAACAGCCATTAATTAATCTCTTTCCGGTACAGCTCGGTTCTTAACTACAGTTATTTATGAGAGCAGTGCTCCGTTTTTTTCGTACACCCACGATTGAGTCAATACATAAATATACCTGGTTTTTTTTTTTTTTTTTGTTAATTTGGTTAAGATACACGATTATATGTAATTGTACAGAAAAATAATTATTTTTCTGTACAATAACATATACGTTGCTAATGAAATATTGGTGTTACATGTCATTATGACATTCATTGTCTAGGCGTGTGCTTGTTTATGTTAGTTTTACATGCGAACCTAATGTGGCCAAGCGCATCGGAGCGTATACTTGATTTTTTGAACTAAGAGCTCATATATTAGTACGAAACTATAAAATTTCATTATTTATAAGAGGATCGACCAGATATAGAGTGAAAAGTATTTAAATTTAATGAACGACATTGAATTCTATTAATCATTGGAAAAATATAAATTATGAAGATTTCAATTGAATCAGTCATTTCAAAAAACTCATAAAATTTAGATTTAACAGGAACCAAAAAATAGTTAATTACTCCAGAAATTCAACTTTTTCGCACTTAACCTTATTTATTTTTAAGGTTTCTGATATTCATAATCCATAGTTTTAAACAGTCTAACGTTGACCAAAATACATTAATTCGAGATAAAAACATATCTGACATTCGTTGTTTTTGCAGCGAATAGAAACTTATAATATAAAATCTAAATCAAGCACTAAAATAGATAAACACAGAAGTGTTATGACACAAACCGAAATAATTCTTTAAAATAAAATATTTTTTCCTAAAATAAATAAATTAACTTGCCTTAACCTGGCAAAAAGTAACAAAACTTAAAACGACTTTGATCGAAACTTAACAAAAAACAATAAAATTGTATTTTGTCTTTTGTTTAATAAACCATTGTACCTTTCATAATAAATATTCTTTTACAAAAAATAAAATATTTCTTTTCTCTTATACAACAAATACCCAACTTGACAAAATTGACACGGCTACGCGTCACTTCGTGATACACGATGGCCCGCGACTCGTGCCACTTTTATCAGCCGTCGCCCTACTGTGAGTATTTGACGGGCCGACACCGCGTGCCATACGCCATGGTGCAAAGTCCAGCAAGTGCCACACGGCCCACGACGGCCTGCCGCAAATGATACGTTGAGTCTTCTTTCCGTTGTCAAAGTGACAACGTCGAGGGTGTACGCCACCGGCTCCGGACGTGCCGCACGACTGGACTCGATCCGCACTCGCACCCCGTCGCCCTCAACGCTGCTAACTTTTTGACTCCCGAGGATCATGTTTTGGCACCGCGAAGCCGATGCCAGCGAAAGTGGCGCGATATTATGCTAAGAATATTATTAACTGTGTTCGTCTTTTCAGTTTGTTTGTTTTTAAATAACAATATTTTGAATAATAAACGGGTCATGGGTCTCTACCCTCTTAACCAGTGTCGACTACATTATTACGTCGTAAGTCGTGTAAAAATGTTACAATACAGGAATATATTTGTTTGAAATTTATATTTTATTATATAACTCATATTTTACTTTATTTAATACATATTTTATTTGATAAAGTTAAAAATTTTAAACTTATAATATTATTATTTTATTATGATGGTGTTGATAAAAAAAAAAACATCTGATTCAAAATAATCATAGCCAACCTTAAAATCTGTAAGGGACTGTAAAAACAATCACAAATCAATGATTTGTTTAGTTTTTTATGTTATTCTATGAGGTTTGTTAAAAAAATCGTGTTATAACAGATGACGAAACATGGGTTTATGACGTCAAAACTAAGGCTCAAACGTCCCAGTGGAGGCATTCTGGATCGCCAAGACCGAAAAATGCTCGACAAGTGCGGTGCGGTCAAACATGGAGGTTATGCTCACTGTGATCTTCGATTTTATTGCCACGGGATCAATAAGGAGTACTACCTATAAGTTTAACGCTGTTTGCGTGAAGTGTTTTGAAAAAAATTCCCAGATTTGTGGCAAAACAATTCATGGATTTTGCATCACATTAATGCATCTGCTCATACTTCATTGCTTGTTAGTGAATTTTTGGCCAAAAATAATATTGTAACGATACCCCAGTCTCTATATTCGCCAGGCATGGCTCTGTGTGACTTCTTTCTATTTTCAAAAATAAAGAGAACCTTAAAGGGCCGTAGTTTTGCAAGCATAGATGACATTAAAAGTACATCGCTGAATGAGCTGAAGGCTATCCCAAAGATTGAGTTTGAGAAGAGTTTCGAGGATTGGAAGAAGAGTTGGAGTAAGTGCATAACATCTAATGGGGACTTTTTTGAAAAAAGAACAATTTTCTTGTTTAATTTATTAATTAAATTTAAGCAAATTTTTACACTTAAAATAACTAGTGAAATGTATGAACACCTATCGAATGAAGTAATTTCACCAAGTTAATAGAATTTATAAATAAATCAACATTTATTAATATTACTATTAAATATTACCTAATACAAACATAAAGTTAGCTTTATTAGATGATGTATACGTTGTAATTTTCTTTTATTTAATATTGACATTCCATAAATATTTTTAACATTTTCTAAATATTAATCATTAAAAAATGTTTAAATTAATTTAATGTAAAAGGGAAACCCAATTTTATCTAATTATTACTTAAAACATAAATATAATTGAGCTTTTTATTTTTTCTATACATTTAGATTTATTATATATATATATATATATATATTTTTTTTTTTTTGCTGTTTTAATATCAAAAGCCCTGAATCATTAGAATGGTAACTAAAAAGTAACAGAAAAATATTTTACTTAAACTGCCGCTGTCTTCCGGAAACAGTTGACCGTTTCTAACCCACTGTCTTCTTAAATGTTTCTATAGCAGACTAGTTTACTTTGACAGTTTCATAAATTATTTTTTTAATGTGTTCCAAGTATATTTTTTGTTTCAGAAATATTATCGCTGGTTGAAATTGTAATTTATATCAAAATTGCAAATATTTTATTTAAAATGTTTATGTGCAAGTATTAGAAAAATAATTTACATTTAATTTATTTTTCATAAGTAAAACTGTTCAGTGGTTTGTATGTAACAATAAAAAGTTAAATATTAGCGAAATATATATTTTAACTTCGATACTAAGCTGAGAAAATACTAATTTTACTATGATATGTTTTTTTTGTGTCCGTAGTCACTTTTTCTGAACTCTTTTTTAATAAAAGGCTTAGGTATTTTCCTTTTATTTGAAATTCTGACCCTTTAATTACTTACAAGAGGGGATTAAAAAAAACGACGTTTTTACAAAAGTCAACTTAACTATTGAAATTGTTCCGGAAATATTGCGTCTTTTAAATTAAAGCTTATGTTACGTACCGTAAATTAAAAAAAAAAAAATAGCCCTGACGACTTATCTTCTACGTGCAAATAGCTACCGAAATCAAAACAAATATATAATATTTGTGTAAAAAAATCACCTTCTAATGTGATGTTATTTTTTTACTTAAAACTGCCTTAACTTTTTGAAAAATTAACGAAACAAAATCATTTAAATAGAAGTTTTATTCATTTGCCATTAAAGTAATAACTAATTTATAAATTTTTATAAATTTTCCGAAAAAATATCTATGTCATACTATATGTAGTTGCTATAATAGATATTTATTGATATATTATACTTATAAATCATATAACTACTAATTAGGTATAATAAAGGAAATAGGAGTTAAATTTGCTTTTAAAATAGTCCACTGATTTATTAAAATTAAACATTATCTAATTATTTCCATCGAAGCGTTTCTTATGATAATGATTTTAATCACTGTCAAATGTCATCTATACTTGCTTCAGCTACGTGCACACTGTGCACCGTTTTTCATTTATTACTTAGTATTTTATTTAAATTTAGTACTTATACGATGAATATTAAGTGTTAAAATATGTGTTTTCCGCAAATAACTTTGTCAGTTCTTCTCCCTTTTATTCTCCTCCCTGGATACCGACAGCTTATAAAAGTTTCATTTTTTCATTAATGTGATTTTCTCCAACCGTATAACTATAAATTCACCTGTCCCTGAAGACAACGACCAAGTGTTGGGCTTCTTCCCTCAAAATTGCATTCGAACAATTGAAAAACAAATCTTATTTCTTTATTTACAGTTTTAACTTCCCTTTGTCATTCTCCAATAGTTTTATTATATTATATGTATAGTGGATCTGTAAAATTGTTCTTTAAATAATTTACTCATAAAATAAATACACCCCTCTTTTATTTTTTTATTAAGTGAAAAAAACAAATGCCTATTCAAATTATATCTTAACGTTGTGAAACTTTTATGTGTTTACACATTATATAGTTAATTTCAAAAATTATAACTTCATATTTGAAAATCTTCCTTATTTATACAATTTTTTAATAATCTATACATCTGTAATACCTGGATAATTATAAAAATAATTCAAATACATTAAAAAAATATAAAGACCATAAACTTTTTGTAATGCCAATAACATTTCAAATTAAGAGTTTAACATTGCTTTTCGGACGAGAATCAAATGCATTAAATTTATATTTGATACGCTTTATTTTTAAAGCATTTCTAAATACAGAAACATAAAAAAAAATGTAATTAATTTTTTTCCAAGCATTCGACATTAATAACTTGTAAAGACGTATTGTGATTATGTGACAGCCGTCAACTGATATACTTTTTAACAAATATGAGAAGCATCAATCTATATTTATTAACCAAATAATGTATTCATTACTACAGTTTATAATGATCTAGAGTCCGTTATTACAAACAAATATAGTTATGAGTTCAAAATTATTTAAATGTACAGTGAAGAAGTTCTACAAAAAACTCACACAAAAAAATAAATACATCATAGTAAAACCAATACCTTCTCAGCTTCGCATCGAAGCTAAAATGATGAATTAACTCTTTGAAATCATTTTTAAAAATAACTTCAATTAGATTATTAAAGAAGAGTTAAATATTCTTTAATGATTGGATTGTGTATNTCGCATCGAAGCTAAAATGATGAATTAACTCTTTGAAATCATTTTTAAAAATAACTTCAATTAGATTATTAAAGAAGAGTTACATATTCTTTAAATAACACACAATCAAAATCACAATTGGAGCAAAATTCCAAGGGGTGCTAAAATTTGAAAAGGCTCATAAAGCTGTGTAAGTAGAGATCCTCACCCCCTAATTAACTATAATAATATTAATGATGATGGTTTATAGGTGGCTTTATAATGAATTGTCACAGTATTCTCAAAATTACGATTTTACTTGATAAAATAGAAGTATAATTTAAACATATGGTGCAATTTAAAAGAAACTTTATATAGAAAAAAACTGGTAATAATTTTTTTTAATAAAAATACTTAGTTGCAACTATAGGTGTTAAAGTTGAGGTAATAAAGCCTGGGTTTTTTTTTAGCTTCTTCAGTAATTGTGTCACTGAATCTCATAAGATATACAAATTTTTAAAAATATAAATAAGTTATACTTGTGTTATAAAGGCAGTAATGGAAGTATGATATTAAAAAATCATTTACAATCATGCTTACTAGAGTAATGAAATAAAACTATCTTAAAATGATTTATATTGAATCTTGTATAATAAAAACCAAACTAATTATTAAATCTAAAATATTTAAAAATTAAATTATTATAATGTTTTTTACTAAAAATTACTTCTGAAAAATTATCAGTACCAGTATTTATTAGAGTTGAAGTAACTAAGTGATTGCTAACAAAACTGCCAGTAGTTCGTAATAAATATTTCTTTTCAGAATGTCTTTATCCATTTGAAAAAAATGGTTTTTTAATTTGTATATTATTACATTATAGTGCGTTATAATTCAATAAAATTAATTTCATTGATCAGTTTATCAATAAAACTTCATTTTACATCCTTGTCGTGTAAAAATATTGTCTTCTATTTTTAAAATATTGTTCGTTTATTTTTGTAATCAAAAGTCATCTGTTGATTTTTAAAATTTTTTATAAATCCGTTAACACTGACACCGTTTCAAGTTTTTTTCTAATATTACCTCCCACTATGTACATGCTGCCATAATATATAACGATTAAGCTGACTAGAGGAGAAAGACATTATATTGGACTCATGAAAGATATAGGAAGGGTCCTGGCAGCAGTGTGCCCCCGGGGAACAACGATATTGGTGGAAGGTCGAAATGTCGACAGCCGGAATTAGAATGGATGAAGTCCCTGCGTGCTAAGATTAAATTAACTTCCTAAGAGGAGGAGGTGACGGAAATTCGATTCAAAACCATTGTATTTTTTTACCAAACGTGCTACACGTTTAATCGTGGATTAGAATTTATAGACGAATATAGTTGTTGAAAAGAGCTGAGTTATGTTTATGTGATGGTTAAAAAGAAAAAGATAATAACTAGAATCTTAAAAACCTTTTTCTTTTTTTCGCAACGTAATTACCGTCTTAAATAATTATACACAGGCAAAAAACATAATTTACATTATAAAAAAGTTACGGGTACAATAATTAGATTTCGTGGGAAAATTATTAAAAATCCAATAAAATTTTGTAATATTTAACATAATCTGAAAACCTGTTTGTATTTTTAAAATTTGTCGGACTTTAAATTATATATTTGTTGAATATGAAATCAATTTTCATTTTGAATAAAAATACATTTTACATTATGTAAACTTTTAATTTTAAAGTCTTAACTATTTTTTAATGATAATCTATTTCAATTCAGGAAAGACAAGAGAGACAATTAGAGAAGCAATAATAATCAATAATAATAATTTATGAAAGGGCATTTGTACTTATAATAGGTTTAAAGAATAATCGTGTTCTAAATATTTTCGCACTGTTCGGCGTATGTAATTTCTAGAATTTTATTATATATATATATATATAATATTCAATTATGTGAAATCATTTGTTATCGTTATACAATTTTTTTCCATTTTTATTCAGAGTTATTGATAAAATCCATTCAACTAGTATTTTATTAATGTGATATGCTTAATTGAATATTTGATGCTGTTATTCTGCGAGTTTGTTGCACTCAATGTAGTATACGAAAATTAATAATATCGTTATGCTGCTATCATTTTATACTTCGATTCATTTAAACTGGACATTCATTATACGTACGTTTTCATTCGTATTCCTTCAACCTTTTTTACGCTATTTTTTCACTTGAATTCCATTTTATAATATTACATATATTATAATAAAAAACCAAGAGAGAAGATATTCTTTATCACGTTGGTCTATGGTACGTGATTGGCTAGAAGAAATAACGTAATGAGTTCTAGATATTCAAAAGAGAAACAAGTTTACATGTATTGTATATATTTATAGGTATTTTAAATGAATGCGGAAAATAGGATCCAGTATATAAAAAATAATGTCTGTCTACATTCATATATTGGATACCTTAGAAAGTCTTAGAATGTCAGTCTATATATTTTTCACTTTATTTCGAAAAATTTTACTCATTTTAGATATTAAATCTATTTTTTGTATTTAGTATGTGACACATAACATCACCCAGACTATTAAACGAATTTGTATATTTCTATTCATCAACGACCTAAATAAAACTTTAAAAAATTCTATAGATATTAGTTTTTTCTCACAATAAAAATCATTTTACAATTTGTATATTATATAATAATAATATATCTAATGATATTTTGTTTTTTGAGATCGATTAATGATGGTAATTATTACACAAATGTTATTTTTTCAAATGCCGAAAAAAACTTGTCCGGTTTTTTGTACAATACCTGAGTACTAAAATTCCAATGTCATTAACCTTTCCGTCCCTTGATGCACGTTACATTGTTGGTTTAAATGTTTCGTTAATTATTTATTTTGGTGTGTCATTTATATCAACTATTTCATTTATATCTTTTTGCGTGTTGCATTTTATAAAATATTTAAATGTTTAATCTTAAAGTAATAGTAATAAATTATTAATCTACATAGATGTACTCTGTTAAATATATAACTCTTTAATATTTTTAATAAGCAGTATCTGTATAAACTCGTACAAATAAATGTAGTCACTTTATGGTATGTGATTGACAGTAGTCTATCATTATTTTATGAATAACTTTAGGATTTGTCTAGAAATTAATTTCTATTTACCTTAAATGGTATGAATTACCATCACTCATTCACTATTAGAATTATTTAAGTATTAAGTCATATTATTGGTATCAGATTTCTAGATATAAAGGTTAATTTTTTTAATCAAAATTCACTCAATTACTCACACAATAAAAAATTTTTTACAGAAAAACTGTTTTTGAAATTACATTTAGTTACATATTAAGTTTGAATTATTAGCAATGTAATACTTTTTAAATTCATTCCTTTCATCTTACAAGAGTGTCAACTTTATTTATTCAAATGGCAATATAAATTCTGAATTTAATAAGATGTTTGAAATTTTATTTTAACAGTAAATGACTTGAATTTTCAACAAAACTTAATTTGTTTAATATATATAAAACTTTAAAGTTTCGAATTTTTGAAGTTAAAGACATGACATGTCTTATTCATTGTATATTATACAAAGTATTAAAAATTGGTTTTTATAATTTTCATTTTCAAATTTTTTCGGTTTTAATGTCTATACTTTAGGTGAAACAGTATAGTCATATAGAGGGGCAGTAATACTATATTTCCAAAAAATAAAGTACGTTTTATGTGTTAATTATTATATTTTCAAGGAAGATTTTTCAGCATTTAATTTCTATTCATAAGTATATTAAAAAAGGGAGCTACCCTTCCCAAAAAATTATGTTCTAGCTACCAACGTCTTGTGATAATATTATACTACAAATTCAATTTCATAACTGAAATTATAATTAACTAACGAGATCAGAATAATCGAGTTTTCTTTTCTTTTTTTATGATTCGTTCTTATTAACAACAATACTAAATTATTTAATGTCAATTTTAAATTATATTAAATTTATATAAGTTAAGTTTTTCAAGTAATTTATTTATTAGAAAACTTATAACTTAAAATAATTTATAAAAATTTAAGTTTAAACTATATTTGGCATAATCATAAATTCCCTACTAATAATAAAATACAATCAATAGATGCGTATCGAAACGTTTTTTATGATATGACTGTTGAATAACTAACTATATTAAGTTTTTTTTCTTCGATTTTTCCTAAAAAGAAATACAATTATTTTATATTTAGGGGAAGATTAAGAATTTCCGTCTACTTTTAATCATATTTCTTTATTAAGCAACAATAAATTTATGCCATTGAAAAAATTGCTAGTTACAATGTAAAAATTGTTAGCTGATAATAATTAGACTTAATTTAAGAGAAATAATTAGATTAGCAATAAGATGAATAATTAATTAAAACTCTTTCAATGATAAAAAAAACTTTAGTCTCATTTTTGAGTAATAACATTGTAACAAAAAAATGTTATTTTTAAAAAATCATACCTTTAATCGCTAAGAAATTTCAGTTTATAAACAAAATTTAATATCAAAAATAGAAGACATTTTTAAATAAATACTTTTAGCTCAATTTTTTTATTATTATTGATTACCGGTAAAAAAGTTTAAGTCATTCGTATTAAGTATATTTTCTAATAAAATTACAACTAAGTGGAAAAATGATAATAGTTTTTTACGTTTTATGTTATTTTCGTTTGGAAAATTACACTGATTAGGTTTCTTTTCAGTATTGTTGTATTTAGAGTATCAATAGGATCAAGTTTCCATCGGTGAAATTATAATAACAATGTCTTAAGTTTCAGTAATTGCTACTTTTGGATTGAAGTTCTTATTATTGTTATGGTGTGTTTGAGGCTTCATTCTTTAGATAATGATTTACTTTAATGCGATTACAAAATAACTACTCAATAGTAATTTGTACGTATAATATCATACAAGTTACTGAGAATATTAACTATTTTCCCCCTCGGTAATCTTCTTGGCTTCTGGCCAACTCACCGAATCTTATACGGCGTTATCAGGAATACATTCCAAACACATAAAACACAATTGCAAACATACATTGAAACCATACAATCCACTACCTTGGTGAAATTTATTGCAAGTAATAATTATTGTGGTGTCGTTAGGTTTTTACGTTTTTAAGTTTCTAAATAAATAAAGTTAGTTATGATATGATGCGAATTCACTTTATTTAATACTGCAATGATGTTTTGTTGTATTTAGTATCCTGTTATTCCTATCATATGTTACAAACTACTAATAATATGTATTCATTTTAAGTGAGTATTGTGTATGGCGGACTAGTGACATGTTACTGAGCCATAAAAATAAAGAAATCAAACTTTTGCGCGGTCCTTAGAGGATTGGAGCCAGTTAGCTTTTGAAAATTACATAATATTTCAAGCTCAAACTTGTCATAGCGTTTATTTATGTAGTACACTTCAGTGTACTCGAATAAAAACAGATCATAAACAGCAATAACCCTAAAGCCACCTTCTACTACAGACTTTTTTTTTCATTTGCGAGTGTTTGGTCGGATCTATAAATGCATTTCTTCAGTATTCTCCTCTCAGCGAGTTCCCAACTTTAACACACATACGGTTTAAACATTTTATATCCAAAGTGGTTTTTTTTTAGAGAGTATTTTGTGAGACACTACAAAATATATTCTCAAGTAGTGTTTTATTTTATGTGCACATTAAAAAAATCCACCCGATTGAAGGATAAAGTACCCAGTATGCCCGGGGGCTGTTTACCAGCATTTAATTCAAAGATTGACTATACTATGGTTGTCTTTCCAAAGATATTAGTCAATATTTTAGTAAATTTTGCGTGGCGAAGCTTTTTTATGTATAGTTTTATCAAATTCTAATGTTCCTTTTTTTATCGCTTTATCAGCAAATTAAGTGTCATAGCGCCCTCCCCCGTAGGAGGAAGGTTTCTTAACCATTTATACTCCAGGACGGGTGGTTAGTCCGTCGCCGGAGAGAGGGATGGCGACTCCAATTACCGAACTGATCTCTCGTTCGGCAAATGAAGCTGCCCATGACCGAGTTTCGAACCTGAGACAGTGCGCGTCAAACACTGCCGCGTTACCAACTCGGCCATACCTTCTTTAATGTTTCTTAAAATAAATATCATTCTATACTCACAAATCTTTGAATTAACACTAATCATTTTTAATTGTGATTTCGTTCTTTTTTTAAACAAATTTTAAGTTCAATTTAACACCACAAACAATTTTTTCTAATATTTCTAATTTATATTTTAATTTAAAACAACGTTTATTCAGTGATGAGTTTATTAATTTGTTTTTATAAATCAATATTGCATTTTCTGGATTTAGGATTTCTATTCGAAACTAAATATCAAGACATCTTATTTGGTTATTACTAGAGAGCAGATTTTTATGTTTGATAATATGTACTAAAAAACCATTAAAAAATGCTCAAATTATTCTTTAAAGTTTGAATAAAATATGCTTTAAGCTTAATATATACAAAAAAATCTCAAAATTTTCCATAGAGACATCAAAATA
This sequence comes from Daktulosphaira vitifoliae, assembly GCF_025091365.1. NCBI lineage: Eukaryota > Metazoa > Arthropoda > Insecta > Hemiptera > Phylloxeridae > Daktulosphaira > Daktulosphaira vitifoliae. The sequence goes on from NW_026099572.1 coordinate 7,200,271, forward strand.
TGCTTCAAAATTAATAAATTAAAAAATATTCAATTTTTTTTAACATCATCATTAAGAGAACCGTGAAGTTAGCTAGTGAATTGCTAACATTAAAACCTACTTCAATGTTTAACTAGAAACATGTAAAAATATTATTAGTGCACTTGGGATCTTAAAATTCATCAATATATATTGAAATAATGTTTTTAGATTTTATAAAGATATTTTAGCCAAATAAAGTACATACTTCTTATTGTATGTAATAAAGAAAACATTTAAAATATTTTTACTAGCAAGTTATAGAACAGTTTTAATAACAATTTTATTGCTAACATTTTTTCTGGCAAAGAAAAAATTGAAATAATACGACTAAGTTTTTTTTGTTAAAAAAAAATTCAATTTATAAATTAATGAAAATTATTTTTTTTTCCTAGAAAAAAACTCAATATTATCTAAAATATGAAATAAGGCTAAATGTTCTCTAATATTTAAAATATAGCTGTAAACTCGGTGGTTAATAAAATAACGTTGTTTCTTACCCTCGTTGAGCTGCACAAAGTTAATAAAAAATAAAAAAAAACCTAAAAATCCATTCTCCAGTCATTATTAATGTTTATATTATTCTTCATGATAGGAGGATGTAATAGTCATGTACATGGTTCATTTTAATGTGAGAATGCGTCTCTTCCTGTAATTACGTGTCCCTATGAGTGTTGCGGGTGTCTCTTTAAATACAATTATTGACGCTGTTGAACATCCTTTTGAATTCGATCTCAACAAATAAGAAAAAATAGCGTAACAGATTATCTAGGATACTTTAATAATGTAATTGAAAACTTAAGTATAAATTATATATTTAAATTTTCATCTACTTTAATATTTTATTACTGAAACGATAGAAATGTTTACGTATATACACAGAGTGAAACAAATCTAATAGACAATTCTTATAACTTTTAATCTACAAATATTTTAAATTTTTTATACATTTTTACAGACTTAGACTAAACTCTAAATTTATTAAGACAAAAAAATTATAACGAAATGATTATTGAATCATAAGTTATTTGAGTTCTCAATTAGATATATTGTATACTGTATATCTAGAAAAAAATACAATTAACAAAAAAAAAGAACACAATATGTATTATATAAGTTATAATGGGCATATATGTAAATTGTCAGTGTAGAAAAGGGACAGTAAAATTATAAGATTGTCTAAAGCAACAATAACAACAAAAACTAAATACACACTCGTTATCAACAAAATGACAATAAATCAATAACAAAAAATAATCATATTGACATATCGGCCTCAACCGAAAACTGTTATTAAAACAAGTAAAAACAAATAAGCTAGTCGACATGAATTCCTTAACACATTCAAACAAAAAGTGGTGTACGATGTCTCGACAAATCTAAACAAATTTAATATACTAAATATTTAATTGATTTATTTAAATTTTATTTTAAATATTATTATACTATAAGATTACAAAAATAGCATCATAAATAGTCTTTTTTTAAAAATTTACTAAAAATGTCAAAAATAAATTAAAATAGCATTTTTTAGATTTAAAATAAAATATACCTTTTCACCTATAACTGAAAATTATAATAAATGGTAAAGTAGTAATACAAAACTAATTATCGACAAATCAAAAATTTATTTAATCCATTCTCTAATTAATATTAAAGATTTAATTATTATATAGGAATGTTAAGCCTACTATTAGAAATACTTTTTTCTTATAATTAATTTGATATTACGGACAAAAATTATTCTTTAAATAAAAATTAGTATGTATATTATTAATAAATCAAATTGTATATAACATAACTTTTTATCATTTCAGTAATAAAATTTAACGAATTAAAAGATTCTAAAAGACTTAAAGTTTGCTCTTTATTATTGGTAAATTTTATTCAATTTTAAATAAAATGATTTATACATTTGTATACTATTAATTATAATTAATAGTTAGTATATAAAATAACGTATAACTTTCATTATTCAAAATTTCATTCTTTATTAATTTTAATCTAAATTAATATATTTAATATTGTCTTCCGATTAAAATTCAATTACATATTTTGAAAGATATTTTTCATAAAATTATTTTAAGATAAATCATTATTTAATTATTAGAATTTATAAATAAACCTAAAATTTATTTTCACGTTAGAATTTATTCAGGGATTTTTCTTTCGATATTGATTATTTTTTAGAATTATTTTAAATAATTAATTTTAAATATAAAACTCCTGCATGCAAAGAATGAGACTAAATTGTTTGTGTCTGCTTTTAGACTCTTGAATTAATTAAAGAACTTTAAAGTTTACAAATATACAACATCGAAAACAATTTTAATTATAAAGGTATTTATTGGTTGCGTATATTTTTGTATTGTTATCTAAAATAATATTATTATTTTATTTTATTACTCATTTTTTGCTTTGATTCAAAACGTTGTTTACATGTTGTTATCAGCGGAAGAATTACAAAGATCTCAAGATGTGCTATCCTCAATTTCAATTTTAACACTATTGATTATATATAGATACTTTTTTTTAAATCAGACCATTTCCCTATATACAGGGGGGTTCAAATCTGAAAAATGCATATAGAAAGTAGAACTTTTTTAAATTAAGTTTTGAAAGTGTTCCAGAAAATCTGACATTATTATATATATTTTAAATTAAAGCTAATGTAATATACTTTATTTTGAAAAAAAAAAAATTTCGTATGTTATTTTATTTTTACGGTGATAACAGACATCAAAGTTAATAACAAAAAATACGATTTTTGTAAAAAAATTCTTTTTTATATTTTTAACTTTATAATGCTATAACTTTTTGAAAAATGACCAAATCAATTCAATTTTTTTATGAGAAATAATATTTATATATCCCTCTTTCATTCAACATACCTTTTTTTAAAATATCACCATTTCCCTTTATATATTATAAGTATATATATATATTACACTTATAAATCATAAAACTTGTAATCAGGATATAAATAAAGAAATAGGAAATCATGTTGCTTTTGGAATAATCCACAATTTTTTTAAAACTAAACACTATCTAAAGGTTTGCATCGAAGTGTTTTTTATGATAGTGTTTTTCATCACTGTCAGATAACATTATAATTGACCCAACTATGCCACGTCACCACTGTGCTGCGACCCTCCTGTGCTAGGTTTATTTATACATAAATATGAAGTACATTGAGTATGATTTGTATTTGAAACTGTTATTCATAAAGTCGAAAATATGACAGAGAAAGTATTGTCAACAGATCGTCAATAATACTAGTTTCAAACCAACCCACCTGTAAAAAATCCCATGGAAATTATGAATACTTCCGTTGAGTACGTGACGCGGAGTCGGTTCCTAGACCCTTCTTCACTATTTTTATATTATATCATTNTTTATCTTAATCGAGATATTAATAAGGAACCAGCAGATCAAGTAGCTTTTGGAATAAAACACCAATTTTTTTTAAAATTAAACACTATCTAAAGATTTGCATCGAAGCGTTTATTTTTGATAGTGATTTTAATCACTGTCAGATATCATTATACTTGATCCAACTATACCACGGCATCACTGTGCCGCGACCCCCCTGTGCTGGGTTTTTTTATTATTATTTAAAACCAAAACACTGAAACTAAAGTACTCGTATTTAAAAAAGAACAATTTCATCCGTTTAATATAACCAATATATAATGATTCTTGTAAAAAAAAAAAAAAATTATTTCTTTATAATAAAAGTAATTTTTACAACGATAGTAATTTAATGATATTCTTGAAAATTAAAAAAAAATGGTGAAAACATTTAAATATTAAGTTTAATTTTTTAATATATTTATATAATATAAATATGAATATATATTCAATGGTAGGGTAATTTTTTAGCTTCGATGCGAAGCTAAAAAGGTATTGGTTTCACTATGATGTGTTTTTTTTATTATTATTTTTTTTTTTAATGTCTGTTACCACTTTTTTTCAGCTCTCACCGAACCGATTTCTTTTAACGATATGTCAAAAGATCACAAATCGTATCTAGTCGCAGATATTACCCTCAAAAATTGAAAAAATTTTCCTCGTTCCACGTAAATGAGGGAAACCTCCAAAAAAATTATAAATTTAAAAATCGCTAATTTTCGAAATTTTTTCCATTTATTTTATTTAAAACTGCCATAACTTTTTCAAAAATGAACNAAATCATTATTTAATTATTAGAATTTATAAATAAACCTAAAATTTATTTTCACGTTAGAATTTATTCAGGGATTTTTCTTTCGATATTGATTATTTTTTAGAATTATTTTAAATAATTAATTTTAAATATAAAACTCCTGCATGCAAAGAATGAGACTAAATTGTTTGTGTCTGCTTTTAGACTCTTGAATTAATTAAAGAACTTTAAAGTTTACAAATATACAACATCGAAAACAATTTTAATTATAAAGGTATTTATTGGTTGCGTATATTTTTGTATTGTTATCTAAAATAATATTATTATTTTATTTTATTACTCATTTTTTGCTTTGATTCAAAACGTTGTTTACATGTTGTTATCAGCGGAAGAATTACAAANGACTTTATTTTGTCTTTACGTTGAAAATGGCTACCAAATTCTATTTTTGTGTGAAAATTCTAAATTTTATATTTTACATTTTTTACTTTAAAACTTTTAAAAAAATTGTATGGATCAATACAATTTTTTTATGAGAAGTAGTATTTATATACATCTTTCATTCAACATACTTTTTTTTAAATCAGACCATTTCCCTATATACAGGGGGGTTCAAATCTGAAAAATGCATATAGAAAGTAGAACTTTTTTAAATTAAGTTTTGAAAGTGTTCCAGAAAATCTGACATTATTATATATATTTTAAATTAAAGCTAATGTAATATACTTTATTTTGAAAAAAAAAAAATTTCGTATGTTATTTTATTTTTACGGTGATAACAGACATCAAAGTTAATAACAAAAAATACGATTTTTGTAAAAAAATTCTTTTTTATATTTTTAACTTTATAATGCTATAACTTTTTGAAAAATGACCAAATCAATTCAATTTTTTTATGAGAAATAATATTTATATATCCCTCTTTCATTCAACATACCTTTTTTTAAAATATCACCATTTCCCTTTATATATTATAAGTATATATATATATTACACTTATAAATCATAAAACTTGTAATCAGGATATAAATAAAGAAATAGGAAATCATGTTGCTTTTGGAATAATCCACAATTTTTTTAAAACTAAACACTATCTAAAGGTTTGCATCGAAGTGTTTTTTATGATAGTGTTTTTCATCACTGTCAGATAACATTATAATTGACCCAACTATGCCACGTCACCACTGTGCTGCGACCCTCCTGTGCTAGGTTTATTTATACATAAATATGAAGTACATTGAGTATGATTTGTATTTGAAACTGTTATTCATAAAGTCGAAAATATGACAGAGAAAGTATTGTCAACAGATCGTCAATAATACTAGTTTCAAACCAACCCACCTGTAAAAAATCCCATGGAAATTATGAATACTTCCGTTGAGTACGTGACGCGGAGTCGGTTCCTAGACCCTTCTTCACTATTTTTATATTATATCATTTTCTTCGTCACCTCACTCGAATTCAAAACACACACACACACACACACATTACATTATACTCCGTATAGTTCAACCTCTTCTGTGTACAGATATAATATACGTAAAACGGGCGACGACGCGATAAATCTCTGTTTTCGAGTACTATCACGTACGGGATGCTCCTGCACGCCGCAAAAAACCTGCTGCGCGTTCCACTCCTTCCGTTCCCGGAACGGCTCCCGCCCCTGGACGAGTCTCCCTTTGTACAAATATTCGCATAAATTCTAATCTGCAATGTTGTCGTGGTCTGTCGTAAAATCGTGGAATCTGCAGGAACAAAAGTGGAAAAATAAAATAAATAGCACGATGGGTTGAAAAAAACATGCAAGAGAATAGTTGGACGAAGGATATCGATGGAACCGCCTGTTTTGTATTTGCATTCACATAAATTTTGACCAAATACGCTGTGTGTTTATACAGTCCTATTGAACTCACTCTATTATTGCAAATTGACTTTTACTTTGACTTTACTCAATAAAGCATCAGCCATAAAAGTATAGTACTCTAAGAGTTCAACTTAATTACAATTTTTTATTTCAAAACTTCATAGTAACGTTAGAAAAATAAATTTGATATTTTATTGTTTTTCATTCATAATTGAATGGATTATTTATTTTTATAAATGTTAAGATTTTCATAATTTAATATTTTGTAGTTTGATGTTTAAAAGTTGTGTACAATCGTTGCCTTTGACTTTTAGTTATAATTAAACGGATCTTTCATTATATCTCCCAAATATTCAAACTGTCTCATAACGACACAGACATTCTGAAAGAAACACTTGCCAGGTAAAATATAATTGTGTATGTCAACATCAAAGAAACAGTAGGCTGGCGTTCCTCAGTTCCGCTAGCCATGTTTCTACACACTTGAAAGTTTATTTGATACTGTAGTCTATTGTAAATGAGTTATTATTTGGAACTTCAACAAAGTGACACACAGAGATTCCATTTCTCGTGACTATATAAACATACTTGAAGTGTTTGTATACATTCTTTCAGCAAACCTTAATGAAATTAATTATTTCAATCGTTCAAACTAATTCAATGAACGAACTGAAACATACTTACTTCACTATTCCTGTTTTATAACAAATTCATTTCTCGTGTAGGCTTATTTTTGTAGTGGCATTATATGTCTAAAAAATTACTGTGCAAGTATCAGAAGTGTCATGAGCAGTTGAGTTAAGAGGCCAAAGAAAAATTATCAACACTATTATTTTACGAAAAAAAAAAAAAACTAGCGTTATCATATTTAGTTGAGGCGTCTCCAGTGTCTGACATCAATAAATCCAGCTTAAATAAATAATTTGGATCAACATAAATCATAAGGGCAATATATCGGTATTAAAATAATAAGAAAAAACGCTATCGGACTTCCCAGAGGGGATCACACCCAACTTTAATAAGAAAATGCACTCTGTAGTGGTGAAATGCAATAAAGCGGTTACTTTCTTAGCTGGCGTTTTTATTTTTTTTCATTCTATTTAAGCTCCCTTTACTCTGCACGCAGGCAAGGGGTTACATTATTCTACAGGAGGGTTGTTCTGGGCCGATTTGTAACTGTTAGTTTAAATTAAATTGTAAAACTCTCTGTGCCTCGATCAACCCGCCATTGTGATAAAAGAGAACAGATAGAGTCGATGCCCCGTATTATAACGCCATTGCGAATGTTAAGTTTAAATTATTATTATTATTACTACAGCAAACGAGAGCACAGGGACGTGGGTCAGGACACGAACAATTCGTTACATTTGTAATATAAATTTGATTTAGTTCCATAAAAGAGATATGGAGTAGATCTTTTTATCCAATACCCTCGAGTCACTTAATACGCAAACGTAGTAATGATATTACGCGACCACATTGCGCTATTAAATAAGCATACAAAGCGATATTTTTTGTTCGTGTCTTTATATCCCTAAGACGCAACCTAATCTGATTAAAATTTTTCAATTTAATCAAGTGTTTATAAAAAATTTACTTTATAAAGATTTAATTTTTACATTATCGCTCATGAAAAATCATATTGATATTATTAATTTAATAAATAACATGTAATTAATTATATTTAAGTAGATTTTCCCTAATAATAAAATGAAGATGTCTGATTTTATTTTATCTCGTTACATTCCAAAGCCTAAAATTAAAGGGTTGAATCAACCATGATTGAAATTTTTACATTATTAGTCTATTTAAAATTGATAAATACGAAATTGGTCGATACCCTTCTTTAATTTAATCTTAGACCTTCGATATTTTTTTGTAAACTGATAAATTACAAAAATATTGTAAATTAATAAAGATTATTATCAGAATTAGTTGTTAAAGCTAAACAAATTTCGAATTGGTACATTATAATATACTGGAATTTGAATACTACAACTGTCTCTATATATTTAAATTAATAATAACAGAACATTATGACAGATTTCTATGATTATAGAGCAAATATATCTTTTAAGTACATAAAAACAATTATTGAATACGTCCATAAAACATAAAACTGAATATATAAATAAAATTTTAATTACCGTTTTACAATCTTATACATATTGTAACATTCCGGACTTAAATTATGTTAGTAGAAGAGTAGAATGAATTAAATGATATTTATTGCTCATAATTCACCATTGTATCAGTTTAATTGCAAATATTTTCTAAAATGCTAACTACTACAATAGTACGCATCAAGATTTATTTTACTCGTACATTTTATCGATAATCTAAGTCAAAATAAATAAAAGCAAATTACATTTCATTTCATTTAAAAAGAACTAACTCAAAGGTCAAACTGGATTTTTAATAAAATTATCAAATGCAATTTATTTATCATTTGATGATGATCAATATTTTCAGTTCAAAGAGATAATCTTAATCTCAAATATTTCATATTAACACTGTATATTTGATTTATGGAATCATACTACTGATTTTTTTTTCATTGAAATAACTTTACGGTTTTATAATTTCTATTTGAATTTTTTAAACTCATTAAATAATAATTAAAATATACCTGTACAGCTAACAATGTACAAAATTAGTAAAAAATCAATTTGTTTCAAATCAAGTATTCATTATTATTTTTATGGAAATGTATCACTCTTCGATGGACATAGAATAAAAATCTGTCATTTATTATTAAACTAAACATTATATAGAATGTTATGCGTTATGACTTATAAGCTTAAATTGAATTATTTAAACACGCCCTAGAGATCCCACATTATTATTATGAACTGCTGTAGTGACTGATGAACTGTAACTTAGGTTTAAGAGTTTTGTGTGTAATATTGTAACATATGGGCCTATTGGTACCGGTTGAATGTTGTTAAATGGCAAGGGAAACCCAGTGAAACGGGTTAACGCACCCCATTATTGTCACATTGTGGCCTATCGGGGTGGTAGTAAATTAATATTATCAAAGGACTGTCCTTACAACAGAAACGGTCATATAATACGTTGTTTGTGGTAATTTTTGTTTATTTACTTTCCTATAGTTTTTTATAGGGGTTTAAAATGTTTTATACAAAATCGTATTAAGATAAAAAAAAAAAAGGACATAAATCGCTTGTAACGGGATAATGAAATACCGTATGTTGTATAAAAAGCTTCAAGTCGGCAAAACCACAACATCTTCTACGTTTTAACCTGTGTTATTTTTAGGGTTTTTTTATCGCACGACTTTTATGTCCATATGGAACACACAAATTTATTTTTGTACATCTGTCATCCAAATGTTTTGCACAGGGAAAAATTAGTCCATTACCGTTCAACACCTTAACGCTTGAAACCAATACACAAATAATTCCTTATTTTTTCGTAATAAAGTAATACTTAAAATTAATGTTGTTCTAAATAGTAATTATAATTAAATATAACAATAAAATATTTATTTAATATTTTTCTGAAATACTAAAAAAAATTCTTGTAAACATATTTTATCATAATATATTTATTAAAGTTGCATCATAAACTCAAAATGCTGTTAATTCATACTTGGATGTTATTTCTGATGAAATTAATTACATTATCTAACAAAGAAACAACGTTATGATTAATTATGAATGAATCTCCAAGTATAATATGATATATCAAATAGAGATATTATTTATCACATCATAGTTTCATACATTTTCACAGTTACTCCGAGTATAAATTTATTTTTAAATTACATGCTACATAATTTTACTGAGAATAAAAAATCTGAGAAAAATTATGATGAAATTTATATTACTGTAGAGTACAATTGAGTTCATTTGTATGACGTTTGTGATAAATGACATATTATTAATAAAATTTTCTCTATGCATTATGATTTGTATACATGAAAGTGTTTTGATTTCTTTATCAGAATTTCTAGAATTAATAATTTCGAGTTTCATTTGTTATACTTCTGAATATTTATTAAACTGGATACCAAGAAGAATATATTTCATGAAATTCTAGTGTCCCATGCACATAAAATTGTCATTTTTAATACTGGAATAACCTGAATTGTAAAATAATAATAACAATTTTATACAATAACTTTTTGCTAACGAGCCTGATTGACATCGAAGCTTTTCAAAAAGTTAATCTATTCGAGCTGTCGTCTTCTTGACCCGAAAACGTGCGATTTAAGAATTGACGAAGACACGCTGACTTAGCCGAATCTCGAGGACTCCCGCGAGGCATAAGTAATTTCATCGTTACATTATATCTTCCCCTTGACAAACAAAGGTCGAATAATGGATTCTTAGTCGACACTGCTGAATAGCCAAACCTGTCGTCATTCATCATACCCACAGTAAAGCACATGGATTTTTGACCAAAACTTGCAGTTTTCTACTGCTGCCGCCGGGTTAGTTCCATTTTGTCCGGTGATCGATCCAAAACGACGCATTAGGGATCACGGACTTGTGTCTGAGTTCCAGGATTAGGCCGCCAATTTATTTTAGTCCACTCACTTTTATCATGTATATTATATATAATTTACTGTATTTTCTTTAATTCAAAGTCAACATATTTCTAATACATAGACATTATTTAACCTTGGACGTTTATAATGACTGATTACTTTTACCATTAGAATGTATTGCCTCTTAATCAACAAGTTGAAAAGCACATAAATTAAATTTATTTTATCATTAATATTTTAATTCCAATATTAGCAAAATTATTAAATAATAAAATATATATTTTGACGTTACGTAACGAGACTAAATATTGCGCATTTTAGATTTTAAATCTAGAATTCTGTTAGTAAAAGTGATCATCTCATATTACAATAATTAATAGAACAAATTAAAAAACATTAGACTCATAATTATTCAAGTCATATTTTAAGTGTCAGAAAATGTACTTCGAAAATAAAATAATTTTAGTTGTTATTGTCAATGGTTTGGAAGTTTATGCACTTAATATCAAATTGCATATAAAATTTATTTAGTATATTTTAAATTCCTGAAAAGATAATAAGTCAAGTTTGAGAGTACCAGAACATTGTAGTATTATTTATTTGATTTACAAAAGTGACAAAAATGATGTCTAAAACAAGTTTTTAAGATTGAACTTATTTTTTGAAAATTATTAATTTTTAATATAAAAACTGGAAGTTAAGCACGGGTCTGTTTATTTATATCATTAGGAATTAAAAGACCGTATTAATACTCCAGTCTTGTTATAAAAATTCTAATATCTTTTAACTAATACTAGTCCAAATGTTGTTATGTTTCTCAGATAATCATTTTCTAGGTTGTATATTAGTTAAACGTATACGTTTCTATTTAAAAAAACTATAATTGAACAAATTTTAAGGGGGAAAGAGGGAGGATAAGACCAAATTGTTTTATAGAAATTGTATAATGGAAGATACGATTAACTTCTAAAAAACAAAAATCACATTATGTTTTATAGTTGATACTGTGTGAGTTATAGTTGAGTTACAACCACATTGTCATACACTCTATGTGAAAGCGTGTTATTTAAATAGATCATTAAAAATAAATTATATAAGAACTTTATTGTATTGTTAGTTATAACAATTACATAATTATTCAAAAAATAGTTTTGTTATTCTAAAGCCTTAAAAAAAAATATCAATTTTTAACTTATGACTCAAAAATTGATTAAACAACAATAATTATTTAATTTTTACTTTATTTTATCAAAATCAAATTAATGATTTTTTTTTATGCTTTTGCAGCCCATACTATTGCAGCAGTCTCTTCACCGAAGAGAAGGTTTCATAACTATAGATACTCCAGAGAGTACTACTAGAGAGAATATTTTCGAGTTAAAATTATATAATAAGTTTCCTACACGCAGTTATCTATATATGTATTCAATATATATTGACTTGGAAATAAAGTTAAATCAATTTTTGTATATTGATAGTATTTCTTATTGCAATTATTTTTATATTGCTATGGAAAAGATAATAAAATAAAATTTTATTAGTTTATAAATTAAGTAGTTATACCATGAATTACAAAATATTTCTAAGAATTCATAGAATTTCGTTGTTATTTTATGACTTTTGGGTGTAATTGTGGTTACCTTTGCGTTACCTAGACAACTGCCAGTATTTATATTCTCGTTATAAAATTTATCACTGAAATTTCAACGAAAAAATATAAAAATAAAATACCATTTCCTTTTTTTTTCTTAACTAGATAAAACGAGAATATTTATGGGGTACGAACAGCCGACCGAGATGATCATTATACCCCTGAACCAAACCTCCTATCATTCGTTTAAAAGACATTACCATCCGGAATGATATTTAGTGTGCTTCTCTGTAATAATAGAGTTTTTACACCTCTCGATCTAAGCCAGGTCGCTGAGTTTATAAGACTCCCTATGTAAATGAACTCGATTACCACCTACACCTCACTGAAGCCACACAATACAAAAATTTATTTTGGTGATTAAGCTTGAGTGGTAAGCTACACAATCCAAAAATTCTATCAAAATAAAACAATAATAACCCAAAACCATTGACCTAAAAATAAAATCCAATTTCGAAATCACTTTTTTATTACTCCTTAAGTAGATTCACTAACACGAGGATTTCGATATTAAATCTAAATGATTTTTTATTATTATTAAGAACTAAGAATATTTAGCTTCAATACCAATATGCTTATTTAGAAGTAAAATGAAACCATTTCATTAACTAATGACTCAATTTTACCCCTAAATTAAAAAATATAGTTATTGGAACTTATTAAAAGTTCTTAACTATTCAATACGCAAAATGATTTAATATGAAAGAAATTCGATTAAAATAATATTAACTTATAACTTAAATACAAATTATAAACGATTTGCGAACTATATCACTTGGATAAGTATTGCACATATTACATAAATTTTAAAATAGAGACTAAAAATGAAAAGTCAATAAAAAAGTTTATTTTGAATAGCATGCGTTTCTTAGCTACATTTCACTTACATTTAAACACATTAACACTTTCTAAAGTGAGGACTTAAAATATATTGCCATCCAAATATTTTTAAACAAGTTGATTCAATACAATATTGTTGTGAAAAATTATCCTTAAATATATTAAATATTGAATTAAAATATGATTGGATTCAAAATGAATATTTTCTTACCACAAATTTATATTAAAACTAGAATCTATTTGTGTTTTGTAATATGTGGTAAAGACATAGAATAAAAATTACACACAGGGCAAGAAAGCGTTTCGCATACAATTCCTCCACATAATAGTTGCCAAAAAAAGAAGGGTAAAAATATATATAGCTCCCTTATCTTTCCGGTTTATTCGCGTATAAATACACCTCAAAAAGACTATGGAGTGATATACGTACTTGAAATGACATAAATATTTTGTCGTCTTTTTTCTTTTTTTTTTATTGAGTTTATGTACATTCTGTGAATAAATTACGCAAACGACTCTTAAAAGACCCTCATACGAATAACACGAAAGCACAAAACAACTCTTAACTCTCATAGAGTAAACATTTACTATCATAAAATTCTAAAAACATTAATAGGCCTATTTTAAAATATTTTAGTGAACTTAACTTTTATACCTCTTGTACAATTAATTATTTTCTTTACGTAAATTGCGTTTTTATAAAAAAAAAAATATCTAAATTGATTTAAAAATATTTCAACAAACGCTATTAAAAATCAGATCTTTCTAAATGATCACCAAAACGTTAATTAAATTATCATTAATTAAAGCTTTTTGACAACCATCACTCGAAGTTAATTGATGTACAAAAATACAACAATTAAATTAAAATAAAACTTATCACTACAAGAAAAAATATTCAATTGGAGTGTAAAATAATTTAAATAAAATACATTTATCTAATTATAAACGAGAATGAATTTTTAGTATATACATTAATTTTACAAAATATAATTCACTTTAATTACAATTTTCATATTCTAATTACTATCATTTTCCATGAAAACTACTCAAAGCATAAAAGTTATGATAATATTTATAGACTTTTGCCATACGAATGCTCAATTAAAGTATACTGGTAATCGTTAAATAGTATGGAAGAAATCTTTTATTCTTCTCAAACATCCGAGAGAGGGTCGAAGAATTGGTCTCATGAGAGTCATAAAACAAGACAATTTCTTTACGCCTAAATTTTGTAAAGGAATAAGTCTAACGCTCTCTATGTTTTTTCCCCTTAGGAATACTCTTTGACTGAAAATTGAACCCAAAGTTACAGTTTTTTCATTGCTATATGAATTATAATCTACGGTTGTACCTAAAAATGGGCATATAACAGATGCATGGAGTCACAACATTTTTACTATGAGTATTTTACGACTTGTACTGTAAGAATAACACATTATGATTTTACGACCAACACGATTCATTTGCTACTTAATCAATTAACGGATACATAAATAGAAAATCTGTTAGAATGACTAAAATAGACAATGTTGCTCAAAGTTTACTACTTAATTTTACCTCAATTATTATTTTAAAAATGGTATTTTTACAATAGCGTTGTTAATTATTTTTATATTTTTGAATTTCTTTCAAAAAATTATTCAATTAGATATATTTTCATTGTATTCCACCAACTGTTTTTATTTTCCTTTTATAGTATTATTTTCAAACTTAATTACATAGAACATTAAATGCAAAAAAAAAATTAACTTTAGATCAAATATGTATTGCTATACTAATATTATTTTACTAACTATTATATTCTTTAAAAAAATATAAAACTAATATATAACAAAAACTATGTACAGAGTGTACGGTTTATCATAAACCACTGGTGTACTCGCTAAATAAATACATTATTGAAACATTTTTTTCCAATTAAAAAATTTTTGGTTTGTTATAGTTACATTTATTTCTTGATTTATCAGCTATTAATCACTTTTTAATATCATTTCTTGAAACTTATAGGAGTGTTAATTTTATATTTTCAAACGGAAACGTGCACAATTAATTAATTAATTTAGTAGATATTAATTTAATTGAGATAATAATGGTTGATAACAACTTTTAATCCAGTATTACAAGAGTTATTTACAGTTTAAAGTAAAGGCTGGAGGTAAGAAATAAGTGCTGTAATTTTTTTCACTAGTCATTTCCTAATAGTTCTCTTCCACCTGCCTATGTATCAAAATTACAATAACTTTCAAAGTACTAGTCCGATAGTTGTTATCGACAAATCAATTTCTTAATTGGACAATTTTTTTTTTATATACACAGTTGGATATAAAATTTTTAAATTTGTTAGAATATTTTTGCATATTATACGTTAATAATTTTTCTTATAAGAATAGTAACTATAATTATATTTTAAATATTATTACTAAAAAAAAAATTACTAATTTTATTTGGATCATAATTACGAATGCTGCAAAGTTGAATAAACTTAATAAAATATATGTTTTCTTGAGAAATAATTTTTTTTTTTTTTAATTTCGTCTCTAATGGATGTCTCCATTTCAATTATTATTTATTTGTTTATTATTATTTCCCGGAAAACAAATAAAACATTATAACTGTAATTATAGTAAAGCCACTCTCTAGCCTTCCAGCGATTGTTTACTAGTCTGCCGCAGGCTTGGTTATTTGTTTTAACCAGAATCTCGGTAAAAGCCAAGGAATCAGTAAGGGGTAGGTATATGGCTTTTTGCTGATTTCGATTGCTTTTAACCTGAGAAAACTCGTGGCAGCGTAGATTGTGATGGCGGATAAAATAATGTGTGGAAATGAAACCCGTCAACTCGTTAATCGTCAAAATCCAAGTGGGGACTTACAATCATAGCTAAACAAATACTAATCGGATCTGGAGAGGGCAGAGAAAAAAGTATAAACTTACTCTCTCTCTCTCTCTCTCTCATCTAAAGGTATGTCAAGCAGTAAAAGATAAATCTCTTTGAGTTCTAAAGGGATTTGAAAGTTTTTAGCAATTTCGATTTGTTCTTAAATACGAATTAAAACGCTGCTGAGGCAACGACCACCTGCTGATAACGGTGACTTGAAATTAGGATTTCTTGTACTATAGTGACAGTGTAGGAGAGCTTTTATTTTTTACATAGCTTGATTACAGTTTTTCATTCGCGTTGTTCAGGTTATTTTAAATGCAAACAATTTTTAAAAGTATAACCTTCAGAACAGAATTTATCTCAATCTACTGACAACCAGAATACAAAATACGTTTTGAACTAAGTAAACATATGTTAAAAATTCTATTACAGTCAAGTCAAAAATATTTACAATGTTTGTTACAAGTTTATTTATATGCTTCGTAATTGAATATTAATATATATATTTAATTTAGTAATTCAGTCGATATTTTTTTATTCATGTTGCGGATTTTCAATTTTTTGATGTTAATTTTAAAATTAACAAATAAAATATCACGACCAGTCTTCAATAAATATAAAAAAATAGTGTTCTATCACAAGGGATAATTTAAATTAGTATCATTCATTTCTTTGCAATTTAAATGTAAGTTACACAGTCAACATAAATTCTACTAGTTTTGTAATAATGATATAAGAAATATTGTAAAACGGAAATATAAATGTCACAGTCACGACATCCGCTCTTGAAGATGTGAGTAGTCTACACGTCCGGTCGAAGAATTTTGGCGCCTCGTTTAAGTTAAAAATATGTTTAAGAATAATTCTCACTTCTTCACATTTATTGTGTGAAAGTGCAGTTAAAAAAAACATTTTTGTTAAGTTATACTATGTTACGCATTGGTTTAGTATAAACTCATAAGTTATTTTCTTAAACTTATAAAAATAATATTTACTTTATTTATAAAACATTCTTCTCATTACAAAAACGTTAGCCATATCATTTTTTAAGCTACGATTTTAAACACTTTTTGAACAGGATTTTAACTATCTAATAATTTCGTATGTCTAGATTTGTAGATAAGAAAACAACTTTATTGTTTTTCAAAGTTATGAGTAACATATAAATTAACCCAAAACATATGAAATGTAAACATCCGTTTATACATAAACTTAACATTTATATTGTATAATGGCTCAGGTGCATGTCACACTTTGTCGTATTTACTAATTAAAATATATTGGTAGAAAATTTCATATCGTAATTTACATATAAATTGTATTATTCGGAAAATTACGGATCATTTAAATCGTTTATGTATTTAAACTAACATATGCTAGTTATTCCAAACAATTTATTTTTATTTTTTAATTCTATAGAAATTGTTGAAAATTGAAGGCAAAATGTAACAGACATTTACAAAACACATTAAACTTTTTAGTATCACATCAAAATGGACTTTTCAAACTGTAGTCTGTTTATTTAATTATGTAGTAAAATTATACGTTCATCATTAGTGAAATGAACAAAATAAAACGTGACATCATTAAATTATAAAACACTCGTAGTTAACTAACAAGTACACAAACAAATATATAAAGTTGCTTTATTTTTCAGCTACATTAATTAATGAAAACTTTTATTGATAATTATATTTTAAAATTAAATTGACATGTTTTCTATTTAAATACAAAATCAAATTCTAAAATTTCCTAAAAAAACTACTTTTTTGAAACATGTTGTGTTTACAGTAATATAAATATCTTTAGCTCGAATAAAATACAATAAAAAAAATACAGCTCAACACAATCAATAAATTTAATTAAAATTTCCTTTTTTGTTAAAATCCTTCAATATATAACCTTGTATATATTGAAGGACATGTATTGATAAATTTTAAAATAATACAGACTTTTATGAAAAAATAATCCTAAGCTTATCTCTTCTGAAATTTTTAGCTTCAGTGCAAAGATGAGAAGGTATTAATTTTACTATGATGTGCTTTATTTGTCTACTTTTTTGTGTTACGATATTTTCTCAACTCTCCCGAATCAATTTCTTTCAACGATACGTCAACAGATTGTATCTAGTCGTAAATATTACCTACAAAAATTAAAAAAATGTAAAAATTTGGTAATTTAAATTTTTTGAATTTTTTTTAAAACTTTTTTAAAACCATTAAGACAATTAAAATCATTCATTTCTAATGTTTTTAAAGTATATATTGTCGAATTAAATTTTATATGACAAGTTTCAACGACAAATTTGAATAATCTTACTTTGTTATGTATAAATTTTTTAACTACATTTGTGTGTTCCACTACCAGTCTATTATATTCCAAATTTTTTGGTTACTGTTTAAATCATTTCTAAAAAAAATAATTTTTAGTTTCACCTGAATTTAACAATGGATTTTTACAATTATAATTAAATTTTGTAATACACTTAATTGAGTAGATTTTTTTAAAAAAATTTTGATTGGTTTTTTTAGTTAATTAATTCATTAAAATTAATTAAGTTCTGAATATTTCAATTGTAGCAATTATTTAAACATCAAGAGTTACATAGAAATGATAACTATGATTTCTATTGAAATGATTTACTTGAATATTGATACACAAAATAGTGATTTTAATGAAATGTTGAGCTTTTCTCATAAATTTACTGTAAATAGTAATTATAAAATTACCTGACAGCATGTTACTCTTCATAAGATATTTTTTTAATTCTTATAAAATTATCTATTTAATGATGACAAAAAAAAAAGTTCAACCTATTTTTTTATTAACTTTTATTTAATATAAACTAAAGATCATTTTTAAAGGACCAAAAAAATCAGACTTTACCAATTAGTAATCTTAAAAAATAGGTGATAAAAGGATTACAATTGTAAATTTGAAATCTGGACAAAAATGAGTTTAGAAAACTAAATGTTGGTCTCAAATAAAAGTTCCTTGTAGACCATTAATTTATTCAAAAGTAACACACTATTTTTTTTTTTGAAAAAAATTGCATCAAGCCTTCAATTTTTTATACACGTTTGTTTTAAAAGTATCAACTAATTTATGATTTTTTATAATTTCTCCGTAAAAATTTCAATAACAAATTATTAAATATTAATTTTATACTACATTTAATTTCTATAATAAATATTTATTCATATATTATACTTATAAATCTTATATACTAATATATTATATCTATAATATATTAAATATATTATACTTATAACTTGTCCCAACTATGCCACGTCACACTGTACCGTAATGCTACTGTACTACCGTTTTTTTTTTTTTCAAATATTCTTCATAGAGGGGTTCGAGGTCAGAATCTAACAAAATATTTATAAAAAAAAGTTTGATTTTCTACGAAATCAATGCATGTCGATAATTTCACAGTTCTCTTAAATAAATTGAATTGTTAATGAGAATGAAATTAGTTATAGGATGCTAAAACCATCATGCAAAAATCTTGTAGATATCTTTTTATTTGATAATAAAATAATATCATTAAAAGTAATATAGTATTTGTAATATAATAAAAATTTGACGTTTGGCAGTTACAAAATATAACAGTTATTAATTTTATAAATATATGTAGATTTTTTTTGAACAAAGGAAATTAATTTTTATCAATCGAACTATAACAGACACGCAATAAAACAAATCAAACGCCTTTAAATGAAATATCTACGGTAAAACATTAAATGGATTAAATAGAAGTGATGAACATTTTATGTGTCATAAGTTTTCTGCTGTTCTCCGAGATTGTCTTTTTAAATCTGGTCAATATTCGAGCGGTCAGCAGAAAAAAAAACAAGAACGTTTGAAAATAAAATCCAAAATCTAAACCAAAACAAGTATAAATGACTTATTCGGAGTGTCACGTTGTCATGTATTCGGACTCAAATAAAATGTACGATTGTCTTTTGTCTAAGACTTTCGTACGGAAAAACAACGTCTCCCATACCATTGGACAACTTATAATGGCCTAGTAATGAAGTAGAAAGGAGAAGACGAGGCACTGCTCCTACGTGACGTCCATGATAGTCGACGACGCCGTTTATAATGGCGATTAATATGACTTAGACTCTTATCGGCACGCAATTTATTAAACCAGCACCGCGTTGTTACTGCTTTCGATGTAGAGACTCAGTGAAATGACAAACTGTTCGATTAACATCGCCGTATAAATTCTAAAACGATAGGGGTGGTAGTATTTTATATGTTGTTCAGTGGCGGCGGTCGGGTTGGTAGCTTTTTGGTCATAAAATATTCAGCGCTTAACTGCGGCCGATCTTAACGACCGCTAAAACTGTGGGTAAAGTATACGCATAATTAGTCGTGTCGTTTATTTATAATTCATAATAATTTTGAGACTCGTGGCTAGCGCGAGGGGTTCCTGTACGGTTTATTAACTCGATATGAATATTAATAACTCCAGTTTCGTTGGTTGTCAACCAGGTTATGATCCCGACACAATGTTTTCATCACATGAGTTTGATTTTATTGTTATTTTTTTTTAATATTGTGTATTACGGAAAAATGAGAATGTTTTTATACAAATTTGACATACGAATGACGGAATATTTTCTAGAAATTCGCTGCTAATTTATGAATTTTAATGGCAAAAGTTGTTTACGTGTTCTAATATAACTTTAAATGTAAAATCTATTTTTAAAATATCACTCGAGTAAAAAGATATGATAAAAATCGTATGACTTACTATAATTTGCAATGGCTGTACATTTGTATATAATTGCATTTAACATACAACTGACTAATAATTGTTAAGATCAAAGGACTTTAGTGAAATTTAAAGCACAAGTATTTAATAAAAATTCAGTTGTCTGTTTGTCTGTCCGCCTGCTGTCTTTCGTTTATTTTATCTAGGATAGTTCACAATAATTGTTAAAGTCAAAGTAAAGAGCTTTTGAAACATGTCACAATTTAGTACACATAAGAGCAAATGAAAGCAACAAACTGATTGGACGTAAATAATATCAAACGTACAAAGATGAAAAGGAGAAATAAGAATGTCCAGACAAGAAATAAAAAGATATTTATTCTTCTTCTTTTTTTATTAACTCCAGTATTCTTTATATACTTGTAATTATCAACATTTTTTATATAAAATATCTGTTTAATAATTAAGCGTAGCCTAAGAATAAATGGTTTCTAACGTAATTAAAAAAAAAAAATTCGATAAATACATTAAAAAAATAATTAAATAAAGTCGTCAAACTCATTACATAACGAATTAACTTAAATAAAATATTAATTAAATAAGTTCCTAGTAACTGTGTAATAATTTTATTCATAAAAACGGATTACTGAAAAATCATCTATTTTGAGTTAGATAATTTTTATTCTCAAAATCTGAAAGACAAAGTGATAATTTTTAGAGATACCGTCTCTTGATTTCAAAACTGTTACACTTTTAAAAAGGGCCTCATTTACCATTATATATAGATAGATGACTAAAATTTTAAACTTTATTTCAATTTGAACCAAATTTACGTTAATTAACTTTTGAAAGTGTATTAAAAATAAATATTATGATAACAACATAAGTATCACGAAAACGCACGTTACAATTTTACTAGTTAACTAGTTAGGTTTACTTAATACATTCAAGTTTAATTTTAAAAGTGCTCTAGTGCCATTTTATTATAATAACAGATTTGTTGACAATAAAACATTTTCTATAATATTGCTGTACAATATAATGATTAATAGCGTTTACTATTATTCAACTAAGTAAATCAATTGAATATTTAATATATGAACGTATACATTTATAAAATTTATTGTTTAGGAGATAATAATATATTCCCTAACACATAATTATGTTTTATATAGTTTCTAAGAAAACTATTGTTTTAGTTATTAACACAATCACTTAGAGTGTAAAAGTAAAAAAAAAAAGTGATAACAATCAAATGATATTATAATGATAATATAAAGGAAACGATAGCTCGTTAAGCAGGCTTCCCAAATTAGAGTACAGTATTAATTTGTTTACATTTTTATATAGATAAGTGCACATGTTCACATAATAATGTAGTGAAATAGATATAAAATAAAATAATTTGTAATAGACAAGGTGCTGTGTGTAATTCGATCCGTTGGCAAATTAACGAGACCTTTTGTTACAAGTATTATACTACAAACTTTTTACGGTAGCACTAAATTTTTTCTCTGACATTTATTTCGTTTTGTCGCAAACCTTTTTTTGCTCATTCTTCTATGGGTATCGCTCTAATAATAACGGATAGCACGCAATTTTTGTGCGTCACCCGACTGTCACGTCTAGTTGAAACATTTCCCCGGGAGCTGTAATTAGATAGATATAATATACGTGTTTAAACTTCCCTTACCTCATTACATTTTACTGTAACACGTTCGACATAACAATACACCTACTTATGTTGTATACAATGTGCAAAAATTACACAGCTACAAAATGTCATTCAGTTGAAAATAATTTGTGTTACATTTGAAGCCATTTAAGTTAAAAACATCAAATGTATATAAGTTCAGTGAGAAAATAATTATAAGGACAAAAAAACTACAACTAAATCAACGAAAAAACTACTTTTTTTTTTTAGTATCAATTCTCCTATTCAATGGTAAATTAAATAATCATTTTATGTGCGATTCTGGAAACCATATACAATGTTTTAGTAAATTTAATTGAAACATTAATAGAAAATATAATAAGTACTTGGTAATTTATTTGTATTAATATATCTGTTGTATACCAATAACGTTAAATGAAATTTTTTGATGACAATTTTAGCTTCGATGCGCATTTGAAAATCTACTAGGTTTTTACTCTGCCGTGTTTTTATTTTGCTACTTGACCAATTTTACTCAACAATACATCAAAAGATCACAAAGCATATCTAATTAATGCTAACAGCGCAAATTTTTCTCAACATAGGAAAGTGTCCCAAAAATTACAGTTAATGTTGATATTTTAAATTTTTATTTTATATTGAAATAACTTTTTGAAAACTAGACGGATTATTGTGAAGTTATTATTTATAATACTCCAATCATATATTTTTCTTTACAAATTACCGATTTTTTTGTTTATTACATACTATTGGAATACTAGCTTCATTCTACATTATTTAAATTAAAGTTTGCTTAACGTAATAATATATGTTTAAAAAAAGAAAAACGTATCAATGAGTTGTCCTCTATGAGTAATCAGCATCTAAAGTCAGTAATCATGTAATTTTAATAAATATGATTTTTTAAAAATTTATTTCATCGAAGCATATTACGATAGTGATTCTAATAACTATCAATACAAATCTATAAAAATTCCTTAACTCGTTTACGCTGGATTCGATTGTACTTAATTTTTTTAGTTTTAATTCTTATAAACAATATTATTGTATGCAAGTAGTAAAATGTCTGTATAATACTGAAATATTATATACTTAGCTACAGCAAAACTTGCCAACATCCCGCCTGTGTCAACATTAATCAATTCGGGCCAGATAGCAAAATTGTACAGTCTCGCCTATGCAGTCTACATAAATAATATAAACATGTATACATTATTAACATCATTGTGCTTAAACGATAAATTAACTAAATATTGTCAGTACCCATTATCCCTCATACTGTAAATATTGTCACAAATTCATAATAAACACTATACGGTCATTTATCACATGAATATCGTGCTATCATTAGAGCATTATCACTCAATTAATTAGTATCAAAAACTTTATAATAAACAAAAAGCCTGATTTACAAATTTTATCGCAATCCAACTTACTTTCCCATTACAATATTTCAAAAATACATAAAATTAAGTATTATATACTAATTTATACACATAAAAAATGTGTGAATTATTTAAAAAAAAATTCAACATCCATCAGAAATACATCTACAATTGGTGGATTTATTTTCAAATAAAAAAAAAAAACAAATAATAATAGTGCTTTATTTTAAATCGATTGATATTTTAACAAAAATAAGTTTCATAGGACTTTTAAGGACATTGTCTATGAGCTAGTTGAACTGACTAGGAATAATAACAATACAGCTCATCTAAGCTGGTGTACTAAATTAATTGATTAAATTCCAAGATTTGTTTAAAATGAACATGTATTAACAATATTTTATTACAATTATTTTATCAACAGTATTTGATTTAGAATACGTAAATACACTTTTCAATAAATGAATTGAAAGTTCGCGTCAATGATTAAAACAGACTCAGTTTGTATAATTAATAGATTATCGACATGAGATTTGCAACTATTGAAGATTTTTAGCTTTATGAGTTATGTTGAAAATCGCATGTAATGTTTATTACTAAATAAACAAATGCCTTTTGAAATAGAAATTGTAATTGCATTTTCGCAAATAGTCGTTTGTGTAAGTATAACAGGAGAAACAATCCTTGACAAATGTAAACACTTCGGTCTTTATTCTGTGAATTATACAAACTGCATGATCGTTTAATTTATAATCAAATAGATTGATATACGCGGTGTTTGATAATTCAACCATAAGAAGAGTAAAGTGATCTGATACGCATATAGGTCTAACCAACCCTGGTATTGTTAACTATTTTTAGTAGATTTTTATTTCCATTTTATAATTAAAAATTCTCAAGACAGATATCTTAAATATATTTATTCTAAGGGTTTTAATATCTGCTTTGTTTTCAAGATTTAATCACTACATTTTTTAACTTAAAATGATATACGAATGATATTACTATATTTTTTGAGAATTTATATTACATTTTGTAAAAATTAGTAAATGAACAGTTGTAAAAGCAATTACAGAATCTAACCGCATATATACCTATTTTAAAAGATTTAGAACTGTATAGGAAAGCCTGATTTCATTAGTGGAGGTTATTATCAATACGTTTGCCGTTTAAGGCATTAGATTTTCGTTACTAGAGCCTCAATTGTGACGAGATGGGACAGCTGAAAAATTTGTGCTTAGCTTATCCTTTATTAAGGGCATTGCACGTGTATACGTATAATTTAATATTATTACTAGTGATATTTTTCATTTCGTAACGATCCTTTCTACGGACTCCTCCTGCGTATTCACTCTCTCGTCTATCACACGTACCGTATCGAGCAGATGTTTTTGGCTGGTACCAGTGAATTATACCACAAAGGTATATATATATATACTGGTATTCGGTTAATAATCATCTTATTATTTATGAGAAACCCATACCATCGCATTGTTAGCGACCACAATAATATTTATCCTATTTAGCTTCTCTGCTCTCGAAAACATATTGCGACCTCATCCTATGATGTCGATTTGTTTCTTCGTTTACCCATTTTTTTTTTTTTTTGTCATTGAGCTCATTCTTCTCGAGTTCATAAACGCCCAATGACTGCATTAATGAATAAATAGCAACAAATTATACTATGTTTCCCTCCATTTCTCAAACGACTAATATTTAATCATTACTTGTCATATTGTGTTTTTTTTGCACTTAGGACCAAAAAAAAAAAAAGAAAGAATCGACCAAAGGTAAAATATTATGAGAATATCACAAAAAAATCCAAGACCTTATCAGCTTTATATTAATACTGGATAGTAGAAGTACGTTAAATAATTAAGTCAATTATTATCTTATTTATAATCAACTGTTTCTTTACAACGACAACAAAACAATTGATTAAATATACATTTGTATGAAATTATTTGTATTAAGATTTAGGTTTTAATTACTTGCGAGATATAGCTTCTAATACAAATACCTATTTATGACTATAATTCAAACCTGTGCCGTTAGCAAGATATTCTTCCTTCAAATATTAGTTAGTCATATTGTTGTTTTAGGATAATTTGTTTGTGCATTCTATAAACACCCTAAAACAATAAACTTCATCCAATTATATTAAAATCAAAATAAATATTTACTAAATTCCAAGTTTATTCAGTCTCTTAAGAACCTAATTTTTTTGCCAATTAAGTACTTAAAAAATATTTAGAAGATTTTTTTCAATAAGAAGTTTCCCACTGTTCAAATCAAGTTATATACACAAGAATGCACCAAAGTGACGAATTTTTATTTTCACGATTTTTTTCTAATACTATCAATACACATTTTAATAATTAATGTATCTTATGCAGAAATTGCGTGATATGGTAAATTTATTATTTAGAAATAAGTACCACTAAATTACATTACTTAATGACTACCATCAATTGTGTAAATAAAATTTATGCAGTTGATATTGTAAATAATAACATTAACTAGTATTATTCTTAGTTAGATCACTATATTTAAAGAAGTCCTTTTAGGTACTAAACTAAACAATCCATACAAAACTAATATGGTTTATACAGCTTTTATAATAAATATATAAACTTTTATAAATTTATAAACAAATATAAAAATGTATATAAAGTTTGATATGACACTGTAATTAAAAAAAAAAACAAATATCATACAGTGATTTTCTCTTAACTTATATATACATAGTGTGCAACATATTTTATGGAAATTTTTATATTGCATAACTAAATGCAAAATAGAAGAATTATGAAACTATAGAAATGCACAAACAAAAGTATTAAAAAGCCATAGAAGTACTTGAACCAAAGAAACCGTTAAAATGCAAAAACAAAAATTTTAAGAAACCGTATAAATACTTAAACAAAAGTATTAGGAAGCCACATATGTGCTAAACATAAAAAAAACTCAAAAATATATAAACAAAATGTTATGATGCCATTTAAACCATAGGCAAGGTTGCAAAGTTTACATAAACTTATAAATCCAAGATTTTCTACAGACACTAAATGTATTATCGTACAATTTAATCTGAAATTTAAGATATATATAAAAGTGTCAGTATTTCCGGAAACTTCCAGGAAAAAAATAACTTAAAATATGTTTATAGTTTTAATTTATAAATTTATTAATCAATACATATAAATAATAACTGAATGACACTAAATTAAGATAAAATATTCTATGATAGTAGGTTAATTAATGAATGCCTGAATAGAGGTTGAGGTGAAAGAGAATTGATGGGAATATGTAAGTATATGGTTTTGTTATGCCAAATCGAAACAGCCGGTCGATCAACGTTTGTATTTAACCCAATCTTGAAAAAAAAAACTAGTCTTAACTATTTAACTTTTAATTTTTATATAGCTGCATATATAATTCATTACTCTAGATTATTACGGCGGAACTATCAACTGAAACTTAGTTGTCATTACTAAAAATAGAAATATAATGTTTATAATTAAATAATGTTATTGATAATATAGATAGGATATTATTTTAAATATATGATTATTTTATATCAAGTTGCTTGCAAATATTCAAATTTTCTTTAATGACACATTAGGGACTATTTAAAAATAAATAAAGATTAAGATTTTTTTTTAATGTAATATTTTAGTTTTGTATTGCCATTTAGTTACTTACTTTTAGCCAAATATTGATAAATTTTACAAATTGAACCATGCTTGTATACATTTCGAATAATCATTAGGTAACATTTTGTAAAAATGTTTAACTTAGATAAATACTAAGTAAAATTTAAAAATTATTTGAGTCATAAAATGATATATATATTTATTTATTGGAGAAATATACAAGTATAATTTATTAAAATATTTATTAGTATTCATTGTAAAAAACAATTTTGAATTTTATTAAAATTCCTACAAGATATTTATGATTATAGAGTAGTAAGAACTTTCGGTTTGGTACCCTATATAAATTGTCATTTTAATTGCTCTGCTAACAACTTATCCTAAACTACCGACTGTATAACTTTAAATTGATAGTACCTGGTAGTGTAGTTCTACTTCTAATTAATGCAAAGACCCTAATAATTGCCTACATGTAAAATATTGTATATACCTAAGGGATTAATATTATTAATCTAAAATTAAAATTTTACAAAATAGTTTATGTAACTTGTAAAAATAGCTATTTTTTTGGTTAGAATATGAATATAGAAATTATATAAAATATAGAATATGATATCATAATATTTTACTTCTATCATGAGAAAAATCAATATTTTAATAGTATTTGACCTTTTTAACATTAGATGCTAAATAAACTAGAAATTGGCTGACTGAATTTACACGTAATAAGACTAATGTCCAATAAGAAGTCAAATTTGATACGCTGAAGGAATTATGAATTTGTATTTAAACATTTGTTGAATATTATTGTTGTTGTATCTTCAAATAAAACGGTAGTCAGCACTTGAAATTTAGAATTGTTTTTACTCGTTTTCATAGCTGGTTTAAAGGCGATGAATGTGATGAAGTTATTCCACTATTAATTTAAATCAGACTTAATTGTAGTGAAAAGATAGAAAAATTAAAGTGAAATTAATAAAAGGTTCATCTATTTTATTAAACACAAAATAATTTCATACAAGTCATGTTGGTAAATTCGTAAATATTATTATTAATTTGAAATAAAACGTTATTTTTTAAATTAAATGAACTTTTCAACCTCAACTTATTATCCCATGGCGTGATACATGTTATGCAAATTAATGATAGATATTATCAGTAATTGTAAATAAATAAGATCACGTAAATATTAAAATTAGTGATTTAATATGAGTCAATTTTATTTTCATTTAATCTTATTTTTTGTTGATTTATTAAACTTTTAATAGTTCAAATATAAACACTCATTTCATAGGAATAAATATTTAATTCCCATAGAAAATGTCGACAAACGATTTAATTAAATTCAATTGTAAGTTTTGCTGTTTTGAAGCATTTTAGAGCAAATTGGTTTAATTTTCGATGAATTTACTAGTATTCCGCTGTAATTCTGTACTACGACACTTTAAACGTTATTTTATGTAACTCGTCAGTGGAAAACCTGCTAGTCTTTTGGGAAAACAATATTGATTCAACTCGAGACGGACATTCGTTATAATTCGTGGCCCATGATAAGCCCGCGGACAGCGTCCGATTACCGTACGCAGTGGAAGGAAATGAAGGATCGCCCAGTCGGCCGTTTAAGAAATCAACGCACGGACTTGGTTCCCTTCGTCTCACACCCATAAATACTTATACATATACACACACACACACACACAAGAGTTTCCTTATTTTCATTCCCGTGCAGTCAGCCATCGAAATTCTCCCTCGGGTTCAGTTCACTGCCATTTTTATTGTGCACCAAAACAACATACCGCTACCGGATCAAAGGAGAAAAGACAGTTCATACTGGTTTTCAGTCTTTACTTTTACTCTCCCTCGTATCGTTTCTGTTTTACAACTTGGACTTCCGATTTTATTGCACCAAATGTACGTTATTTTTTCTTCATTTTTACAGTGCACATATAATAAATGTAGTTCTCGATAACTGAAAATCAATAAAAATAATCTACCATTCGTTATAGTTAAGTGTATTGGTTTTTTTTTTTTTTTTTGATCTTAAACAATATTTATATACAAAAACATTGACATTATATTACCACTGATCACTTATTTATCGAAAAATATATATAACATTGAAAATTCTCTTTTTAATTATTGTAGTCGCATGTTTTTCTCAATTTATCAATTATGAAGTATAATTCATATTCATTTCTGTTACTTATTAAGAGTGTCAACATTTTTTTTTCAAACGGCAATATTAGATTATGATCTAATTAAGAAAATGACTGGTTGATAATAACTTTTGAACAAGTATTTCGAAAGTTACAAACATTTTCAAATATAGATTGGAGTGGAAATGTGAGTATGGTTACTTTTATCACTAGACATTTTAAGACTATACTTTCTGACTATGTATGAAAATGTTAATAGCTTTTAAAATAGTAGTTTAAATGTTGTAATGGATCAGTCATTTTTTTAAATAGATCATTTCTAGTTTGCAATATGGTTAATATATATTGCTTTTTGTTATTCAAATTTATATTCATTGTTAAGTCATTTATTATACAAAATAAGATGATGATTTCTATAATAAAATAAAAACAAAGTAAAATTTTTGTAAATCATGTTATAATGGAATAAGAAATATAAGTTAAAATTTCAACTTTAATTTTAACAATAACAGTAATTTACAATATAGTTCAAAAATTGATATCTACAAGCTTTAACCTATTTTTATTGTACAACTGTTCACTCTTTACGAACGACTTTTTATTTTATTACACATTTAGAACACCGGAACAAAAGAAAATAGGATTTTAGAGAAATACTTTTATTGAACGTCTCACATAACTCTGTGTGACGTCCTTTTTCTCTCTCTATCTTTGGGAATTATACATGACTGTAAAATGAAAAACGTAAAAAAGTCGAATAATGGAAATGATTATTTCTATCTATAACCTAAAAGTTTAATATAAAAGAAACAAAATGTTATTTTGAAACTTATTTTTTAGTCATAGCTGGGGCAATATATCATATGATATCCGAAGATGATTTACTCCCCTAGTTTCATGTATTATTAAACTTTTTCATATCTTGTTTTATAAAATGCGCATTCAGAAATAATGTAAAAGTAGATAACTCTCAACATAGTTTATAAGTTACAACTTATCAAATACATTGTAGGTACGAATTTTTTCTCTTAATGGTCCGAGTACAAATTATAATTTATAGAAATCAATATCAACTTATTATAACGTTATTTGGTATATTTATCAGTCTAAAAAAAATATACAAAATAATAATACAAATTCGAATTTAAATTGATTTTTTTTTAAATATATATTATCTATTATAATNAAATAATAATACAAATTCGAATTTAAATTGATTTTTTTTTAAATATATATTTTTCGTTGAAAAATAAATATGTTATTAATATGTTATGTTGAATAATATTGTCAGTAAATAGTCGATCACGTTATTTTTTCATCGTATCCTATACATAAATTTACAAAAATAATTAATCGATTAGTTAAAATGTTATCCACAGGAATTATTTTTTCCAACGTGGTAAACTGAAAAAGTCAATTGAAATTTATCTGTAGGATTTTCATTGGTAAGAATATTTCTAGTAGAGATCGTTAGAGTACTAAATATCGCATCAATTTTTAAAGATATCCTAAGTTAATTGAGCAGCTAAAGTGATCTATTAAAAAACAAAACATTTAAATTAGTATAGATTTAAATTTTTATCCTTTAGATTCACTTTAACAATATATTGAATTAATTTTCAATAACCATTTATTTTACGTTCATAGAAAGCGAATTTAAAATAAAACTATTAGCATATTAATTCAATTTGTGTTTTTATTCTACATTATTTTTAATTGTGTAAAAAATATGATTTGTTATTTCAATTTTCTAAATGATAACTACAAATATGTTAAATTTTTACTATCAGTGTTACTAGATCTTTATCATTACACGGTAGTTTAAAGGTATAATACGAACATCTACCATAAAGTGTCTCGGCAATATTAAAAACAGATTTGTCACACTTTGGTTCCAGTGAAGGCGATACGAGTACATTCAGCTTGGTCATTATTTCTAGCCATCCTTCCAGGGTCGTCTTTTATACTTGACGAGGTTCCCACACATCTTTGACGTGCGTGTATTCTCAGCACCTATAAGTCAGTGTTTGCTTCCCGAGCCGTATGACACGTCATCGCATAAAGCGGTGAATGAAAAAGAGGTCATTTACATGTGATGTCTCTTTTCGTCTCCATCAAAACACATTTCAGCGTACATTACATTGTACAGCTATGGATTACTGAGAAAATATTTTAAATGATTTTAGTCTCACTCATTAACATGTGTACAGCGAAGAAACGTTTGGATATTTTATTTGAAAATTCAAACGTTAAGATGTATTGTGTTTTTCACCCCGGATGAACAAAACGATTACACTGACTTAACATTGATCTACAAAAAAACGGCTGTGAAACGAACAAATACAATTGAAATATCTTTCACAATTTGTTCAACTCGCAAAAATAGGTGTTCTGCTTTTTTTACCGTTCTATAATGAAATAACAATATTGTTTTTATTTCCTACATTGATACTACTTTTATGTCGTTATTTATAGAACAGAGACTTTTCGTTAAAATAAAAATGTAGTACACTAAACAGATTATGCTTTAAGAAAAAATGATTCCAAGTCGGTTGGCTATAAGAAAAAAATACTAAAATGCTCTATGTATTTTCCAAGTACTACGTTCGCCTTTAACTTCCTTAAAGGAAAAAAAATCCATTTTCCTTTTGCGCTCTTGTTGCTTTTATCTTCAAACATTAAATGGTTATACTCATAGTGCACCTCACATATGAGAACTAGCACGTGTCCATCAACAATGAAAGAAAGAAAATCGAATCAAACGACCTAATATAAGCCGTAATAACACACATACCTGTCTGATCGTCTCTAAAAAAACAACGGAATCGCGTTAAAATACAAAAATTCAATTTTGATCAAATAGAAAAAAGCCATTATACTTCTTTAATAACACATTTGTTTGTAGTAGTATTTGCTTTTCAATTTCGCGATATTTTTTGCATAATTTGATTCCAGTAAATAAATAAAATACACTGCCTGAAATAATAATAAAAAAAAACACAAGTACATTCGGACGTATAGCCTGGAGCCTTATAAAAATCTTGGATCTCATTATACTGTCTCTAAAATCTCTTTTGTCGAATTGTGGAATTTGCGAGATAACGTAAAACGCCGGCCTCCGGCTACCTTCACTTATTAATCGAATCCCGTTGAATACATTCATGAGCTTAGTATTGCAACAAAAATAATAATGTTTGTAAAGAGAGCGGTAATTTAGTTTTTTTAACAAATACTCTTAGTCGTCTTAAAAGTATGCAAATAAATTAGCGCAATTAATTTACAAATATAAGTGATTTTTAGAAATGCTTTACGAAATTTCCGCGTAACTTGAAAATTTCAATATTTTATTTTATTAAGAAAAAAGAAAATTATTGGTGAGTATGTCCATTTGTATAAAAATAATTGTTTTATTGTCTTACAAATATAACGTTATTGCTCAAACATGTTACTAGTGCGTTATGACAATTCGGTTGCGTCCACTTAATCACAATTAAAGTAGATAATATTGAAAACTCTTATAAGTTAAACGCAACAAAAATTCGAAATAAGCCAAATGGTTATGAGTGTGTATTTTGTACTATTGCTATAATTTGTCATGCGGAAAACGTAGACAGAAGTTCCGTCGTAATCAAATTTTTGTTAATCCTACTGTGGGTGTACAAAACCCGGTGTGATTGTAGTAAACCCTTTCCGCGATGACATATGAGGAAATTGTTTTTCGCATTCCGGCTACCTCGAAAGGTTGCCGACGGTGACAGAAGGGTTGACGGAAAAAATACACAGACCATAAATGTATACACGTTACACAAACAGTCACAGTCCGGTAGACACCGGTGAACATTATACGCACCGAGCAAATGGCTAGTTCGAAATTACGATGCCGCTGGCAAATGTCATACATGAAAATTTAAAAACTTCTACTGTTTTAACAAAACATTGAACATTTACATTGTTTTAACATGGGTCCAGACCATTGTTTTGGTTAGACTAAAAATGAAATTCATGTTAAACTGTCTAAAAGGCTGTCCGTAAAACTTAAACGATCTTATTATGTAAGTGATATAGAAAAACATAGTAGACAAAGAAAAAGTAATAAAAACAACGAATTCTTCTTCATTTATTGCGATGAGACTATACAAGAACAACATAACGTTTTTATGGATATTTTACTACAACGACTTAATTATAAACTATGATGTATAAATTATGTATATTCGTTCAACAATTTGTAATAGCGCTTTAAAAGCGATTACAATTTTTTTTTTCAATTCTTCTAGTTTTTTAATAAGTTGTTCAATATTTATTTATTTTTTTTTTTTTTGTGCTAAATGCGTCACTATATTAGCTAATTATTAGTACGTAATTTAGACCGAATACTCTACGTATCGCTAAATGTTAAAAATAATAATAAAACAACAAAAAAAATTAGATAATTTCTCAAAATTATTAATTTTCAACGCGTCATTTTGAAATTATGATACATTTTTAATTATTAAAAAATGACAAATAATATATCAGCTTTATTCAAAACAATGGTGTCTTAATAACTCACATTTGATGACAAATAAATCAATAATATTTTATGTTTTCATATTTTATGATAATTATGACAATTCTACAAATAAAAATAATATTTATGCTAAAATAACATTTATGACTGTAAATGCTATTTAGTTGGTGATATTGCATTGGTATAAACTTATGCCGAAATTCTCCTCCAGTACACCCCAAAAACAGTGTACTGCATTATAAACACGAGAAATTTTAATGAAATATAGATAATGCGTCCATTTGTTAATAGTGATTTATAGTTAATATAAGTGGATTTAGAAATTTCCGGACGCTAATAGTGACTTGATGTTTAAGTTTGTAAGCCACAAATAAAATGGACGATAATGACAGGGTGTTGATAAGTAATGGTTTTTAATGTGTATTGGTTGCCAGCCTACACGTCAGATTACATTAACTTTTGAAAAATTATGACAGTGATTTTGTTTTCATATTACACTCAAACTATTATATATATATATATTATTATTATATTAAATTTATAACTTTTTTATTTTATAATTCATTACAAATGTCATTGGAAATTGAACTCTAATTTCTATGTTATGATACTATACATGTTTTTCTGAGAATATCATCTTTAAATGTATTATTGTAGTGATGAATGATAACTTAGTAATTTCGTAATTCTTAAAAAATACTTTTTCGGGTCTTGAAAATGCTTTGAAATAAATAATGACGTCACGTCATTTTGAAAAAATAGAATAACTCATACATTTTTTATATTTTGCACTATATTTTTATTCATCCGTAAACATAATCTACATAATATAAACTCTAAAATTTATTTATAAAAATCAGATTTATTAACTTATAAATACTTTAATTATAATACGAGTTAATTAAGTATGTTTTAACGATCTGTAAAACTCTGGAAAGAATTTAAGATTTTTTCTATATGATCCCCTTTTTTTCGCAGTATATACAAATGTAGGTAACTTGAAAGCTTAGGTCTCTACGATAAACATTAAATTGAAAGCGCAATAAGACACAGTGACTTGAGAAAACACAAAATGCCATCGGAGGTATGAATGAAATGGATGTAATAACTTTGGTTACGAGAAAATGGAAAGACAAATCATAAATAATAGGGAATTATCCGAACGTTAGATGACAGATATATTATATCATATGACCAAGATGATTGAACAAGTAAAGTAGCTTACCGCAAAGGAATGACATTTTTATACATCAAAAACCCTGACTACGTCTACTCGGGCTTAAATCTTTCATTTTTTTTTTTCTAGTAACATCAATTGAATCAATTTGTTGCAATATTATAAAATAATGAATTGCGCAAAATTAGTTTTGCGGTTTTTTTTTTATAAAATGTATAACAATTAAACTACATTTGTAGTTTATGTGTACACATATAAATGTCCAAGTTAATTTTGTTTAAATATTAGGTAAGAGAACTAAATCTTATCAGAGTTTCAATTAATTTTCCGTTTGTGCGTCACAAAAATAATTTTCTATAAAACTGAATTATATTAAATATTTTTATTATTCTGTAGTTTTAGTACCTGAGATAATAACGATATAAGATAATTATGTGGAAAGTAATAAATTTCAATCGCCGGAAGTGTCTAGTTTTATATGTTTTTCAGAGACAAATCTATTTTAACTGTTTTCAATCAGACAAAGCGTAAAAGTCGACTCAATAAACGTACCAAAAGAAAATTTTTATGGCACTCGAAGGGCTTACACAGTCAAAAGGATACTGAAAATAATTTCATTAAACGGGATCTAATTAGATGAAGATCTCTCGGTTGCGTTAAGTTTAAAAGAAAGACTCGGGAGTGATAAATGGGATTTTAATAAGAACGCGCATTAATTAATAAAAATCCAGAACAATAACATCAAAAGTTGACTGTTGCCAACGGAATCAGTAGGTTGGTCTGTATTCATTTGCGGCAAACCGGAGAAATAAATTAGTTTCTTTTTTAATGAAACTTTCTCGCGGAAATTCAATTAGGAAAGAAGGAGATGATGAGTAAAAAGGAAATAAAATAATTCAAAAGAGAAAAAACGGCAGCGGAATGTAGTACGACAACAATATCCTCATTCCATCTCCTGCAGCCTCGGAGACGGCTGAGATATGGTGCAGCAACATCTGTTGTAGGATCTTTTTCCGAAACGTTCCACTCCGCCGGATCTGAAATTAAATTTCAACTGAGCCTTCATTGAAAATAACGTAAAACACCGATTCCTTAATTTCGCTTAATATATTCACAGACCAAAACTTTATTATTATTTCGTGTATTTAAAGCAGCCAACTATTCAGAGTGCACGTGTTCCATACCCTTCTCATTCTTATTCCAACACACGCCAATAGCTTTTTGAAGCATTAAACCGGCCAGCGCCGATGCGCTGGCCTCACGGCTGAACGTTCCGATTAAATCGAATACATTAATAAATATTTTTTAAATAAAAAAAATTACAAGTCGGCCAAAATATCACCCAACTGGCATCAGTTTATTGCACAGCGTGTACTTCAAAAGCAAATATTGAAAATTTTATTCATTTGTTTGTATTGTTTTTGCATATTTGCTTTTAAAACGTTCGTGTAAACAAAAAGCAGCATAACTTTGAGAATTACCGACACATTTTTGAGCAAATACAAGATGCAAGTGAACGTAAAAGTATTCGTGCGAGCACTTAAGCTATTCACATGCATAAGCTGTTGTGTCGAGTACTATGAAACCGGAGAGCATCCTCGAAAGCCTAGGAAACACGACTGGATATTAAAGATTTAACATTGTATGTTTGTTTTCACAAAAGAGCAAATGTTTTTAAGCTTTCGTGGGAATGGCAGCCACTCGTCCGAGGGGTTGTTTTCTTTCCGGAATGATTGACAAGCTCATACGGACACACAAGCCTATTATATCCGTCCCATGTCGGAGCGCAGACATGAGCTGGTTTAGTCCAATTCACTGCCGGCGAGCTACATGTGGAAAGAGGACATCGTAATCCCAATTGCCAACTTAAATGACAACAAAACTAAATGGACCCTAAGCTGGTATTAGAATGGAACACATATAAGCTATAACGTTCACGATTAGTACAAAAATAGTTCAATTTAATAATTCTTACTATCATTTATATTACATATTTTTATTATAATATTTTATTGCGAGTACGTGTTTTTCAACAGATGCCATTCATTTGTGTATCATAGAGACGTATAATTTTTATCCTCAAGAACTCCAAGTTTACTTATAAATTTATGAATAGTGCGATCCAATGATTATGGATACTATTTTGTTGAAGTATAAAAGGTTTAATATTCCAGGAATAACGTATAATATGATATGAATATATAATATTATATAAAATCTATATAAATATATTATATATAACTCCCTGACGTTATGATAACATTTAAAATTGCAATAGAAAAAATAAATTACATATATTTCAATAAAATTAATTTTTTTACAAAATAAATATATTAGAGCTATAATTAGTAACTGTAAATATAATTTATTTCATGAAAAATTTATAAATTGTACAGTTTAATATAATTTAAAATATATATTTATATAATGTATAAATAATTTAAATGAGACTTTGTTTTTTTTTCTATAGAATGCTGTAAAATTAATCCTCTAATTGTGCTAAGTTTTCATACTTTTCACTCATTTTTATCCGTACAAAGGTTTAATTATATTAACTGTATATGTAATATATTTTCTTTGTTATATGTATTTTACACTTGATAATTATGCATCAAAACGTTTTTGTATATTTCAGGTTGTCATTGGCTTTGTAAAACAACCTCATTGTGAAAAAAATAATAAATTCTATAATGCGTTTACAAAAAAAACCAGCGGAACGTTAAGATTTCGCCCTCTGGTTAAACTGACGGATATTACTGGGCAGATGTTCGTGCTTTACTCGATAGATGGGAGCTTATGTTGTCGGTAGACACGCCAAAAGTTAGAAGGCAAATATTTTCCGATTTTGTTGTCGCCAAAAAAAGGCATCAGCTGTCGGCCGCAGTGAGTCGAGCCGAATCGGATCCTTAGCGTAACGAATTTCGTCGATGGATTTTCTGTATTAAGGCCGGCGTGACTTATGAATCAGACGGAGGTCGATCGAAAACATCACACAATAGTACCGTCAATCAAAGGGTACCGTAGATAATTCGTTCACATACATATGTATACCGAAAATAAGATGAGTGTTTGTCACCCAGAAACACCTGGTAGAGACGGTCAATACTTCACGCCCTACGATTTACACTACACATTTTTTTTTTTTAAATCGCATTCACAACGAATATCTTACACGTGTATATATTGGCGTTTTTCCAAGGCGTTGCCGTGTAATGGAATCTTAAATAAGGCGGTATTTGAATGTACCATAGTCATAAATATTTGTATCTTCTTTCGTTTTACGAACAAAAATACGTCAATATTTGTTCCTTTAAAAAAAAAAATAATGCAACGTTAGTTTTTAAATATTTATACACCCAATTTTATCAGTATTCCAATTTTTACTTACAATATTAAAGAGAAAAATGAAATAAATCATACGAAAGTAAAGAATAAAATATTTAAAGTCTTCTTAAAAATTTAAGTTTAAATAAATAAACATTTTAATATTGAATTTAAATTATTACACAAATTCGTAAATCAACTGTATTTTATAGTACACTCGTGATTTTTTTCATTATGTTTTTTGGACACGCACGTTCTAACAAATCCTACAACTTTTGTTGTAGTGATTATTTTTTAGTACTTTTACGCTTTAGGAATAGTATAAATTATAATATTTAAATTTGTTTAAAAAAATAAAAATATTAAAACACAGTTTGGAAAATTCAAATTAGTCATTTTGTAGAATAGATTTAAACAGAAGTTAAATAGTTGAATGTTTTGTAATTAAATAGAGTTAAAAATAGAATTTTTTTTAATAATTAATTTTACCGAGAGCAGTTTAACTTTTACATTTATTTTACATGCACATTACACGATATTAAATGTCGGCATTTATTACTGGTATTTGAAAAGAAAATGCATTCTTTTCGAATTAAATATTAGTTATAAGGACAATTTTTTCTAAGAAAAATCTTATTGAAATAAATAACACTTAGAGCAAAATTGTTATTCAAGAAATACGAACTTCTCGGTTTAAGTTAATTAAAATATATTATAATGTATATTATTTTTGTAGTACTAAAGCGTAAAAATTATTTTGAAAAAAGTATTGCAAAATAGTGACTGTATTAAAAGTTATAGAATTTGTCAGAACATGCGATAACCATTGTATATTTTAATTTAACTGTTTATTACAACAAGACGAAGAAAAATTATGAGTATTAAATTATGAATTGTTATTTATATAACAATACATACTTAATTTAATTATTATACAAGGATACAAAATAAAAATAGAATGAACTATTGCTTCGAAAATACAAAATAAAAAGTAGTACATATTGAAAAACGGCGTCCTGTGTAGGCAACACAATAGTCGTAAATAAAATAAAAGAATAATGGTAAACCAAAAAAAATTGCGACAAGATACCAGAAATTCATAAGAAATTCGATGAACTTCGGAACCAATACTTTCCATGATACCCGGCGTGATACCCATATACCCGGCGTCAAGTCAAGTGGACACTATTTTTTTTATTGCAAATCTAATTATTCCAATTGTTAATCCCAGGGGCGAGAAATTATATCACGCTTACCCATTGATTAATAAGAAAGGATTTTAGGACATTTATATTTGTTTTGAAAGAAAACTGTGGTCGCTAGTTCACACAAAATTCCTTATATTTTCATACAAATAACAATAATTCAAATTGTATTAAGTATTTATAATTTACAATAGCACCTTATGCAATTTATTAATAAGAGTTGACAAATATAACAATAAATATAAATCAGTATTATTAACTATGAATTTGATTATATACACATAGATATAACTAAAAAAGAGATTAAATATAAATAATAGTGTTGGATATATAATTAATATACACTAAGATTATTTGTATGATTTATGAATTAAAATTGGCAATTGTCATCCGTGTGACTTACACAATTTTCCTAATCCAGCCGTGTGGAATATAACAACAAATAAACCATAAAATTGTTACCTTAGATAATCCGACAACGTCATCCGTGTGACTTAAATAATTTCGGCTAATATTAAACACCAAAATACACTAATCATATAATACAATATTACTTATGCTAAAGCAGCTAACTACATAATCAAACTTGAATAACATTTACTTTAGCAAAAAACATGAATATGATTTTTAATAAATCGTACAAGCAACAAAATATTTTCCTAATTTTATACTAATCTAATTACATACACATGTCGACCGGCAGTGATAACCGGCCGACGCCGCCCAGAGATCGGGAGAAGGGAAGATGAGTGGACAGAACCGAATAAGCGCGCTATCTAGTATTTTAAGCAGCGCGAACACCAATACTTACTCATAAGTTCATACTGTCAGTCATATTAATTTTTCACCTTTTTCATTTTTATTACTTTTCAGGACATCAAAAACCGTTTCAAGTATATAAACTGGTTAAAAAATTTTTAGTCGTGTGCTTTATCACAACAAAGGTAAGTATGTCGAGTTATTTAGTTTTAATAAGTGTACGAAAGGCGTATTAAAAATACCGTAGAATTTCTTTGTGTTCAACTGTTAACTTGTTCTTTTGCTTCAAATTTAAGGGAATTTTTGAAAAAGACTCTTAATTAAAATAAAATATAAAACAACCTAACGAAATGTGTACAGGGCATTCTATAAATTTTGGAATTCGATATGATATGATTAAAAATACATTTTTAAAATAGATTGATTTAAAATAATAATTTTCTTGACGTTCAATTAGATAATTTAATACTTTTTTTGTGATAAAACAAAAGCTAATATGAATACAAAAGATAACCTTTTAAAGAATTTGGAGGTTTTCGTATTAATTTAAATTCTTAAACAATTAATAATTTAATTTTTCTAAATAATTCTTCTTCTTCTTTTTCCAATTATTTTAAGTCCATTATTTAAAAATAAAGCATTTTCTTTAACAAATGATATTCTAAAAATCCTATACTATTAACTTAACTATACTCAATAAATGCCGTAATAATTCTAGGAAATCTCCCCTCTAAATGGCACTTTGAGAAGAAAATGAAAAGGCGATATGTCACTTCTTTACTAACCTAAGTTTAGCCAACTAGTTGTAAATTAAATTTATTAAATATTTAATATTTATTTACTTGACAATATAAAAATAATTATTAAAGTTTATAAATTGTAAAAATAAAATTAATTTAATGACAATCATAGTTTTTAAAGTCTTTTAATAAAGAAAAAAAAATTAATAGTAGAATTCATATCTAGAGCGATAGTTACAGATCCGAGGTTGGAGCTAAACTAATTCATTAACTAGTTTCCTATTTGTTTTGTAATTTTTGATGTTGTTTTTGATATTATTTTTATCATTGTTGTTTTGTTTTTATCGTTATCGATGTTTTTGTTATTGTTTTGTCTTTGTTATTTTTTTTTTCTTGTATATCATTTAATGAGAAAAAAATTATTTTATTTCGACGATGATGTGTATTTGAACCGGTTATTGACGGAATTGTTATCGCCGCACGGTAGTATATTTTTTTAATTTAATCAGTTGTATACTAGACACCCATGTGTTGACTTATTCGTGTCACCTCAGCCCGAACATATAAGACGACTTAGTACAAAAAAGTGTTTTAGTCCATATTTGACGAAATTTCAATTAATTGTGTAATTGAACTAATTTTCTATCAAAACTTAGAGCGGGAAAATTTAAAAAATAAAACCTTAATAATTTAGGTAATAAATCGCATTAAAAAATTACAATAAAAAAAAATTCGTAAGAAATAATAATAAGACAAATTTATAGCCATCCTTATCCTAAATTTCCACTTAACGCGACCCCCCACATCCTCTACGCTCACATCAGCCGCCCTCATATCGCATTCAATAACATCCCTCCATCTCCTTTTTGGTCTACTTTTACCTCTTCTTCCTTCAACAATCATTTCTATAACTGTTCTTACAGTTTCGATTTCTCTCTCCTTATAACATGACCAAACAATTTAAGTCTATTTTCTCTCATCTTATCTACGATTGACACTATTCCTTTATGCCTTCTTATATTAGTTCCTTATCCTATCATCTCTAATCAGTCCACTCATCTATCTCATTCATCTTATTTCTGCTCTGTTCTCTTGTCAACCTCCCAACATTCTGACCCATACGTCATAGCTGGTTTCAGTACATTCATATAGAAGTTACCTATCAGTTTCGTTGGAATTCTCTTATCGCATAGCACATCAGATTTATCTCGACACTTTACCCATCCGCACACAAACCGAACTTTCTGTGTTCATTCTATTTTGTTATATACTCTTTTCACTACACCACAACTCCATTACCATCAGTCTATAAATATTTTATAGATATTGAATGTACGTTACTATTGTTTTTAAGGTTTTTTTAAATTTTCATCTTAAAAAATAGTTTTATCAAAGAATTTATTGATTAATATCTTAACATTTTGCTTCCTTTATAAATATACCCATGGCAACTAGTACAAATAGTTTGTACATAATTTCACACGTTTCACTCAATTATTATCGAATTTGTATTTTTTTTTTTATATACGAAAAATAGTAGTGATAACTCATGGAGATTATTTGTCCTCGTGAACTTAATTTTGATAAAGTTATTGTTGCCCAAAAAGTTGTAAAAACATTAAAAATATCTAAAGGTAACGGAATAGATGTTTTAGAAATTACTACCAACATACCAAACAGCTCAAAAAATGTTCAGGCGTCTATAAACCCTAAATATATCACATCCAATAGTAGGTCATCAACATTAATTACAGTTGAAGTCGTATGGTTTAAAACAGGGAAGAATGAATTTTATTTAAAGTAAGTAAATATTTAAATTTATTAAAAACCTACTGGAACTATGTTATCTTTTTATAAAACTTATGATTTATGTATATTCAATTCGTCAATTATATTTTATGTTTCAACCAAAGTATTAAATCTTCATCGAATTCCTTTGATGTACGACTGTATGCAACAGTAATTTATCCTACTACTAGTATAATAATTAGTGACAATATTATTGAAAATGATGTCGGACTCGTGTATCTTGGAAGTTCATTTGTTTCTGTTAGCCGAGAAAAAATTGTATTTGTCAAAAATAACAGTACGGAAGACAATTGTTATTTAATTATGACTGAAAATCAAACCGATAAAAATGTTTTGGTTAGTTTGAAAATTTTCTACTAAATTTAATTTTGAACATTACATTTTTTTATATACAGTCTCTTGGTCAACTACAACAAAAAAACGTCTTTTTCAAACGGTACCATGTTCAACCGACTAATTTTCAGCTAAAACCATTTGAAACTCAAGCAATCAGTGTAAGGTAAAATAAATGAAAAATGTAGTTTATATTTACACTAAATTAAGTTTGTGTTCTTTAGTTATTACAATGATTGTTGTAGT
Organism: Daktulosphaira vitifoliae; assembly: GCF_025091365.1. NCBI lineage: Eukaryota > Metazoa > Arthropoda > Insecta > Hemiptera > Phylloxeridae > Daktulosphaira > Daktulosphaira vitifoliae. The sequence continues at coordinate 7,243,905 of NW_026099572.1, forward strand.
TTGATGAATATATTTTTAAAAAATAACACCGAGCTTAATAGATCACTAGATAAATTTAAAATCATGTAATCATAATTATTTTTATTTTAATTCAAAAAGTCAGTACAGTTTATTCGTCTTGACTTACACAGTTTTTAAATATTCAATATAAAATTCTTCACATGACCAATATTATAAATCATTTATTAATTTTCACGAGTTGCATGATCAAAGATTTTTTCACGAACTTTATCGATAGTTTTTTCTAACGATGAATCGACACAATTCTCGGAGGATGAATCGCTAAATCTAAATAATACAATGTGTTATCATTAGGCAAACAGCTGGACAATGACGACATTGATTCCACACCGTTTATTAATTATTATTGTTATAGGTACTGTCCATTAGACGGAGTTGACCATGAAAACAGTAATCCTCGTCTTTGCCTAAAAGTGATGAGCACAGCAGATAACCCCTTTAACCGCTTACGTGAGATTTTTATTTTATTTATTTCTATTCTCTTGCCGGCCGTTAATTATTACTTATTGATCGTATAAAGACGCATTTAGTCAGCGTGTGACAAATGTGGTTTAGAGTTTTCATTCGTTATGAAAGAATAGGATGATCTTCAACAATAGCCGTTGATATAACTTAACAATCTGTCAATAGTGCACGTGACTAATATGTGACTAACATATCTTTTTAAAACATTTTAAAAATAATTCATTATACTTATATGAAATAACTCAATAAATCGCTTTAAGAGATCGGATAAAATTGATACAATAATCAGCTTTAATATTTAGTATTCATATTTATTTTCTTATATTTTTAAATTAAATTTCTGGTAATTATTATTTATTGTAAAAATCTCGAAATATGATGATGTTATATTTTTGTATACAAATGTAAAACGGTTAATAGATACCATAGATCAAAATGGAAACTTACAAGATTTTATCATGTCAATCGAAAAATCTCGAGCTCCATCAATCTTAGTAGAGGGTTACTTATGTCACAATACCATTACACTGTCGTTTAATGAAAAATTCAAAATTATAAACAATTATGAATCACTCAAGTTTATAGATAATTTATACAAATTTAATTTATATGGATTTGAAGTCGAGTTCAAACACATAGCAGCTACCTCTTTACCAGTAACAATAAGATTGCTGAAAGGACAAATGGCTTCAATGCGCCCTGAAACAATCACGTTGAGACCAAATGAAAATCAAAAGCTAGACGTGCGTTTACATACCGAAATAAAATTTCAAAAAAGTAATTGTAAAATTAGCTGATGTGTTATTATCTAATAACACTTTTTATGAGAAAGCTAAAAGTATTCTTTCAATAAAAAATAATTTCTCAAAAACCTTAAAATTTTAATTTATAACTTTAAGTTATTAAGTTATCTGAACCATTTGTATTTTTTTTAATTTCCTAATACTAACGCTAAAATTTCTTATAACAATTGATTTGATTAGATAATTAGTTTTAGATATATTAACTATTGAATAATATTTTAAAATACCTCTATTTAAACTATATTTACACCATGTTACGTAAACATAATAAAATCTTCTATACAAAACAATATTGACTTTTAAAAGCTAATATGTGTATGTTGACTTTAAATTTATGCATACACACAATTATTCATAATTTTATGATACTTTCAGTAATTTCATTTGAGCTGCTCACGAAATCTACAGTAAAAGGTGTAACAACAACAGTAATATTTGACACTAAAAGTTTAAAATTATCAAAAACAAATTACACTATATCAGGTAAACTCACCAAGTTTAGAGTTTAAAAAACATATAATTTAATATAACTGAAACTTTTACAGAGGTTATCGACCGCAAATGTATACCATTGATTGATCTGTAAGTTTTAAATTGCAATTTTAATCTAGTAATAATCATATAATTTCAATGATCAATTTTTATCAAATGAAAATTTGTTTTAAAACCCTAATACAATTATCTTCAAAAAACTACAATTCCTAAAACTAGTTAATCAAATTAATCCACTCTGAATTCATTGACAATGTCTGTTTGACACTATTGAAATTAATGTTTTACAACATTAAACGTTAACATGAAAAGAGAGTTTCTTTGCAAGCTGAAGTAAATGGCTAAAAATATAATTCACTTAATACACTCATAAAGTCTATACAATTGATAGCAAATGGTTTTTATTTTAAATAAGTTATTAAAGCTAACAAAATTAGTTTTATATCAACTAAAGAATTATTTCTAAGTATTGTAGTATTATTGATTATTTTTAAACTGATAGGCCTTCAATCAAGAATAATCAGTGTGATAGAAATAATTTGGTTTATCATAAATCTAATCAATTTAGTCATTTTAAAATAAAGTTCAATAAGGCCCTAGTGAATTTCGGAAAAGTAATTTCATGATTTTGTTACATAAATGTTTTAAGTTTTTTTCTTAAAATAGAGCCCTTCGATTTTCAATTATTTAGGTAACTCAAAAGTCATTAGGAAAACTAAAAATCAACAGCGAACATATGACGACTATTTCTATTATCAATGAAAATGAAGTCGCAACAAATGTTAGATGGAATAGTAATTACTCGTGGCTAACTGTATTTCCTTCCAATGCCCAAATTTTGGCCAATAGTGAATATAAATTTGAAATTACATTCAATGAAAATAAAGCTGGTGATTACATCGGGTAAATTGTTTTGGTTTCCTAAAAGTAATCACAAATATCTTGTTCAGAATACTCCTTAATTTCAACTATTTTAATTTAAAAAAAAATTTGCCATCAAGCAATTACAAAATTATCAATAATTTTTTATCTTAAAATAATTAAAACAAGAAACCTTGAGAAAAAAAATCACATATGTATATAAACTAATCTTAATTTCAGATTATTAGAATGTATTACTAAAGAAAATTTAGTCAAAAGAATAACTGTTATTGCGTCCGTCATTCAAAATGATGTATTGACAGTCACCCCTCAAACAGTTAACTTTTCTTCGGTTAAAAAAGGAGAAGAGCAGACAACCTCTGAATGGCGCTTTATCAATGTAACTAACACCTCAAATACAGAAGTTGAATTCAAATGGAAAGCAGCAAATACTTTAAACGGAGACGGATATCCAGATCGTCGAATATTTTTTGGACATCCCATACGAGGTGTTATACCTGGAAAAGTTACTGTTCGATTTTTAATCAGTTTTGATCCTGATGAACTGTTTAAAGCTCAAGTTGGTCCTTTTCATCGTACTTTAGAACTATGGTATGGTGATGAGAAAAAGTTGCTAGTACATTGTACTTACTATCCGAATAGAAATATACGGTTTAGTGACTGCAATACATACCCACTGACACTCACAGATTCTAGTGTAGGATGGTTCAGTTGTGGTCACCTCACTTTAACTAATAAGACGGCTGACAATGTTCGGATTGATGTCGTGTCCCCCGTTTTTAGTCCACTGATTAAAGTCACACCTTCGACAGTCAAAGTTCGACCGATGTCAGCTACTCCTATAGACATAGTGAGCACGCTAACAAAAAAGGGCGTTCTGTCATTTGCTGTTGAAATAAATATTAATGGCGGTAAAAAAACTCAAACGATACCTTTTCTCGTAAATGGAATAATACCAAAGGTACTTTGAAATAAGCGCAGATATTTAACTTGACCTAATGATTTGCTAAAGAATATTTAATTACACTTGAAAATTATTTAAGACATTCGATAATTATTGAAAATATATAATGGATAAAAATAATATCATAATTTTTAATTTTTATGGTTACAATAGCAAAAAACATATTTCTTTTTAAGACTAGATAATAACACCCAATATATTCTAATAAAATTGATCACTAAAGTTACTATAATTTTAAGGAAAAAAGAGAAGGACGGGAAATTTTTTTTTTTGTAAAACATGAGATACATAGACTTCCGAAAGAAAAAATTATAATTTATATTTTAAAAATATTGTTTGAGTCATAATTAAACAATCACTCTGTACTACTTGGTTCATTTTTTGTTTATTAAAAAAAAATACAAGGTTTATAAACTTCCGAGAACTAATTATAAGTATGTTTTTTTAAAGGTATTACTGACACCTCAAAAGTTCCAAATAAATGGATGTTTATTTGCTCGACACGTGGTCAGATTCGCTTTAACGAATAAATCGTCTGCTGAAATTACAGTGACTTTTGATCAGTGCATAGATTTTAAATGTAAAAATATAGAGGTGTGCATATATCCTGACAAAGATTATCAATGGAAAGATTCTCAAGTGATAAAAAATATAGCTATACGACCAAATTGTATCAAATGGTTACGTATGACTTTTAAGGTATTTAAAGTGGATGCAGAAAACAAAGTTGAATTAAACATTCCAATTGTAGTAAACAAGTTACTTTCAGATAATATTTCAAAAACAACAATCGATAAACCAATACAGATGTGAGTTTAATAAAATTATCTTTTATTTGTTTTTATTAATTTAAAATATGCTTAATTTTGTCATATAAATTAGTCATACAAAAAAATACTGAACATTTCTCTTTATTAATTCACTAACTTTTTTTTATTTATTGAAGAATACATTTTAAAAAAATCCTAAAAACACTGTATTTTATAGCAATTGTATAAGTTAATTGACTTTTTTTTACATAGCAAATTATTTATAGTCATTAAAATTGCATTATTTTTATAAATAATAAAGGAATACTCAGTGTTTGAACTGCATTTTTTCATCGAATAAGTCAAGTTTAATGGTAAAACCAAGCCGAGTTATTTTTCGGAGCTTAGAAACAAATTCATCTTCAACTAAAGGAGAAGAAGACCGAATATTAATTGTAGAAAACCTAAGCGACTCATCGGTGTCTTTTAGTGTAATTAAAGATCCGTCTGATGCGCCTTTTTATCTAATTGGCGAGTCTGGAGGCATTAGTACAGTCAAGGCTAACGCAGTAACCTTCTTCCGGATCAGATTTTCAACAAATACTTACGGCGTATATAAATGTGCTCTTTTTATAAAACCGACTAATCAGCCCTATGAATATACTGTTGAAGTTTACGGCGATACATTTGAATGGCCGCGATTTTCGACAGATCTAACTCATGTAAGTTTGATTATCGAGTACAAAAACTGTAGTTTTTCAATAGAGCCTAATAAATACTTTCCTACAATTTCAATGGCGTGCATTTCACGACGTAATTCGTTAGTCACTTAAAGAACTTTTTAAGGTGTATATTGAGACACGTATAGTGCATACTAATAGATTAATTGTATTAATTAATTTTTATGAACACTGTTCATACAAAAATTCGATATTTTTTATGACAAAGTCAATTCGTGTACCGGCTGTTGAGACACTGACCATCGGACAGTACGATTTCGTATCTCAGTACATTTCTTATGTCGCACTTTGTCGAGTAAGTTGCCTACATGAGACTCCTGATTTTGAAATCTACAATACAATGTTTTTTAAATTCCTGTATAATCATTTATTTTAAAATATATTGTTTCCTAATTCACGTTTATTTTTTACTACAACATAGAACTTTTTATGCCAATATATATACCTAATTAGATTGTAGATGGCACATAAAAAAAAATTTTCAATAGTGATCCACACTTAAATTTAACTTTAGAATAAAAATTGATTACCGTTCAAACATTTGTTTACAGGTACATTTTATAGCTGTTCCCGTGGGGGTACAAAATAATCGTAGAATACGCGTTCAGTGTTCAAGTTTGATATTAAAAAAGGCCAACATTAAAGTACTAGGAAATGTACACAACCTTGTCAGTGCCTCGTTCGTGGATAATAAATCTGAATTCATTAATAACTCGATGTCTCACATTGATATATCATTTCGAAGTGATAACAGACCTTGTTCGTTCAAAGGAACTGTAATTGTTACATCAGAAAGGTGTAAGAGCGCTGTGATATATGTTACAGCCACGTGTACAGCTACAGAGACTTTAATGCTTGCAAGTTATTTCATGCAAACGAGAAATTACGAAATATTGCAACCAAATTCTTCGGTAAGCTCAAACAATATTAGTACAATAATAACATAACACATATTTTAAGTCATAGGATGAATTTTAAGCATTTTTTATTTAATAATTATTTCATTTTAGAACTTTCTTTACATCACATTTTGTGTTGTTTGTTTTGCTTTTGTAGCATAATCTTAACACAAATTATTATTATTATAAAAAAAAATTATTCAGATCAGATTTTAATGTATTTTAGTAATCAAAATACAATCAAAACAAAAAAGTATTAATATTTTATTTTAGCTTCGATGCGAAGCTGAGAAGGTATTAATTTGACTATGATGTTTTTTTTTATTTATTTATTTTTTTTTTGTGTCTGTTACCACTTTTTCTCAGCTCTAACCGAACCGATTTCTTTCAACGATACGTCAAAAGATCACAAATCGTATCTAGTCATAGACATTACCTTTAAAAATTGAAAATATTTCCCTCGTTCCTCGTAAATGGGGGAAATCTCCAAAAAAATTACAAATTTAAAAATTATTAATTTTCGAAATTTTTTAAATTTTTTTTACTTAAAACTGCCATAACTTTTTCAAAAATGAACAAATCAATATAACTTTTTTTTTATAGATGCATAATGTCTTTACCTACCATTTGATTTATTTTTTTTATAAATTTAACCCTTTACCTGCCCAAAGGGAGGGATTCAAAATGACAACTTTTTCACAAAAAACTAACTTTTTCAACTTAACTTTTAAAAGTGTTCCAGAAATACTGACACTTTTATATATATCTTAAATTAAAGTTAATGTAATATACTTTATTATTAAAAAAAAATATCGAAGTTTATTTTATCTTCACGGTAAAAATGGCAACCGAATGTTATTTTTGTGTGAAAATTCTCGATATTGTTTTTTACATTTTTAAATTTATTATGCTATAACTTTTTGAAAATGTATGGATCAATACAATTTTTTCATGAAAAGTAGTATTTATATACATCTTTTATTCAGAATACTGTTTTTTTAAATCGGACCATTTCCCTATATACGAGGGGGGTTCAAATCTAAAAAATGCATATTGAAAGTAGAACTTTTTCAACTTAATTTTTGAAAGTGTTCCGGAATTACTGACACTATTATATATATATATATCTTAAATTAAAGCTAATGTAATATACTTTGATATTAAAAAAAAAAATTTCGGACTTTATTTTGTCTTCATGGTGAAAATAGCTACCGTATTCAAAAATATACTATTTTTCTGTTAAAATTCTTGGTTTTGTATTTTATTTTATTATAAGGGGATTACACTGATTTTCATAAATATTATATAAATCTAATTGACATAATATAAAAAGTTAAACATATTTAAATTTTTTTGTTTCTTTGAAGTCGAGAAAAATAATTTTAAAATTTGAACTAATTAAATTTCTATTTTTATTAAGTGACGAATGCGACGTACGGTTTCTGAGACGGTAACACTTGGGTCTTTTACGCCTGTGGCACTGAATTTTTTTTTAATTCTTTTTAAGTTAGAAAAAAATGTTTAACTCATTTAGATTCAATAACTTCAATAAATATCAAGGATCCCATTACTGTAGTCTCCTCTCGTGAGAAGACATTTATATTAATATAATTTTATTATGTAGTTTTTTTTTTATAGCTATCATTTATTTTCTCAGCTCTCACTTAACCTACTTTTTTGACAAATTTTTTTTTTAATTAAACACTATCTACAGATTTGCATCGAAGCGTTTTTTATGATCGTGATTTTAATCACTGTCAGATATCATCTATACTGGACCCAACTATACCACGACTCCAGTGCCGCCAACCCACTGTGCTGGGTTTTTTAATGTAAAATTTAATTTAAACCTTTTTTTAAATTTGTGTCGCTACTTGCGAATTCCATTTTTTTCACAGTACTTGAAATATAAAAATAAGTATATTTAAAGTGTAGTAATTTGTTATTATTGTTGACATAGTCTCTTAAAAATTGAAAAAATGTGTTATTTTTAAAATCTGTCTGAATACTAAATTGTTATTATGATTATTATTTTGTATTTCATTATAAATTTCCATTTTCTCTAAAAAACTAGTGATAGAGTGAAGTGGGATAAATGTAAACAAATGGAGTAATTTTATTTTTGATTGAATAAGTCTGGTCCTTATATATGTTGTTTTCATAGTAAATATAAAAGTTCAAAAAAATAATAATTTTCTAGATTAAAGATACAATTTGTGATCTTTTGACGTATCATTGAAAGAAATCGGTTCGGTGAGAGCTGAGAAAAAGTGGTAACAGACACAAAAAAAAACACATCATGTAAAACCAATACCTTCTCAGCTTTGCATCGAAGATAAAAATTGTAAGCTTTTAGTAAATGTGTTAACATTGAGTTTTGATGAATTTATGTATTTTGTTAAGTAATTTGAGCAAGTATTTCTAGATTATAGTTCCTATTTTGTAATATTATTGACTTTTTTAGTCTACATTTTTTAATTCATCCACTATACCTTATTAGGGGTGTTAACTTTTTTTTAAAAGAGTTGCTGACCCTAAGTATATGGGATTAAGGCGAGGAAAAGAAGAAGAATCAATAAAGCTTAATATACATTACTATTTGAAACATATATATTTATTTTTATCATTAAAAATAACTTATAAAATGAGGAAACTAGGAGATCGTCGCTTTCGTTAGGGCAGTAGAACGTACAATAACATTAACGCGCACACACATATGCCGGCCGCCTGTTATTAGATAACAAAAAAAAAAATAGTGAGATAAATAATTAATACAAATCTTCAGCAATACTTATAAATAATAAAACTTGCAATCAGGATATAAAAAAGAAAAATGAGTTTATGTTATTGTTGGAATAATTTTTAAAAATATCTTCTCAAAACTCAACATTATTTACAGATTTGCATCAAAGTGTTTTCTATAATAATGATTTTAATCACTGTCAGATATCTTCTTGATTTAATCACCTTCATTAGCTGTCTTTCTTCTCGCACTATGTTGGTTTTTTTTACATGCAAATATTCGTTTTTTTACTAATTAGTCTTCTTAAAAATAAGAGACGATAGAAAAAATGTAATAGCAGATTAAAAATTTGTACGAAAATAGGTTTAGAAAAGTACATTTTTGACATTGATGAACATTTTTGTATGCCAGTTTATACTTATAAATCAAAGAACTATTAAACACGATATAGTTAAGGAATTTGGAGTTAACGTTACTTTTAGAATAATACACCAATTTCTTTTAATTAAACACTATCTAAAGATTTGCTTTGAAGTATTATTTTTGATAGTGATTTTAATCACTGTCAGATCCTCACTGAAGGTGGTAATAAAAATTTCAAAAAATTCTGAACTATTATTACTTAAAAAAATTAATTATTTATTAGACCTTATTTTCGAGTATATTTCGTGAGGAGTAGCTAAGAAATAACTCTGTATTAAATTTAAAATTGTATTTTTCTTGAAATTTTACATTATTTACTTAAATACTACTTAAAGTGTTCATATTACAAATAAAGAGAGAAAATGTGATTCATTTTGCACTGTGTATGTATAAATAAATAATTATTACAATAATTGGATTTATAATTTGGTTAATTACTATAATGGTAATGACAATTTGGCAGATGAAAATGTTTTAGAGGTACATAAGTTTAAACGGTACCATTTCATCAAAATATACGATAATTTTGAATCTTCTTCTGCTTTACTCATAATTTCTAATTCTAAACAAAAAAAAAAATTATCAAACAAAAATAATAGCAAATTGGTTTTCTATATTTATTGAATAAAAAAATAGTACATTGTCTTTAATTAAACTTATATTTAACTTATATCACTACTTTACCTAATATGTTGCTATGCAGCCAGCCCACAATAGTCTGAAAGCGAATTTTAGGCGCTCGTAAGTCCAATTTTAAAATGTACTCACAATATTAAAACAATTATGAATACTCAATTCATGTATATTGCTAAAACGAAACATAAAATTTAAGGCCACATGTTAATCCTATCTTTATTTATAGCCGTTTGATTTATAGATATGGTTATATTACAGTTCTTTTAACATAAAAAATATATTTCGTTGTCAATAATTTTACCAAGTTAAACATTTTTTTCAAAATTTTTAATTTTATTTTATTAAAGGTAAATGCCAAAGAATTTTTTTTGACTAAGTAATAATCATTTTAATTAAATAGAATATTTTAATTATATAGAGTATTTTTTTTGAGTCGTTATAGTAATTAAAAAGCACAATACCAAAAATTACCCTATTTTACCCAAGTATTGATATTGTAGAGTTATTTTTGTTTGCCACAAAAAAAATCATATTTTTAAAATAAAATAAAAAATTTTGAAAAAAAATGTTGTTAAAAATATTGACAACGAAAGATATTTTTTATGTTAATAGAACTGTAATATAATCATATCTATAAACGGCTATAAATAACTACCGAATTAACATGTAGCCTTAAATTTTAAGTTTTGTTTTAGCAATATACTAGAATTGAATACTCATAATTATTTAAATATTGTGAGTACATTTTAAAATGAGACTTATGAGTGCCTAAAATTGGCTTTCAAACCACCGTGCGGCCTATTGGAGGGTTATGCACTTTTAAATCCCTAGTTTCGTTAATAGAGGTAAACGATAACTTTAATTGTAATAAAGAACAGCAGACATTTCACAATATCGAAAGTATACATTTGAACAAATAAGTAATAATATTTATTTGGAAATAAGACTTCGAAGAAAAAAATGAACCAGATATATATAAAACTTCATAAAAAAAATAGATGATTATTTTTTAACTATTGAACTAACAACCACATTGTTAGCTCAATTGAAAACTTATTTTAATTAAAAATAATCGTATAAAAGTGTATAATAAAATCTTTACATTTTCCTTGCGTCTCTTCCGGCACGTCTGTTTCATTCATTTGTTCTCTAAAATTCATCAAGAGATTTTGTGTGCTATCTAAAAATATAATACATACATAAATATTAATGATGGCCATTTTCGAATATTTTAAACTATCGAATAAATATTCGAATTGTGTTTATACAACCGAATAGTTTATTTTTAGCATAAACTATCGAATAGTTTTTAAAACTATTCGAATATATTGTGTAACTATCGAATATTTTTTTAATGACTATCGAATAGTCCGATAGTTACTATTTGATATTTCCCATCACTAATAAATATATTGCTTTTTAATCGTAATGCCATATTATGGCCGACCCCAGTAGTTGGGATTAAAGCGAGGAAAAATAAGTATAATCGCAATACCATATTAAAAGTAAATTGAAGTACTATAGTGTATTATAAAAGTATCACCTTCTTGCATATTTACTTCATTGGAATTTTGTATGAAATTTGAAAAAGGGTTTTTGCCATATTTAAAAATATTTACGTGGTTACTATTTCAAATGAAAACTTATTTAAATTAAAAATAAATGCATAGAAGTGTATAACAAAATCTTTACATTTACCTTGCGCCTCTTCCGGCTTGTCTATTTGATTGGTTTGTTGTGTTAAATTATTCAAAAGATTTTTTGTGTCGTCTAAAAATATAATACATACATATAAATATATTGCATTTTAATCGTAATATCATGTTATAAGTAAATTGAAGTACTGAAATGTATTATAAAAATATCACCTCCTTGATCGATTAATGGAGCTGTTATATATGTCTGATTTTTGGCTGAATCAAATATAAAACCAAGTTCCACATACTTTTTTTGAAATATCGTTTGAACTAAATTGCTTAATTTATAACTAAGCATAATAAAAAATTCTTCATATTTTTCTTGAGATTTTAATATGGCAAGATCTTTATCCAAAAAATTCCACATTGGATCCATATCTAAGGGTTTTGTTTTACAAAGTACCATATCCACTAAAATTTCTCCTTTCCTCATGCGTAATAAACGCCTAATATGCAATAATACTAAATTAATCGAAATTGTACTTTTATTCAGATGAATCAATTTGTGAAAAATTGCATCTGACTGAAAATTTTCTATAACACTGCTTAAAATGAAACGTGTATTCTTGTGTTTATTCCATGGCAAAGTATGATGCCATTCGATAGCACATAAAGCTCCTTTCATTAAAGTTGCCAATGAACCAACTTCAAACAAGTTTTCTAAAAGTTTGACTGTACAATTATACGCGCTATCAAGATGTTTCTTAGAATGTAAAATCGTATAACAATTGTCTTCAAATTTATTTAATGCAATAAACAATTTAGTTAAATCGTTAGCGTAAGAACATCCGAGGAATATTGTAGCGTGACGTATGCAGCTATTGCAATTATGTGGTGTTACAGGTATAATCACTTCTTCAAATTTATACTTATTACCCCAATACAAGATATATTCCACATCAGTTATGTTTTCCCATCCACGTCCATGTAGGAAATAGTTAATTTTACCGGTGATATCTTTTTTAGTAGTTATTCCTTCGGTATGCAAAAAAACAATAAATATATAAAGGTACACTTGAATATTTAGTATTATTGCCATTTTAATTTTCAAAAATGTATTAAATTATTTTCTTATTACAAAAAAAAAAAAAAGAAATAGTCATTCTACATCGGTTTGATGATTAATTTTGTACTAACAAATTATTATTTTTACATACTAAAGTAAAATAAGTAATAAAAACATTGTCGATTGTGTACATAGGTGTAGATAGGTAGACAAAATTAGTCAAGTTTTTGTCTTCTGGCTGTTCTTGTTGGGCTAATGATATTTTTTTACGTTTCTCTTCTTCTAAAATATATTTTTATACAGTATCTCAGTCGTAAAAATTCAACAATATTTATAAGCGTTTTTATTGATAACTTTGACACGACTTACGCGCGAATATAATAGTCGACACTGTTTTTGATGGTAGACAACCGTTAATTATTCAAAATCTTATTTAAAATTTTTTTATTTAAAAATAAACAAACTGAAAAGACGAACACAGTTAATAATAATCTTCGCATAATATCGCGACACTTTCGCTGACGTCGGTAACGCGGTGCTCAACATGATCCTCGGGCGTCAATAAGTTAGCAGCGTTGAGGGCGACGGGGTGCGAGTGCGGATCGAGTCTGGTCGTGCGGCACTTACTGGACTTCGGTCAGTCAAATACTCACAGTAGGGCGAAGGCTGATAAAGGGCCGTGAAAACTTATGACTGTATCAATTTATTTTATTGATATTTATCATAATTTTTAAAATAATTTTTGCCTACTTAGACTACTTTTAAAACATATTTTTTTTTATTTATTACTTATAGGAAAAAAAAATATTTTTTCTTCAAAATTACAAAATAATTAAATTTAGCGTTTTTTTTACGAATATTTTTGATCGGTGATAACAATTCTTTTGTAAGAAAATAAATATAAATATAATTTACAAAATGATAATTATATCAAAAGTGATTAACGTTGTCAATTAGCTTTGAGACATACTATATAAAAATTCATACAATTATTTTTATTCAATTAATATATTTTCTAATTATTTTTGAGGGAGATTAATGAATCATTTGGGAGACCAAGGTTACATCCTTTTCTCTAGTGACACGTAAAATATTTTATGTGTCACTATCAATATATTACATTTTACTATGAATATTCATTAAGGTATAATAATCATTAAAAATTGTGCTTATTATGACTAGTAGTACTCTAGCCTGAAAGAAAATATCCAGGGAGACTCTATTCCTCATAAACCCTTATAGTAACGCCCCTTCAAATTGAATATCAAACTCTAAATAGTTTCTTTAATCATTGAGTTCTGTAAATGTATTTCAAATTTTATTTAAAGTCATATGCTAAACAGTTATACTGTATTGTAATCAAATAATTTTTATTAATCTACTTTTAAACATAATTGTAAAAAAAACTGAATAAATAATGCTCCGAGAATTCGATTTAAAATGACAAAAATTACAGTAAATAAAACTTATCCATTTTCAATAAAAATAGTAAAAGAGGAAGAAAGCAATTTAAATTGCTTATATATAAGTTGACATAAAACTATTTTAAACCATCACATGCTTATACTAGAGCTAGTCAAGTACTGTTCATAGTAACAATCTGCCAATGAAGCGTGGTTACGACTCTTTTAGCCTCCCCTTAGCTAATCCACTAATTACAATTTTTAACCAGACAATAAAATACATTTAGAAGAAAAAAAAATTCAATAAGTGCAATTTCATTACATGAAAAATTTACATAATTTATAGTATACTATTTGATCCTCTGTCTTTATTTACTTTGGCTTTTTGAGATTTTGTTGTTTAAAAGCATCAATTTTGAGTTTGGAAGCACATTTTGCCACAGTAAAAACTAATCAATGTGTAANCCAAAGTAATCTTTTTGAGATTTTGTTGTTTAAAAGCATCAATTTTGAGTTTGGAAGCACATTTTGCCACAGTAAAAACTAATCAATGTGTAATTCCGTAGACACAATAATCATAAATTGCCTGATTATTGTTACTTCGTTTATCTTAATGATCGTTGAGCATGAAACGATCAATAATATTGTTAAATTGATATTGTACCTTATCAATGTAATTATTAAATATCAATAAAAATATGATTTATGATTGCATTTTCCAACGGTCACAGATAAAAGTGATCACTAGTTATGTATGTTAGATACCAATGCTAAAACTCCTATAGGAAAAAGTCCGGAAACATTATGATATGCATTGACCGATATTGTTATATTCTACAAATACTCCAATAAAAAATCGCGTATAAGAGAGCGATTTTTAAAATGTCCATTTAAGTTCTTTTTACATGCTTTAATAAAATTTTTCTTTTTTTATAAGTTTGCAGATAATTTGCAATTAATATTATCATTATAAAATTAAATTCATAAAAATGATCATAGCAAAATCTGCCTTTAAATGACGATTATTTAAAAATAGTTTAACATAATAAGTTATTTTCACCATAATTCTTTTTAAAATTGAATACTCTATTGAAATGAGTAAGAAAAATTAGGGGTTTTAAATTAAAACATTTAAATTTCTTAAGTTAAGGTAGATTTTTACCCTTTTACATAGGGTTGAATTTTAATTTTAATCGAAAAATATGCATTTAATTAATCTATTAGCCTGCAAAAAAAAAAATATTAAAAACAAATAGCGGCTCTAAAAAATCGGTGTTTCCGAACTTATTGAACACGCTATATACTATAAACTATAAATATAAGTATTCTGAAAAGTACTTAATTACACCAAATATTTTTATCCATTTATCATTCCGACGATCCATTTCGTAGTTTCCATTTCCGAGTGTGTGCGTTTTTTTTTTTTTAATTCTTCATTTTTTTCCTTTTGAGTCAACATGTTGCCTATGCCTAGCATGGGCAACCAAGTCTACATTTCTGTGTTTTTAACAACAAAAACGTTTTATCTTCCTCAATTTTCATCATATTTAATGAATTAAAATGATAAATATCAAATCAAACGTTTAACTGTTCCATATATTGACTGATTTTATTTAGATGTTAGTTGGTAGTAGTTTTTTTTGACAATTTTTGAAGTTCTCTTAAATTTGGTTACAATTTTTCATGTAAATACACAAATCGATGTTCTTCTTTAATCGTAATTATTTCTATGTACCAGAAAAATGATACTTCAGAAAATATTAATTTTGCACTTCCATACAAATTTAATTTACATGTCTTAAGTTATAAAGTAAAAGGTTATGAAAATTTATTTATTCGACAAAATTTACTGCCTACAATTTGATTCGTAATTTTGCTTACTAAATATATTTCATCTTGTCTACATAAATTTATATTGGGTGAAGCCATTATAACAATTTATTTAAATGAAATAATAAATGTTTTGAATAATTTAAAATAGGTATTAAAATTTCTAATAAATTAAAAATCGATACAATAAAAAAATAAACACAAACCACAGTATACTAGCACTATAACACTATTTTAACTTAAAAGTGTCATCAACACATTGTCATATTACAACAGAAATAAAGAAGCCTGTCAACCAATTTCTTACTTTTCAAAGGAAAAAAAATTAATATTCATTTTCTGTTTAAACTAATGAAAAAAATGTATTTCTTCTTAAAAAATACACGTTCTAATATCAATTATGGTATAATCATTTTCAAGCTAAAAAACAATTTACATGTTAGTTGAAATATACAAATAATTCGATAAATCCGCATTATGATACATTTCTTCATTTCAGAATCCTCAAGATATACTTTACCATACTTTTGTGTCCTTATTTCACTATTATAAATATATTACAATAAATAAATACATTCTATTAACAATAATAATAATTAACTCATTGCAGATATCACACTATGAGGTTTGTTTAAAAAACTCAAAAACTAACTTATCTTTCATCTATAATTATTGTGTACAAAGCAATGCGGTATTCGATATATCCAACTACATTTATGCAACAGATTTTTCATGTTACATTAATTCTAATTGGATGATAAATTTAAAATTCCTGGAGAAGTTTTTGTTTGGTCGAGTATTTGGTAGTCAAATTCGGCCAATTTTAGGTAATTCTCTAATGGGTTTTGAACAAATACTTGAACCAATCGCTGTTCAATTAATAAGTGGTGCTCACCAAATTTATTCACAAAAGAAGTTTTCGTTTATAAAATGTCTTATTTCATTGGAAATTAACTGTGATAGACTTTTAAAATTAGGGTAAGTAATACAATTTTTATTAAAATATAATTCTCAAAATAAATTTTGCAAAATTATGTATTACATACATAGTTATGTCTGAAAATCGTCACGACTCAGTCGGGGTCAATTTTTGGCCTAGAAAAACAAGGCAGACTCAATTTTTTTCGGTCCCATCTTGATGCGTTAATAGTAATCTATTAATAGTATTATATTTAATTAAATATCAAAAAAGGGTTCTAATTTTGTAACTGCTCAGGGGTCATGAGTTTTCAAGTCTGGCCTTGGCCTTCGTTCTTACGTACTGGGGTTTGAATCCTTTTGTACTGGTCTATGTACATTTTCCCGTATTTTTTACGGCATAGCTTTTTGTAGAAGACGTTATAACATAAACGAATATTAGTAAAAATAATAATAATTTCATTTTTGGCCGCATGGAACATATGAAATTCTCATCATTTTATTTTAACCCACTCTTACTTATAATTACAATCAATTGGCGATTAATTTAATTAACAGGCAATCTTTGGTGGAGTCATGGAGTACTCCAAAAACTCAATGCTACATAACAAAATTACTGATGTTCTACAATGCCGTCATTGGTTACTTGAGGAACAATGGAGCTCAAGTCGAACATATTCCTATAGAAATACTTTTGACTTACGAAGAATTCATATCATTTGCTAAGAACAAATTAGGATTTGCTGTCAGTGAAATAAGATTATTCTTGACGCAAAATTTTAACTCAGATAAATATTTTACATTATTAGGACGAAGAATCTTATGAATTGAAACCATTAAGTGGTATGATTACTAGACAAGATTACGAACAAATGTCAAAAAGAGCGTGGTTAGATGTATATCTCTGTATATTAGATTCCATTTATATAAAAAAAAAAATTCATAATATTCCAATTGAAAACAACGGAAAAGTTTGCAACAAATCACCACTAAAGTAAAGTCTACAAATTTCATTAAAACAAAATTTGGAAGTTAAAAAAACAAATTTTAAATTATAATATTGCACTATATTTTAGTTAATAAGTATTTATTAACCAAACGATAATTTGTGATCTTAGCAGTCCTCAAAATAATTCTGAAAATGAAGACAACTTCTGTACTAATTTAAATGTATACAATGAAATTGACATAATGTTAATTAACTGGATTAACACAGCATTGAATTCTCACATTACGAGTTTAAAAGTGTCTAATTTGATATTGTATGAAAAATATTGTGACAAAAAGATTGTAGATATTATAGAGGATTTGCATGACTGTACTATATTGGCGATGGTTATTATTTACTACAGATCAGGTACTAGCCATCACGGTTTAGATGATATCATATACGATCCTAAAACAGAAGTTGAAGTAAGTATCAATGTTTATTGTACATATTGATTGTTGTTATCACTACAAATTAAGAGAAGGACCAACTTTTTAGAACATCAAAAAAATTATATAATAGCTAAAAACAGTTTTTACTATGATTAGAACATTTTATGACTGACTTTTTTATCATAAAGTATCATACAAACCACTTTTTATCTTGAAATTCGTCTTCAATAGTTAAAAGACTAATTCAAAAACATAAAGTTTTCTTTTTAAAGAGATGGTATAGCTGAATCGGTAGCGTGGCAACCTGTCTCAGGTTTATGACTCTGTTTTCTGAGAAAAATAAATTTGGTAATTGGTGTGACCATACCTCTCTACGGAAATGGTCTAACCATCTGTCCCAGAGCATTCATTTGAGAAACCTTCTTTTTACCCTTAATAGACTGAAAAACGTATAAAAAAAGTTTACTTTTTTACTCAAATGCTAAATTAACTATTATTTATATATAAAAGAAATATGATGATGTTTATTTTTTAGATAGAATGGTTTTTAATAAATTATTGGGTACAAAACTAATTTTAATTATATTATTCACTGTTTAATCAGCTATAAAATATTTTAACAGATTTACCATAATGCAATAACTCTAGCTTTAGCTCTAAATATTATCCACTTGAGCTTTTCAGTCAATCCTTTGGACCTATTAGGACGAAATTCAGCGATACTCAAATTAATTTTATTTGAACTATACGTAACGCTCCCGAGAGAAACTGTTGTTAAGACTATGATTTTTAAGTGCCAGTTTACGTCTTGCCTTACAAAATCAATATCATATCAGGAAATGTTGGCTTTCTTAAAGCCAAGTAAATATTTTGTAAAAATTGAGAAAAACAATAAAGAAGGATTTTCTATTGGACAATCCATTATTGACTTGAGTGGGAATGCTTGTAATGATCACAAGCTTACCATTAAATATACTGCAACTTTCGCACAAGATGTCACAGGTATATTGTAAGTGATGATTGAATCATCATAATATGCTTAATTACTCTTAAAATAAAATAAAAATAAAATAATTAATATAGAAAATTATTGATTTATAAATTGATAAGTACTTTTAAATTCTTCCTTTATAAATTATGAAGAATTTAACTTCAAACTTTGAACTCTTCAAATATAAACACATTTTTAATGTAATAAATTTCAAACTTCCAAATTGTATTAATATTTTTAATATAAATGTTGTAAGTTTCAATTTTAAAGTTAAAAAACATTTATAAAACAGGATTTAGGTACGGTAGTGTCGATTCATCTGTAGAAACTCATTTACATAAAAACAGTAATGGACAAATACTGTCACGTATATATTTTAAATATAGAAATTACCTATTTGTATTTACAATAAATTTTATTAAAAATATTCTTCTATCATATTTATTATAATTTAGCCAATAAACTATTTTGATTATAATTTTTCATTTAAGCAACACTTGTTTTCGTTAAAACCAGCATATTCAATAAAAGGTCTATTAAAGTAATATCACTAAAAGGGCAACCTTATGCGTTGGATAAAGCCATAATAAATATACAATTTTTTGCTAAATCACTTGAGTTCACTAAACAAGAATTTCAAGTTATATCGCCATACAAAAAAATTAAAATACCATTTGATGTCCATGTTCTACATAAAAAACCTAAATGTAAGTGATGATACAGTTAGTGAAGATGTAAAATTACTGTAACAATATTTCTCGAGAATATTCTTTTTTACTACATTTTACATTATTGTAAAATGTTTCTGTATTGACTAAAAATAAAATAAATATGGTCGCTTTCAAATTTATTTATTTTATCATAGATAATATAATCAAAACGACATTGAAAATATAATCTACTATGAAAAAAAGTTAACTGATTATCCTATTATTATTATTATATCTATTTGATGTCAAGTTTACAAACGTTTTATAGTTATATTTAAAAGTATCCAACTTTACAACTAATAAAAAAATTGAGTCCATTTTAAGTAATTATATAAATTTTTTTTTGAATTAAAATCTTTCAATTGCATTTACACTTATCATTTTGTTTTGTTTTTTGTGGAGGAGGGGGTTATAGTTTTAGTTATTGATCAACAAATGTATTTTATTATTTTTCCATCATAGTTTTTCAATAAATATTCATTACTGTCATTAATTTTCAAGTTGGATTATAAATTCTTAAAGAAATAATTTTGTGAAATATATATATATATATATATTGAAGAATATTCATGTAATTCAGAAAGTTCTCTCGAAATTATTATTCGTTATATCATTATTTTTTATCGATTCAATATCTATGTCAACTTAATTTTCTCATTTTTTCTGAATGAGTACTTAACTCTCTTTAAGCTAATTGTGCCAAATGTACTTTTTACCTCATATTAAAAACATAAGTTTCTAAAATGTATATTTTATATAATTATGTATATTTAATTTATATATGATATGTATTTGCGAGTGCTTTTTAAATCAATAATACTTTACAGTAAATGAAATTCAAGCCTTGTGTAATTCTAAAACAATAGATGTCAATCATAAAAAATGTATGGTATTTTTTTATTTAAGCGAATATCGAGTATCTTTCTTATCCCAAAACAAAGCTTATATTACATTGAATTGCGTAAATTTTAACATGAAGCCAACTACTTATTGGATTTGGTTTCACAATATAACTTACGGAGAATTTTTCATCAAAGTAACACAAGTAATGGAAAATATTTCTAGGGACACTTATTTACTTTTTTACATCGTTAAATAGGTGAACGTAGATGATTTCTGTGTTATTAGTAATATTATCAGCGATATTTCTATAACGAACACAGATTTATGGGAAAATATTGATAGAGTATTAGAAATGAACTTAATTCGAATATATTACAAACAATGTAAAAAAATGATAATGAGCAATGAAGTAAAGTGGTCTTCGTCAGGTATAAATTTGATAATTTAACTACTTACTGTTCCTAAATAGAACTACACTAAATATAATAATTATTTATAAATTATTATAAAACTATAATTACAGTTTATCGTCAATTCTTGAGTTTCACACAATACTTCACAGAAAATTTTATTAATGATCATGCTAAGACAAACTTTCTTTATTTGCTTTTCACAATAGAAAAAAAAATCTGTAATAACTTGACGGAATAAAGTGTTCCCACATTAAATTAAATATATGTATTCTTATAAAAAAGTTGTGCTTGTTATTACTTTTTTTTTTGTATAATAACTATTAGAAAATTGATATTAAAGAACAATTAATATAAAAAATAGTAAATAATTTATTGCTAAACAATTTTAGCTTCGATGCGAAGCTGAGAAGGTATTGGTTTTACTATGATGTATTTTTTTTTTTTTTTTTG
>NW_026099572.1:7265400-7343515 GCF_025091365.1 Daktulosphaira vitifoliae
TCTCAGCTCTCATTTGACCTACTTTTTGACAAATTTTTTTTTTTAAATTAAACACTATCTACAGATTTGCATCGAAGCGTTTATTTTTGATAGTGATTTTAATCACTGTCAGATATCATTATACTTGATCCAACTATGTCACGTCAACACTGTGCCGCGACCCCCCTGAGCTGGGTTTTTTTTTTTTTATTTATTCAACTTTATTTACTACTTCTGTAACTAGTTCAACGGACGCGGTCATGGTATACCACCTCGTCCTGTTTTTCTCTTTCCATTATTAACGTCAATATGTTCTGCTCATCATGTAACATTGTTGTCTATTAATAAGTACTAATCAACGTTTTTTTTTTTTGACAATTTCCTACACTGTGTTCATGATTTCGTTGATATCTACCTAGTAATGTAAAAATACTTTATTTTATTTTTCAGAGGTATAATACACATTTCATAAAACTATTTTGGCTACTTTTATAACTATATAATAACTGAGTATGTCATTTGAGAAAATACAATAAATCAAAAAATATTATTTATAAAACAAATATTATACAAACATTTTTTTTTTTATAATCTTTTTCCCGAGTGAATTTAAATACTATACAACCTTTTATTTATTGACCGAAAAAATATTTTTTTTATTATTGTATCCTTCTATGAACGGACAAAAATAGTAATACACAAATTAAATCAATGTAATACAAAATATATAGGGAGTATAAAAAATAATTAAAAAATTTAAAAAAATAATTCAACTACTATTTACAGAGCTTTAATAAAAGTTCTGTATTTTTATTAATTTTCAGGCTTAAATCTACTGAAAATTTTTGACCCTATCTACAATGAAATACCGTATAAAACAAACCTAACTATTATAAGTCCATTAGTTAAAAATAAAGCATTTTCTTTAATAAATGGTATTCTAAAAATCCTATACTATTAACTTAATTATAATCAATAAATGCCGTAATAATTTTAGGAAATCACCCCTCTAAATGGCATTTAGAGAAGAAAATGAAAAGGTGATATGTCAGTTCTTTACTAACCTAAGTTTAGCCAACTAGTTGTAAATAAAATTAATTTAATGACAATTATAGTTTTTAAAGTCTTTTAATAAAGAAAAAAATTAGTAGTAAAATTCATATCCAGAACGACAGTTGCAGATCCGAGGTTGGAGCTAAACTAATGAATTAACAAGTTTCCTATTTGTTTTGTAATTTTTGATACTGTTATTATTTTTTGATTGTCATTGAATGTGAAAAATATTATTTTATTTCGACGGCTTAGTACAGAAAAGAGTGAAGTCTATATTTGACGAAATTTGAATTAATTGTGTAATTGAACTAACTTTCTATTAAAACTTATAATGTAAAAGTTCAAAAAATAAAACCTTAATAATTTAGGCAATAAATCGCATTAAAAAAATACAAAACAAATAATAGTAAAACAAATTCAAACTGTTCTTATGAAACTAAAAAAAATGTTGAACTCTTTCTTTGTACCAAGCCATCAATATATACATCATTAATTTTTTCTTTTACTTAATTACTGATTTATAATTTTACTATCGTACCTATTTGTCATAAAATGGCTATTAGTATGTTAAGGTTATTTTACTATTAATAGTAGTTTTGTTTGATCAATGATAAATTGTGATGTTCTTTTTTATTGTCGATATATAATTGATAATATATTAATTTAAATAAATAAAAACACTTATATGAAAGATAAAAAAAGTAATTAAAATTGATAATTATTTATTTGACTAAGCAAAACTATTTTAGAAAGTTTCTAGAGTATTCGAAAAACTTTTTTTTAATCCATTGCACATTTCAAGACGATATATAGAATAATTTAAGCAGGTTCAAATTTTCAAATTCGTTTTCCTCAATTTAATGGATCGTTGGCAAAAAATAAAAAATAAGTTTAAGTTTATACTTAATTTAGAATAGATTCTAGTAACTTTTATGAAAATTAATGACCCCATCACTGTAACCCCCCTAACAGTATTTTAAAATAAAAAAAAATCAACTAGTAGTAAATTTTTTTTAAAATAATAACGGTATTAAATTGAAATTGTAAAAACAAAATGTGCATAACGAAAGTTTAAAATACATTTTATTAAGGAAGTAGGGAGAACACAACCATTTCTATTTTCATAACTATAAATAACGTACAAAATTAAAAGAAATATTTTTTTTTTGATTAGAGATGTCTTAACGCAAAAAATACATAAGTTTGAAAAAAAAATTAGAGGAATTGGTCTCTTAACCTCTTATAATATGGTAATGAAGATTATAATTAATTCTGAGTCATATACAAACAAGTTTTTGTATAACAATTTATAAAATACTATACAAAAAATTTGATGAAGTCATCAATGGCCTAACTAAAGTTTCGTTTAGGGTGACAAACATTTCAATATAAACAAAACAAAATTATGCCTTTATCATTTAACTTTTTTATATTAGTGGAAATATGACACTCATTTCTTCCTCATAATTACACCAATAAGAGTCCTGTGACGTTATCTATCTAAATGAACAATCGGACGAATTATTTTTATGACTAATGATAATAACGTTATTAATTTTTAACTAACTTATCATATTCTCTTGTCATATGTCATATAAAATTAAATGACAAGAATATACTTCATTTGAACACTACATTACTTTAATTTATTATTAGTTATCAACAGAATAACAGACTTTTGGTAGAAAGAGTAGAAGAATTCATTGCACTTAGATAAAGTAGTGTTAACCCGGAATATTTTATCAATTAATCAAATTTTTTACTGATAAGAAAATAGCGAATATATCAGCTTAATTTTTAACACAAATAATATTAATTACTATCATTTAAATCGAAAATTATTATAAGAAATAGCAATTAAACATAATTTTATGTATTAAGAATCATTAACGTTAAAAAAAAGAATTTAGTTATTTAAATTATGACTGGATTTTATTACTTTGTTATTGTTGGACATGGTGATAATCCAATATTTGAAATGGAATTTATGTCAAGTAAAGAAGTTAAAGTAAGTATTAATCTTATGAAAATTTCTTTTGGATCAGATGTATATATTTATGTATTCCCTATATCAAATTTTAACAATATACAAATCTAATCTTAAGTTTATTAAAAAAAAAAAAAATGAAAACTGGCCTAAAGATTTTACCGTCAGTAAAATATTTTACATCAAAATTATTTATGAATAATTTTACAAGTGTTCAAAAATAAGTGAGTTTTCACTATTATTTCATGTGATTTTATTTCTTGATTTTTTATTAATTTGACAATAAAATAGGTAATATTGATATAAATTTTAAGTTTTAAAATTTTGAATCATTCAATGAAAAGCAGAAGTAGTTATCTTATTATTCATAATACAACTGCATAAAAATTAAATTATCAATTTTAATTTGAAAAATTTAATAAATATATATATTTAACAATGAATACACTTTGTTTTAATTTAAAAGTTAAAAATATAGTGAAACATCTTTGTAATTTTTGTTTCAGTGGCTTTATTTATGGTATATAACTTCTCAAAATCCAAGAACAAAATAATAAAATTAATAAATCATAATTTTGTTGAAAAAATCATGTTTTGTATACCTACATAGTTTTATCATTAAAAGATTTACTGCTATTAGTATTTTAAATAAGGCTTCAACCTCATCTTTTGAAATAAAAAAATTAAATTTTTTATATCATGTACCATAATATAATGACCATCATCATAAGTTGCTGTCTGAATTGATTTTCACACTCCAATAACCTACTTGTCATCTATTAATACATAATAGACTATCATATCTATGTGTACATAATAAATATTACACCCCTGATTTGTAAATGTAGACTTTTTTATAAGAAATGACTTGAGTCATTTTTTTGTATGTTTATGTTATTTGTAAAAATTGTGAACAATTCTAGACCAAACCTATTGATATAACTGTTATTTGTGTATATAGTTTAGCTATCAATATACTGCTTTATACAGCAGTATAATATATACTGCTTTTTAAATTTATTTAGTCGCATACACTTATGGGTAAAAATATTTTGTTTTTTTTTATTACTAAAAGTGACTTGTATCCTTTCTCATTAAAAAACATTTACAGTTGGACATCTAAAGAATATTCTTTTTAACTTCCTTGCTTTATTAAGAAATAAAATTCAGAGAAATCAATATATCATATCAAAAAATATAATACAGGTATACTTACATATATGCTGACAATACACTAAAAGTTCTAAATTTTAAATGAGTCACTAACTCATTACTATGTGTTCAACCTTTACGTAACATACATACTCAAAATTAAGTTCTAAAAATAATATTTTATCTATATATTTCTATACTTAACCAATTATATCTATTTAGTCATTTAAGTAAAGAAAACTGTAATATTTCTTCTTTTTATATACATAATTTTTGTTATAAATTAAATTAAATTATTAATTATTTTAGAAAGAGGACCACAGTCATTTAAATCAATTTATAGCTCATGCTTCACTTGATCTTATTGATGAACTTATGTGGAAATCCAATTCAATGTATTTAAAAAGTGTTGATCGTTTTAACCATTGGACAGTGTCAGCTTTTGTCACAGCTAGTCGTATGAGATTCATCATGGTACACGACTCTAAAAATGATGAAGGTATCAAAAACTTTTTTACTGAAGTGTATGAAATGTTCATAAAGGTAATAATTATAAATAAATACTTTTCATTTCATTAATTTGTTAATTATTTTTTAGTATGTAATGAATCCATTCTACAAACTCAATATGCCAATAAAATGCAGTTCATTTGACAAAAAAGTACAATTCTATGGTCGTAAATATTTAATAAGTTAATATTTATGTTGCCATCAATTTAATATTCTATGTGATATATAAATTAATTTCCATGTATTATAATTATATAAGTGTTAGATTTACATAAAAACTAAACAATATAATCTAAATTCATTGTTTCACAAACTCAAATTCAATTTATTAATAAATTTTTATTTATTTGGGTATTCATGTAAAATATTTAGTATTTATTAAAAATTAAACAAACAACACATAATTATTAAATAGAACAATGCACATTTAAGAAAATGACTAATTGTTCTTAATGCATGTTATAATACAAATATTATTTGAATTTGTATTTATTGATTCCATTTCAGTGGTTCGTATGAATCATATGGAACCTGTAACATTAATATTTTTTTAAATTTAATACTAATTATAATTAAAACTATTATGTCATTATCTTAAATATCTATTATAATAAAAATATTCTTGCCATCAAAGTGTGTGTTATGTTTTGGAGCAAAATTTATTGTTATCAACATTTTGATTAAATTTAATTACATAAGTATAATACACCAAATATACCTTTTACAAATTCAGATTGTTTTACAAAAATTTAATGTAATATGCAATAAAATAATGTAAAATTTATGAAATTCTATGTCATTCAAAATTGAAGAGCTAAATGCAATAATAGCCTATTCCATCAAAATGTTAAAATTAGGATAATAACACTATCTTATGAACAGTTAAAAATATCTTAATGTAATGTTGATTTTTATAGTACTGAAATAATTTTTACTATTTCCATTGTACTTATCAATTTGTATATTTTTGTAATCCTGCATTTTAAGTTTTGTGATAATGTAACAAATGTTAATTCATTAATTAAAAAAAAAATTTTGGATTAATATAATTTAAATGCATTAATACTTAATACTGTATTCTTACCAATATTTACTAATTCTTAAATTAATTTTGTTCTGAAATATAGTACTATTTTTGTAAATTCCGAAAAAAATAAAAATCTGTATGAAGCATATTTATTGTTTAGTGGCATAATTAACTATTACTCTCATTCCCTTAATTATTTTTAATAGACACTATATGAGGTAAAATATGTTTAAATTAGTTAAGGGAAAGCTAATTTTAAGAATTTTTTGTTAGACAAATTCTCAAAATCCACTTACTTTTATTTTTAGGTAACTTTTAATGTTGACCATAAAAAAGTGAGTTGTGACACTTTTTGTTGGAGACGTTGACATGGAATTAACAAAAAATATAATTTTTACATAAAACTGTTTAATTTGGAGCAACATTTATTAAGCTGTATTAATTGTAAAGGATAAATTTACCTATATTCTAGCGTTTCTATAATTTTGAAAACACAATTCTAAAGTTATTGAACATTAAAAAAGCCACAATATTGTATATTTTATTAAAATTTACTGGTGAATATAAAAAAAAGAAATGATGTAAACAAAAAAATAAAAACGATAGATCACAGATAATATACTTAAAATAATTTATTTTAAATTTTGTGACTCTAGCATTAATATATATATATATATTTATATATCAAAAGTTGTCCTGCGCAAAACAGGTTAATAACACTATTTTATTCACTGTACGGCGTCTTCTTAGTATCTAATTCTTAATAGATAACTAAATAAACAAATTTTTTGGTTTTAAAATTATTAAATACTGCAGCTATTGTAGCTTCAATGCGAAGTTGAGAAGATATTAATTTTACTGTGATGTGTTTTTTTCATTTATTTATTATTTTTTATTTTTTTGTGTCTGTTACCACTTTTTCTCAGCTCTCATCGAACCAATTTCTTTTAACATTACGTCAAAAGATTACAAATCTAGTCAATTAAAGACATTACCCTCAAAAATTGAAAAAATTTCCTTCGTTCCCCGTAAATGGGGGAATTCTCCAAAAAAATTACAAATTTAAAAATCGCTAAATTTCTACATTTTTTCAATTTTTTTTACTTAAAACAGCCATAACTTTTTTAAAAATTACCATATCAATACAATTTTTTTTAATAATACGTGAGGTATTTACCTATTTTTTCGTATATTTTTTTTATAAATCTGACCCTTTACCTACTCACAGGGGGGATTCAAAATGACAACTTTTTCACAAAAAAATAACTTTTGAAAGTGTTCCGTAAATATTGACACATTTATATAAATCTTAAATTAAAGCTAAAATAATATACTTTAAAATTAAAAAAAAACACAGTGGGGACGTGGTATAGTTGAGTCCAGTATTGATGATATCTGATAGTGATAACAATCACTATCATAATAAATTCTTCGATGCAAATCTGTAGATAGTCATTAATTTTAAGAAATTGGTTGATTATTCTAAAAGCAAAATTAATCCTATTTCTATCATTATTCCTAATTAGTAATTGATTTATAACTATAATTTATGAATAAATATCTGTTAAAGCAATTCAACGTAGTATGAAATTGATACATAATAACTTAGTATTGTAATTTTTTCGGAGAATTTATAATAAATTATAGAGTAGTTATTACTTTTATGGTAAAAGTGTAAACAAATTAAAGGGCTTGACACAAAACTTTTTTTATAAGAATTTGTTGTTAATTATAAATAAATGGTCTGCATAAAATTTTCATCTGAGTCAAAAATATACATTTATTATTCAATTTTTCGTGCTAATTTCAAATCAGCAATTATATTTTTTCTATCGCCAATAATTTTTGATAATATTACTAATTAGTTAAAAACTATAGGATATAACTATAAGGAAAATAGTTCTGAATATTTCAATTGTATCATCTATTTAAACGCCAAGAATTACATAGAATTTATTGATATTTCTTTTGAAATGATTTATTACACAAAAAATTGTTTTTAAATTATTACAGATTTTGATTTTTAATATTTTCAAAATAATCAGTGCAAAATATCATTTTTAACCTATATTTATGGTATTTTAAAATTGATTTTTTGAAAGTTAATAAAAAAAAAGTTGTATTTATTACCATAACTTTAAGCTCAATTTCAAGTTTGAAATTTACATTATAAAAAAGAAAATTTTACGAGAATAAAAAAATAGTATTCTTAAGATTAATATGCAGACAGGATATTGTACAATTCTATTTTCTGTAATTATATCAGAAAAGCTTAATATTTTTTTATATTTTTATTGTAATTTTTGGTGATTAAAAATATTCTATTGAAATATTTAGAACATAATTAATTTTAATGATTTACATTAAAAAACCCAATCAAAATGTTGTTAAAAAAATCTACTCAATTGAGTGTATTAGTTGTGATCATTTGATATATCATTAATAAAGTTGGTCAAGTATGAGCTGAGAAAATAAATGATAGCCATAAGAAAAATCACATGGAAAAAAACACTTTTATATATATCTTAAATTAAAGCTTAAGTAATATACTTTAATATGAAAAAAAAAATGTCAGACTTTATTTTGTTTTTATGGTGAAAACAGTCATCAAAGTTAATAAAAAAATACGATTTTAGTAAAAAAATTCTATTTCATATTTTTAACTTTATTATGCTATAACTTATTGAAAAGTGTATGGATCAATATAATTTTTTTATGAGAATTAATATTTATATCCCTCTTTCATACTCTTTTTTTAAATAACACCGTTTCCCTTTATATGTTTATAAAAAATATTTGTTTATTCATATGTTACACTTATAAATTATAAAACTTGTAATCAGGATATAAATAAGAAAATAGAAGATCATGTAGCTTTTGGAATAAATCACTATTTTTTTAAAATTAAAGACTATCTACAGATTTGCATCGAAGCATTTTTTATAATAGTGATTTTTATTACTGTTAGATATCAAATGTACTGGACCCAACTAGGCCTCGTCACCACTGTGCTGGGTTTTTTATTCTAAAGATATAAAATATTTATTGATTAATAGTATTTTCTGGTAGAAAATTTGCTAGATCAAAACGGTATATTTTTAGCAATAATCAAATAATTGTAAACATTGTTATATAGTTTATACTTTAACTTTTTAAAAAAAAATTAATTTTATAGTATAAAAAAAAAATAGGAAGATTATTATTATATGCGATGCTAATTTTAATAAGTGGAATATACACCGCTAATCATTAACAAAAAGGCTAAGCATTTCATTTATTAAATTGTAGTCTACGTTTGATAAAATGAAACTTAAATGTTTCACAAAAGTATCAACAATTTTATACAAACGATAAGTATTATCTACAATAATAAATTCATCCTCATATCCGACAAGACTTGGTTTTTCTACTAACACATTTTTTACAAGATTTTGATACAACTTTTTCAGGTCATCAAAATCAATAGAATTTATTTCCAATGTTCCAGTTGCATTACATTCGTTTCCGAACATTAAACATAACTCTTTAAGCTGTAATTTTATTGTATTTATCTGGAAGTATTTCTGTTCACAAAATGTATACACATCAGAAGAAAAATAATTCTTTAAATTATTGAAATAATTGTTCTTATAATATCCAGTTAAAGTTGTAAATAAAATAATCTTTTGTTTTATTTTATAGTTTGCATCTAACACAAAATCTTGCATACCGTCTTCAGTCATGAATTCGTTTCTTTTATTAGCTATTTTGTCACAAATCATTAAAATATGAGTCGCTAACAACCGAGAGAATATAATATTCATTTGAGCCAAAAATTGAGTGTGCAATATTTTTATACTTTCAAATCTATTTAATAATTTGTTGACACCAATAGCTTCATTCATCGATGTTTTGATCATATTAATAGCATTTCCCCATTCTATATTGTGTCCGTAATTGGTTTGTAAATAACCTAGAGCATCATTTGAGAATAAATAATGATATTTGCGTAAGTATAAATTATGTGTATACATTTTATCACTATTTCTTAAGATGATATTGGACTCGGCGTATATAGACAAAGCATTTATAACTTCATTGCAAACATCTCTCTCGACTACAAAAACTTCTGATAAATTTATAAGTGAATCTGAATTTAATGTTGTGTATCTATTATGCAACAAATGTTGTGGATCTGTAATGTCATGTATGCTTTCTACATTGCAATTCATAGTTGATTTTTTAAGTTCTTGATATATCAAATCTCTCGCTTTCATTAAATCTGGTACGGCTTTAGCATCAAAACTGTATGGGGCTTCACAGTAAAACATTGCAAACATCCATATATCCAAAAGATTTTTCAATCCTAAATTGAAAAGTATTCTTAACATATCGTTAGCAGTTCGGCAAAACCTATATTCATAGCGCATACTCACCAGTGGTCTAGCAGACCATTTATTTTTTACTAACATTTCAATATAATTCATTTCTATTTCAGTCACTAACAATACAGACAAAGTCATGATTTTAATTCCACATTCTAAATCTTTTACTCTGGCCTGAATTGCTTGTTTTAGTAAATCATTTCGCGTCATTTTTTCTACGTTTTTTGGGGATATTGCAAATTTTTTAAGGTGGTCTATTTTTGGAATTCCAAAATCAAATCGCATTAAATCATCATACACTAATTGCAAATTTTTTTCGTCACGCAAGTATTCTATGATAATGCATTGACCAATATGAAGATATATTAAAAGCGGTATGAAACAAAATATAGTCATATCAATAAATTTTCTTGACGATATTATGAAATGTAATTTTACTTACTGTTTACTTAGACACCTAAAAACGTTATATGTTCATTAAATTTATCGGATTTTAGTATTTCATTAATAGGCAAATTTAAAACTGTTATCAAATTATAAATTTGAATTACTCATTTAACTTGAAAACTTATTAATGTGTATTCTATATTTTTATAAATTATTATTTATTTTATATTTATTAATAATAGTCTATTACTAATTTTCAGTGTAAATACGAATTACGTGGTACAATACCATTTGGTATGTGTTTTTGAAATGGCCTTATATCGAGTTCTACTACTATAACTATAGTTATAAATGTTTGCAAAACAACACAAAATAATCATATAAAATTTTATAAATAAAATTAATTATGATACTATAAAATACCAAAATAAAATGGCATAATAATGGTAAAAACGAATTTTGAATTTCAATGGTGGATAATCTTAGTAATAGTCACGTTTTAAATTTTTAATTTCTAAAATTTCTATTGAGATACTTTATTTTATAATCTGATTTTAAGAAACTTAAAATAGTTTTTAATGTATTTTACCCAAATGTAAAATTACAGAATTATTAAAATAATACATACTTGATATCACCTCATTTTTCAAAATTGCGTAGTTACAAAATAGCCCTTCTAACAGCAGGCCAGTATATAGTCGTTATAGTAAAGGATGTATACGTCAAACATTGAAAAACCTTTTTATTGTATTAGAATAATAAAAACTTAATCTTTAGAGCAAGGAAAATTCGCCTTTCCATATTAGAAAACGAGTTATTCGATCTGGTTTATATGTATTTCATAAAATAGATCTATACTAAAGAAAAAAACGTATAATTCTTTGTACAGCTCAATATACGTCTTAGATAAAATATTAGTTCATTATCAAATCATTAAAAAAAATAATTTTTTTAATTATTGTAAGAACAAAATTGTTTGTAATTTTATTTTCTATAAAATTATGAAATTAAAATTAAAGGTTTCCATTTAAAAAAATTAATTTTAAGGTTTTTTAATCCTGGAGAGATGAAAAAAAATATATCTATACATTACTGTAGAATTATTTAAATCAAACATTATTTTTTTTATACAAAATTAAAAATGTTCAACTATTTCCGAGAAAGTTAATGTTTTATCCTTTATGATTTTATCTGTATATTTCCTATTTTCCTCATCGCAAAGTTTAAATTAATCGTATTACTTGGTTAGGGTGCCCCGTTTACTAAACTTTAAGAATTATTTATCAGAGCTCTGTAAAAAAAAAAAATTAATAATGTCCTTCTAAATAAATAAATATATATATATTTTTTCTTTAGAAAACCAGTTAGTTTAATGTTTTTTGAATAATTGTTTAACTTCTAAGATTTAACAATGACTATTCAATAATATAAAGTGTAATTTAATTACCTGCAATATGTAAATCAAATTGTTTTTCAGAATATGATATCAATATTTGAGAGACTTCTACAGAAAAACATTTACTCATAAGGTACGATCCTTTGATAAATCCAGTAATTTTTGAGTAAAGTGATCTATTTTGAATTTTTGTATAATTATATAACGAATATGCTAATTCTAATTAATTGCTATGTACTACAATACTTTCATATAAGTAGATGCGAATTGAACATTTTTCCCCGTCAATTTTTCGAAAGAAATTGGGAGAAATATATATTAATATCGAACTTACGTCTTATATATATAAGACATATATGTCTTACTGAACAAGGTTATTTTTACATCATTTTATAGAAAATAACAAAATTATTTGATTTCATTAATATTCTGTAAATAAATAAAAAAATTAGTCGTTCGTTATTTATTTATATAACAATCAACAACGGAAAAGTTTAATGATGTTATTACTATGTATAAACTCATTTTTCAAACTTCAAATACTATTGTTTGAAACAATAAGATGTAGTATAGAGTCACGTGTCAACTACTTAATGTTATTTCTGTAACAACAAAATGTCAGTCCATTATTTTTAACTATAAATCTAACCTAATCGAAATTCGCATTCTTTTTTGTGAACATGTTTATTGCTATGTGTTGCAACTCTTAGGTATAAAACATGCGGGGGAGTAAAAACAAAAACTTTTTTTTTGAGATTATTGGATTACCAACTTTTGCTAAGTTTTACCATCTAACTTAAATAAACTATTATTTTTAAACCAATAAAACATAGTTAATAGTATTTGTATGCAAAACGTATATATTTAAAAAATAAAATTTAAAACATATTTCAAAAATTTTATTAATTTGTAGCTTATTAACTAACAATTAGTAAGTTAAAATAAATGGAATATAATAAATATTAGACTGAAGAGTATAAATATCAAAGAAAATTAAGATCGTGTTTGGAAATTTTTCAATCATTGCAATTACAATACAAAATGATATGATATAAAAAAGTGGACACTCAATTGATAAATGGGAATAGTAAAAATTTGTCATACAGTTTTAAAGGGTACAGTTCATCTTTATAAATGTAGTCTTCATTATCGCAATAACTACAGGAGAAATTTCTCGGCTAAAGAGCCTTTTCATAATTTTGGGAACTCCTTCATAATTTCTAAGTTCAACAAATCTATGCTTTGATATAAATGATAATTTTGTTAAAATAAT
The DNA here is from genome assembly GCF_025091365.1 of Daktulosphaira vitifoliae. Lineage (NCBI taxonomy): Eukaryota > Metazoa > Arthropoda > Insecta > Hemiptera > Phylloxeridae > Daktulosphaira > Daktulosphaira vitifoliae. The sequence goes on from NW_026099572.1 coordinate 7,278,529, forward strand.
AGTGAGGTGATTTTTAATTTATAGTATTAAACAATATCATACAAGATAATAGTTAATGATATACGCATACATAACAACTTGATGATACAAATGGAAACTACAGATTAAAATTACTGAATAAATTTTTAGAAATTAAGTTTTTCTTTTTATAGTTGACACTGTAATTAGCTAACTTAGAACTCATTTCCCAGGGATACAAATGCACAGTTAAAAAATACTATTAAAAAAAACACATTTATAAATCAGAATTTTAATAAAAGACATGTTAAACCATTCATAAATATTATTCTTATTTCGAATAATGTATTTATGTACTAATATAATGATATACATTCATGAAAATATTGACTTGCGAAGACAAAAGTAAACAGATTTTTTATATACTTTCTTATCATCTCTTTTCAATAAAAATCTTAAAAAACTATCTTTCAAAATATACTATTAATTATTATTTTAATAAATTTTTGAAAAAATTCATACAAAATTAATTATAAAACAACCATAATAGTTAAATTAAAAAAATAATTAATTTTTTTATAATTTCAAAAAAAAAAACTTACATTATATTACGAATTGTTATTAAAAAAAAATTCTTATTGACCTTGTCAAAATGAATATTTAGTGAAAACAAAAAAAAAAGCTGGAGACAGGTTCATCAACATAATAATTATAAAAAAGAACCCAGCACAGTGGGGTTGCGGCATAGTTGGATCCAGTATAGATTTAATCTGACAGTGATTAAAATCATAATCATAAAAAAATCTGTAGATATTGTTTAATTTTAAAAAATTAGTGGATTATTCCAAAAGCAACATGATCTCTTATTTCCTTATTTATATCCTGATTACAAGTTTTATGACTTATAAGTGTAATATATATTTATAATATATAAATATATGAAATGGTCCAATTTAAAAAAAAATTTTAAAAATGTCAAAAATTAGCAATTTTTAATTTTGTAATTTTTTTGGATATTTTCCCCATTTACGGAAAACGAGGGAAATTTTTTCAATTTTTGAGGGTAATGTCTTTGACTAGATTTGTAATCTTTTGATGTATCGTTGAAAGAAATCGGTTCGGTGAGAGCTGAGAAAAAGTGACAAGACACAAAAAAAAAATTTTAAAAAATACATCATAGTAAAATTAATACCTTCTCAACTTCGCATTGAATCTACAATAGCTACGGTATTTTAAATACTCCTTGAGAGCAGGTTAAGTGTTAGATTTTCAAAAAAAATGATATCAAATGAAAGGAAAATATCTAAGGTTTCAATATAAAAAAAAGTTATGTTGATTTGGTAATATCTTCAACTAGATACGATTTGTGATCTTTTGACGTATCGTTGAAAGAAATCGGTTTGGTGAGAGCTGAGAAAAAGTGACAATAGACACAAAAAAAACACATCATGGTAAAATTAATACCTTTTCAGCTTTGCATCGAAGCTAAAATTCGCGTAATAATTGCAGTGGACACTCATGAAAATAAATCACGGACGGTAAACAAGACGACTAATTCCGAATCTGGCTAATTTCAAAAACCGTCAGACTAACAGAGGCGTCTAAAAGTCTCAAACCTTTGAGAAGGGTTAAGATTAGTCAGAAATTACAGTAACCAATATAATAGGTTTACACCACGTTTATAATTAGTAGTTAATATGACTTAATAATAGATCTTTTTAAATACACTTTATTTTAATATAACTCCTACTATAGAATGGAGGAGTATGGATTATAAATAAACACCAATACAAGCTATACACACCCACTCTATGTATTACAATGCTTGGAGCTCAATAAGTACTTTTCCTGAAATTAATATTGATCCAAAAAAATGTTTTGTAAGAAAACTTTTCAAACGTCTATTTTAAAACAAAAAAAAATGTGTATTATTAAAAACAAATAATAAAAAATATGATTTTAACATAGTCTAAGAGTACATAAATGATTAAAAATAAATTTACAGCCAAATATTAATTGTATCAAAAGTTATACGAGTTTCCAGAGCTATATATTTAAAGCCCACAGAATGTATTCTCCAAAAAACCTACCGTCAGCCCTGTTCTTAAGTATTAGGATCTTACATTCTATTTTTAGTGTTATAAGTAACAGTAACTACAACTAAAAATCTTTTTCAAAACTGAATCTGATGAAAATAATTATAATTATCTAAGTGTTAATTTTTACATTTTAATACACGGAAAATGTAAATTTGTTAAATATTTTGTGTTATCATGATTACTGGTAGCTTTTTCCCTAATAGAATTATTTTTAACAAACGTGTTAATACACGATATAAATGGTGTTTAAAAATCAATTTTATTAAATTTTAGAAAAGGATTTATATAAATAGTACAGTGGTCTGTATAAAATATATGTGAAAAGTAAAAAAATAAATTATAGGTGCTCTATATTTGATCATGTCCCAGGACCCCAAAAAATCTGAATTGCAACAGTGATGATTGTAGAATTATAAAAGATGAATCTAATTAGAAACAAGATTTTGTTAAAATATTTTAGTATTAAAAACACTAAATTTACACGTATCACATCTGAAGAGCATCTAGAGTTCAATAAATTATGTTGAATGTATTTCTTTGTGTTACAATATCTTAAAACATTTTCAATTATAATGCCATATGAAGACCGAAGAACGGCGTGTAATCGTTTTAAAATTACTTTTTTGGGGAATTTTTTTATAACATTCCATTATAAATTTCTAAGTATACTATTAAAAGAACGTGCAATAGTGAGATTTTAAGAAAAAAACTACAAAACGTCAACATTTACATTACACTTACAATGATCTAGTATGAGTAGCATTTGAAGGGTTCCACAAAATAGAATGATTTTTCTAGATTTAGTGTATATGATAGAATAATACGATTTTTAAAGAAGGTTTTCAAATCAATAGTTCTAACAGTATTATTGATTTGCTACCTTAACTTGAAATATTAGATCGAAGGAATATTAAAGACATGAGTACATGGTTTATTCCATTGTAAGCGTAAATTTCATATTTCTAACAGTAAAATATTCCATGTGTTTCATAATTATAATCAAGTTTTTATTACTTTAGCTTAATAAGTATGAGTTTTAGATTTAACTCTATAAAGTATCTAATTTATATATAAAAGCAAAAGTGCATTATTTTTAAAGCCACAAAACTTTTTCATTATATCAAGGCCTTTTAAATATTGTAATAAAATTTAATCCCCAAGTTCAAATATACTACTTAAAATATGGTCAAAGAAAAAATTGTATTATTAAACTAAGTAATAAAATCCTTTCATTCAATAAAATAATTATTTAATTAACTGAATACTGGATTAAACAAAAATATAATTTCAACTTAATGTTTTAATAAAAAAATTCTCCATCAACGTATTAATAATTGTGAATTATTATTTTTATTAAATAAATAACAATTGTTTAGAATAATTTTAAATTATATACTTACTACTTCATAATTTTTGAACGATCGCTGAATTTTACTACTTTTTCTTTGCATTTTACGGCCGTTATCAAACATTGTATAACCAACAAATTTCTTACCGACATAAAACTAGAGTACAAATAAATTCAATAATTATAAAAAATCTTAACAACCAAAGTATGGGGATTCGGGAAGTTCAAGCCCACTAAAAATAAAATATTTTTACTATAATAAATTCATAAAAAATTAAGTATTGTAAATATAATAAAGTGACGTTTTATACATTCACTCTTTCTCTAGTCAATACATATATGTATATCTACAGTTTTGGTTAAAACAATGCACATCAAAATAATTAAATCGTGCATTTAAGTTATCTAGGTAATACAAAATTTGATAATTATTATTTATTAATTAAAATATCATACAAAAACATTCATTGTAGGGCGACAGGTCAAAATATACTATTACCAAAAATGTCAATATTGAGTTCGATATCAATTCTTATGGTAAAAATGATGTAGAACTCAATAGTAGCATTGTATCTGATACATTTAAACAATTTCTTCGTAAAAAAATTGTCTGAAAAATAAATTTTGCATTATTTTAAGAATGAAGTTATAAACACGAATACCTTATAACTAATCGTGCCGCCTTGGATGAGATGACTTCTATCCTGTGGAAGTCAGCGAAAAAGAATATTAGACCTGGGTTTTTTATCGCTTAATATCCTAGACCCGGAATGATAAAAAAGAGTTAATATGAATGACAATAGCTCAAAGGACTTTTGCTTGGAAAACGAGCAAGGTCATTACGTTTTACACCAAATATTTCAACATTTACATTAGTCTTACGGGTCATTTTAAACGTTTTAAATTATTTACTTATGTTTTAAATTGGGTTTTCTTTTAAACAAGTTTTTTAACAACACTTGCAGAAGACGTCGAACATTAGTCGACGACAATCCTCCTCTTAAATGCAATTAATTTTTTTATATTCAGTCTCTTGTAAAATTTAAAAAAAACGACATTAGTTAATTTTGATTTGCTGCCCTACAATTTTTGATAACTATGAAAAAAAAAAGTACGATAGAATATCAAGAAAAAAATATTTTATGTTATTAAATGTTACTATAACTGTGCTTTCTGCAAAGTAATTAACAGCGATTTTTAATTAAATAGTATTCAATATTTCATGCTAAACTTATGCTGAAGTTGGCGTTCTTCTAAATATATGCATACTATACAAATAAAATATAAATTAATTATTCAAATAACTACAAATAAAAGGTTTCCAAACATAACACATAAAAAATTTATATGAATTAAATGCATTAACATACCCCTCCACAGTTCTTTAGTTTGCATAAAAATTAAATAAATATATTTAACAAAGTAAATGTTTCTGTTTATAATATTAAACAATTAGTAAGTTCAGTGGCGTAATCATATAACTTTTAAGACCTTTAGTAAATATCAAATTTATTGAAAGAAAACATTACTTTTAAGGGTAAATTTTATCGATAATTTTCAAAGCCAAAAAAAAATCTATAGCCATTTTTTTACAATTAAAATTTATATAATTGGACAATAGCCTAAATAAAATGTCGAGATATCTGCATTTAAAGTTTAATAAAAGATTAGTAATGATAGCATACGTAAAAGATTTCTCCTATGTTATTTAGCTCTATCTATTATAACTAAAAATTATATTAACTTTGAAAAGTGTTAACACAAAATAGATAATCTACAAGTAAAATTTTATTTAGGACATTTTCTATTTAATAGTAAAAAAATAACTAGAAGTTTCTATATAGCTTTCAAAAGTTAATCATAAAATCTACCTTTAAATATAATTTTTTTTAACAATAAACTTGATATCTACTATTTTTCATAAAATTAAATTAAATTTTAATCTGTAAATTTTTAATAAAAATCAATATTAAACATAAGTAATGGTGCGTAGTATTTTTAATAAATCTTATCTTCTTCATAATTATATATATAATACCTAACTAAAATATAGTTTCTTATTAATTTAACCCGTCTTCAAGAAATAGGGCGAATTTTTTATATCTTCATTTAAGTTTTATAGAAAAAAAATATAAAACTATCATTGTCCAGTTTCACAAACGCTGATCACCTCCAAGATATATTAAAAAATCTTGTTATTTCTAAAATATTTCCCAAATTACGCCACTATGTATGTTAATAATTTTAGTGTACTTTTAAATTTTTAATTATTATAATGTTATTAATTATTATTTTCGTATTGCAATCCTAAAAATAGTTATGATATCAAACAAAATTTCAATTATTTTTTATATATTTACATTGTACATTTTTATACATTAAATAATTAATTTTAATTTTTACTAAAAAAAAATAATAATTAAAGAAGTAATATTAAAATTTATAAAAATAGAATAAAAGTTATTCAATAATTAACACTTACTCTGCTATCCAACTGACACATCTAAAGGAAAAGAAAATTCTAAGTAAATATATTACCAAGTAAAAGAAACTGATAATTTTAAAAATCTAACCGAAAAGCACTTACTAGCTGTAAAAATCCAATCAATATAATGAGTAGCATAAAAATATAAATAATTTTAATTTAGACAAAATGTATTTTAGTTCGACAATTATTAAAAAATAAATAATTAATTAATAGTTGTACACCACTAATATTATTTTAAATGGTATAAAATTCAATGGAAATTTTAATAATATTTCTAGAAAAAAAAAATTTCTCTACACTTACTCGACTTCCAAGATTGTTCTGAAAAATAAAATAAGTAATTATGTAAACATTATTAGTAAATTATTATAATTAAAATAGTTTAAATAGTAATATAATATTGCTTTAAATTTATATCTCTATTAATAGTAACTGTATAAATTTCTACTACAATTGTCATTGTTTGTACAGAAACTTTTACTTATATATTTTATTTATTATTATAGATAAGTTTAAGAATACTTTAATACAAATATAATAAATGTAGTGCAAAAATAATGACAATATGATAAAAAATACAAATATCAACAAAAGAATAATTTAATAATGGACAATAAAGAACAATATATTCAACAATAAAGTTGGTTAAAGTAAGATTTATATAAAAAAAAAAGCGGAACTACTGCTTTGTATAAAATAAGATATAAAATGCATTAGATTTTATTTTAATAGTGATTTACAAAAAAAAAAAATTAGTATTTTAAATCCATACATAGATAATAAGTATGGGGAAACATAAAACTATTTAATGAATCATATTATTAACTTATACTTTAATAGTTTCAAAAATTTATACTGAAATTTTTCAATATTGTTTATACTTGAAGTTTTGAACACATACATATATATATATATATATATATATATTTAAGATTGCGTGTATTTCTTTTAATGAAACCCAACATCTTAAAAGATTTTTTAATAATAATATTTATTTAAAAGGAATAAGACATATTACAATAAAAAAATCAAAAAAAGTCTAAAAGTCTCTTATTGAAGTAATATATGATATTAGAAAATTATTAATTTTGTAATTATAGATAATAATATTCTTGAACCAAGAATTTTATAGTATTTAAGTCATTGAATCTTTAATTAGGTTGATACTCTATAACCAAAACAATTAAATTTTTTTAAATATAAAATGGTAAATAAAAAATTAGTTCAAGTATTATTAAAATATTTCGTAATTAACAAAACAAACAGTCAAAAACGTAACCTGAATTTAATTTTGGAAATGGAAAGATCCAAACTTTTATCAATTCACAAAAAATGTTTAAACACAGTAATACCTTTTAATTATACTTATGTTTCAAAAGACGAAATTTCGAATTACAATAATGTAAATGCACAGGTAATTTAAAATAAAAACACGTTATAAAAATAAATTCTTGAAATTAGTTTTTTTAATTTAAGAACAAAATAACTGAACGAAAAAAAATACTGAAAATGGGTTCACCTGATGTTAAACAATTGTATTACAATATCCATTGTGATTTTTTTTTTATATTATTCCTTAAACAATAAAGAAATTATTAGAAATTATCAAATAATAAAGAAAATGTGACATGTATTCTATTAACATGAACTTAATATAAAAAATTATTTTGTATCTAAAAAATGTTAACAAATTTTTTTTTAATAAATAGTTTTATTTTTACTGTAATTTTTTTTCAAGTATTTTAATGAATACATCTGAAAAAAATATCTCTAACATTTCTATATAATTTTTTTTTTTTATTGCTATCTCAAAACAATGTTATTTACTAAAAGTCATATCATATCGTTTATAAATAAATTTTAAGTTCTACACTTAAATTACTATTGCTCGTTTCTTTTTAACTAGCTCTGTTTTATAGAAACACCATTTATATCAATACAAGAATAAAAAATAAGTACACTTTTTGATCACTTACTGCTCGTTTCCACTCCATTGGAAAAAAACGCCTTAGTTCTCTGTAAGCAGTATCTGAAAAATAAAATCCATATATAATTTATTTCTTAACATACCAATTTTTAAATTCATATTTTTCAGAAAATCTTTAGAAACATACGTATAAAATGAAAAGCTCTTAATTTATGTACTTCACATTTTCCATAAATCTAATTACAGTTTTAAATAAAGGAAATAATTTTTTATTTCTTGAAAACTCAATTTAAATGTTGTAAGCGTTAACTGTAATTTCCAAAGATTTGAAGTAATATTTTAATATTTAATACTGACACTTAAAAACTTAATTAATCACTAAAACCCTTTTATGTATTGCTGTTCTTATGTTTTTTTTTTTTGCAAAAAAAAATGTGATTTTGATTGTTATACATATACTTGTATAATTTTTTAGTTAATTAATTGTTATACTTGTTACAGAAAAATATTTTTTACTTGTTTATATCGTTCTCATAATTCTAAAATCTGGCACTAAGTATAATAAGCATTAATTATTAAAGTACAAAAATTCCTGAATATTTTAAGATGTGCATACACATACATATATATGTATAATAACTAATAATGACTATTTAAAATAATATTTTACTAGGTCATATTAGAAATAATCAATTGGTTTATTAAAAAAATAGCCATCGATTTCTCCGTGTTAATAATAATAATGTTTCTTGGTAGTTTCACTAAAAGAAATATAAGAGTAACTTATTCAAATTTTGAGTGTATATTTCCAATTAAATTATAAAACGAGAGTTTTTATCTTGTTATGTTAATGAAAAATAATTGAAATCACAATTTTCTCTTTTTAGTTATGTAATAACTTGACCAATAATGTTAAGTTTTTTTAGTTTATAGCAAATGACGATTTAATTTTCGCTAAAAAAATACAATGAAATTATTTTAATAGCTTAAACAATATAAAATGTTTAAAAATAATTACTTAAAATAATTAAAGATTAAAAATGCTTTTAAAATTATAAGCACTTTTGATAGAAAATATCAATGCGTACAATTATTTTGTATTAAATATAATAAAACACTACAATAATATTTAATTATTAATTAATCTTACTAATTTTGAATTATATAAAAGTTTTATTGAAGTTTAACCTTCGAAAGTAAAATGGGACTTATTTTTTTTTACTATTAAATATATTTATATAATTAAATATAATTAAAATAATATAATTTTTTTATAGGTCGATAACAGTATTGTATTGAAACGTTTTAAGTTTTTATAATTTTTAGTTATAAGCAGTCGGTGTTAGCAACATGAAACCAATTGAAACAGAAAGACCATTTTTTTATTATTTTGCGTAAATTATCTTAAGGATCAAATACGTATAAAATTAACTATCAACTCATTTATGTAATCTAAAGATAGATTTAACAATACTCTTATTAAAATTTTACTCAATAAGGACAAAAGAGCTATAATCAACCTTCTGAATAATTAAGTTAACATACTAATATTGCATGGTGCTAAATATGTAACGTCGTGTAAATATTTCTAGTCATAATTATCTAACGATAATATTTGCTAATCCTTCTAACTTTGATAATAATTTAAAATTATAGGGTAATGTTACATAATTAAAGCTTTAGCCACGTTAATGAATAACATGTTGAGTAATTTAGAATATGGTTGTTTTCTGAATTATTTCTAAAATATTTAAAAACAAATCTTTAACGATACAATTCAAAATTATATTATTATTATAACATTAAGAAGCTTTCTTAATTTAACATTTAATAAGAGAGTATTAAATATAAGAGTATAAATCTTAAATGTTGAAAAAACGTTATTTTTTCATTGGTCAAATAATATTTATTAAAAGTGTAATACTTAAGCCTCTTTTTATTTGATAATATAATAAAAATGTACAAAATACTTTGTCTATTTACAAAATCTAAATTCGATAAATAAACATTTTTTTCTAATCAAACTTTTTAATCAATATATAGAGAGATTTTTTTTAGCTAATCTAGAACTTATTGCCTCCTTTTCTAGTATCACAATGCGCACACCTCCCAATTATTATTACACATTATTATTTATTTATTTTAAATAATTCAATATTTTTTAATTTTTGTAATTTTTTACAAAGTACTTCAGAAGTGAAATTGTAAAGTAAAAAAATATTTTTCATTAAACATCTATAATTTTTACTTGACAATTAAAAATTACTTTTTTTATTAATTATTATTATTTATCACGCGTAGTTGAAGTAATCAATAATTAAATATTCAGTTTACTAAGTTAATCAAAGAATTTCTAAAAAAAAAATTACAAACAATATACGATTTTAAAGTACATAAAGTGCAAAAAAGTTACAAGAATAGCAAAATAAATACTTATATAAAAAGCTGAAGTGGTTCAACAATGAAGAGGTTTTGCTTAAGATACTTTAAAAAAGTTTAGTCAAACCTTAGAAAAAAAATAGTTTTCAAAATCTAAAAAACACATTTGAACAAACTTCAAATAATACTGAGAAGTTTTATTTATAAATTATTTTCAGGTATAATATATATTAGCTACGTTAAAGTTCTCAGTGGGAATAAAATGAAATTTAATATTTCATTGATTTATAAATTTATAAAAATTTTACTATAAAAATTAAAGATTTAGAAAAAAATTATACATAGCACATATTAGATATTCCTAAGTGTTAAATATTATAAAATCTAAATTAATTTATCAAACACTAAAATACACATTTATTTGTTTTTCGAGTAAATCATAATATTTTAAAATAATAATGTTATTTCAATTGAAATAACTCTAGTTGAATTGATTATTCTCTGTTTACTTTGATTTAATCTTTGACATCATAGTTATACAAAACTTTGCTGACACGACCCCAACTATATTTTACAGCTTAAGTTTCTATAGTTTAATCTATCTAAAATGGTTCTACTTAAATTTCCCGCATAAATATTATAGAAAAATGTGATGTTTTAATGAACAAAAATTGCAATACTTATTAAGTACATTAACTTGCTAATAGTTGCATTTCATTGAATTTTTTTAGGAAAAAATACAAAATTGTATTGAATTTTAAAGTAGCCTTCATTAAACTTTTACTTAATTACGTCTATGTGAATGATAGCCATAATAATTATTAATGGTTTAACAATAAAAAATAAAACGTATTTTTGTTTTACCCAATTTAACATATATCCCCATATTAAAATCGCTAAGATTTAATGAAAAGAAAAATCTTTTTTTGGTTTTTTGAACTTTTTTAAATACTAATGTAATATATTATAATTTAAAATTGTAATTTTATCATATTAATGAAATATTAAAAAAAAAAAATTAGATTGTTGTTGTTCTCAGAATTTATTTAAATAAAAATTTTCTTCAATTTAAAATAATTTAAACTAAATTTAATTAAAAGAATATTTTATTTATGTAATGTTTATAATTATTTATAGACAAATAATATATTTATTGAGATCTCACTAATTATAATTTACAAACTACTTTAAATTTAAGTAATTGCTTTCATTATGCTAATAAATAATTCATCTGGTTTTAAAATAATAAGTTAATGTCCAAATTATTTAGGTGAATAATTGATAAACTGATTTTTTTTAAGCACAACCTTTTACAATCTAATTTCTGAGACACCAGTAATACCTTATAAGTCATATTACAAATCATTTTATTATATTTTAATACAATGATTATTTTTTATGTTAAATATACTATTTTAGGGTAAACACAAATTTATGGAATGATGAACGGACATACGCCGTATACTCTTCAAAACGCCACTATTTGTATATCAAAATAAAATAATTATTTTAAACACAATTTACATTAATTCAAGTAAAAAGTCAATTGATATATCAATTGATATTAATTATGTTCTTGTATATGAATAATCATCACAATGAATGTATATATAAATTTAGTGGCATCATTTCAAAATGTTTAAGTGGATAAACTTTTAAATACGGTACTATACAAGACTTTTCATTGATGACCTTATTTTTGTCAATAATGGTCTTGAGAAAAAAAATACCTAATTATTGTGAACCACTATAAAATCAGTACAGGAAATTGCATGCCCTGATTATACCAAATAAAGCACCTATGTAAATCAAATGTATTAAATAAATAATGATTAATTTATACTGTAGAAATGTAAGACATTTATAATAAAATTATATAAACGAAATGATAAGAGTTTTATTGATTTTTGAAAAGATAATCTTAAAAAATATTTCTTGTATCCAATAAAATATTTCTAATAAATGCAGTACTATAACATATGAAATAAATAATATTATTTTGTTATTCAATGATAATATAATATAATATTATACATATTTAAAATTATAAAAATTCATAATATCCATACATAACTATAATTATTAAAAAATCACATTATATAATAAAAATTTATTTACCGTTATTTATATTTTGAATACAGTTTATTATTTCATGTGAAGTACACAAAATTGTACGCATTAAAGTTTGTACGATTTCGAATAAATATGTAAGGGAATGTATAATCTTTTAAAAAAATTGGCTACTATTGTAATATTCAACAAAAACTAATTTGTCGACTAGTGTAAAAATATCTATTTTTAATTAACTTTTAACTATATTTAAATGAACACAATGTAGTATAGAAACGTTAAAACAGAAATTAGTTACATTGTCATAAAAACATTGTCACAACAGGAAGGTTAAAGTAATAGTTAAACTCTTATGTACCTCTATAAAATAATGAAAAAATATTTTTTTTATATTTTTAAGTTTTTGTTACCTATAATCGTTTTTTTTTTCATTTAAATCATTATAAATTAACTTTTGCTCTCCGAATATTACAAAAAACATGTTATTTTTTAATGCGACTTTTTTATTAATACTTTAAAATATTGTACATTTTCAATTATTATAACATTAAAATCTGTCAAAAGACTTTAAACCGTAACTTTAAATAATTTCTACTATACCACAAAATTAAATAATTTAACTTATAGTTAAGAAAGTTTTGTTTCCCGTCGAGAGTAATTACCTAATTTTTTTATTTATTCTAGAATAATCACAAAGATTTTTCAACTATTATTAAGTTATAATACAAAGTTTATCATTTTTTTAATTATAGCATAAATATTAGTGACCTGGGGTAAAAATTTTTTTCTATCACATATAACTTTTAGTATATGGTAATGATAAACGATTTTTTTTGCTAGACTAACTATATGAAAAAAAAAGTAATAATATTGAAGATTAAACTTAATTTAATGAGTATGGAACTGAAATAAATAATTTAATAAAACGTATTCTTACTCCTATGATGCGGTAAGAGTTCAATTAGTATTGAGTAAGATCCAACCAAAAAATATAATAAGTAAATAACATTTTAAGCAAGTTCTCTTACTTGGAATAACAAAAAAATCACAAAGTTCATTGAATTTAATATCATTATATTTAATGATATTCAGTGAAAAAACAATTAACCATTTAGGAATACAATTTTTTTCTCAAAAATAATATTCTTAAATAAATAAACGATAGCATAGTAGGGCCGCGGCACAGTATAAGCGTGGCATAGTTGGGGCTAGTATTGATGATATCTGACATTGATTAAAATCATTGCCATAAGAAACGATTCGATACAAATCTGTAGATAGTGTTTAATTTTAAAAATTGGTGGATAATTGAAAAGCAAAATTCTAACTCAAAAAAAAATTACAAAAAAATTGCAAAAAAATCATTGTCACGGGCAATGATTTTTACTGAATCAGCAAACGTTCGTCACATTCGTTTTTTGATAAAATTGGCAATTTAAGATGATTCAAATGTTAAAATAAATTTTTTTGACTTTAAAGTAAAAAATATTATAATAATATTAACATTATATTCTATGTCATTTAGATTTATATAATATTCATGAAATCAGTGTACCCCTTATAAGATATTTTAAAATAAATTAAAATACAATACCAAGAATTTTAACACAAAAATAGCATGTTTTTTAACTACGGCAGCCATTTGCACATTTGCAAGATAAGTCATCGGGACAAAATTTTTTTTTTGAACTTATAGTACATAACATTAGCTTTATTTTAACATATGTTTGAAGCTCGGGATATTTCCGAAACATTTTCAAAACTTAAATTGAAAAAGTTAAATTTTTGTGCAGAAGGTGCTATTTTGAATCCCCCCCTGTAAGCAGGTAAAGGGTCAAATTTACAAAAAATTTATATCAAATGAAAAGAAAATAACTAGGTTTTCAATATAAAACATAATTTTTTAGAAAAAAAATGAAAAATTTGTCAAAATTTACTGATTTTAAATATCGTAATTTTTTGGAGGTTTCACTATTTACGGGAAACGTGGGCAAAACTTTAAATTTTTGAGCATAATGTCTTATACAATTTATCTTATACTAGATACAATTAGTGATCTTTTGACGTATCGTTGAGTAAAATCAGTCCAGTGAGAGCTGAGAGAAAGTAGTGACAGACACAAAAAAAAAATAATAAACACATCATGGTAAAATTAAAATTTAATATAATAATAAATGAACCTCATTTATTTCAAAATAACGATAAAAGTTGTTCTTTCGAGCAACGTTGGCTTTTTTCCTCAAATAAAAATATTTTCTTAAATTCTATGCCAAAAAAATTGTGTACGAAAATTTCATTACTCAATATTTATTAATAAAAATATTCTATATCCAACCAAATCGAAATCAAGTTTTATGAAATTATTTTATAAATATAAAATAGTATTTTTTAACAGTTAAATATAATATTACATAAAAGCACGAACATTTATTGAAAATTAAAAGATAATTGTAAATTGATGATTTTATAACATCAAATAAAAACATGTGCAAAATGATCCAAGATTTAATATTTATCAACTATTAGTTCCTAACTATAAAACTAAATTATTCATTTCAATATTGGACTTTTACACCGGATTACTCTATACTGTATTCATAGATTTTTTAATGTATTTTGTTAGTAAGATTTCATTGTACCTTTCTAATTAATATTTCTCTATTTGAATTACAATTTAGTATTTATACTATGAGAATTTATCATTACAAAAAAAAAGGGTAACTAGGATAATATTTAAACTTGGTATCAATATGTAGTAATTTATATATGTATACGATATATATCGAATTATCTTCTACCAAGTACATCTTCTGTCTTGTTTAATTTAAGTAATAATTATTAAAAGTTCACACATAGATACTACACCAAGAAGTTTGAATAGTTCATGTGTAGTTTTCAAATTTAAAAGTTTTCTGTTAACATATTTAAAGAAAATTATCTTTATTTGCCATTCTCAACTTGATTTTGCTGAACTTTTCTACTTTGACTTTGAAAATTACCACTGCCAACATCTTCACATGTTTAGTTATGTGTGAAGATTTAATAAGTATATAATCAAGGTGTTTTGTTGAAAACACAATTTAAATGTATAAATTAAAAGGTATATTATCGTAAAGTTCTATACTATCGAATATCTACGTAATCAGAGAACACCAAAATGGGAAAAAATAATACTCGAAGTTTCGTTATGAAGTCTTGAAAATTTCAATACTTTAATAATTAACTTCATAAAAAAATCTTTGAAGCGGGGTATCCAAGCAAAAGATTTTCCTATCAATACATTTTAAGAAAAAGTTCTACAGTTGTAATAATTAAAACTTTTGTTGTAAAAAAATCTTCCGTGAAGATGTGAAGTGAAAAAATCTTCTTAAATGTAATTAAATTACAAAGTATTTCTAACTATATTTTAATAATTAAATAAATATTATTACATCAAAGTGATAGATAAAAAAAACCTAGTAAAATCGAAATCTAGCATGGTGGTATTGTAGCATAATGGACTCCCAGTATAAACTTAAGTTTAACAGTGATTAAAATCATTAGCATAAGACGGTTCGATGCTATAGTTTATAAAGAAAGACTATAAAAAAGGAAATTTTAAAAATTTTTACTATATCCATCAATTACTTTTAGAAGGGTAGATACGATTATTCTTCTGTGTACGATAAGAAAATTTTGACGTATTGTTGAACAACAAACAGTTCAGTGGACGAGTATTCATATTTATATTTACATTTTCATATAAGTATCTAAGATAAAAAATTTATGTATACAAATATCATGGATATTCTTTTAACGTTAGCCACTTGATTTTTTTTTAAAGCAATAACTATGTTAAAAATTTATTTTTGGTATTTTATAGTTTCATATATTTCTTGTTTTATCAGTTATTAATTACTTTTTTTATTAATTTCTTATACCTTACAAGGATGTCAAATTTATATTTTTAAATTGCAACATAAATATTTAACTGTATTATAAAATCAAAAATAATGGAATTAATAAAATGACTGGTCGATAACAACTTTAGGATTAGTATTTCGAAAGTTATAAACACTATTTACGGGATGGGGAGGGTAAGTGCGACTGAAAAATGTTCAAAGATAAATATTGTCATATCCACGCCTCATATCGAGTCAATATTTTCTAAAATAATGCGTCAAAAGTTGTTATCTATTTTATAAGCTAGTTAAATATATTTGTTTTGCCATTTTAAAAATAAAGTTGACACCCTTAAAGGTATAAGGAATAAATTAAAAAAATTAATAAATGAGAAATATATAAAACTAAGTTTAACTTAAAAAAATTTCTTAACACAATTATTATTTTAAGATAAATTGAGTACCCAACTTTGAAAAAATAAGCTTATATATCTCAATGTAAATATTTTTAATCTCAAGATCTTTAAACTCAAATTACGTATAAACTAAAAAATATCTTATACATAAAATAACTCTAAAATTAGTAATAGAAAATATCAAAATTATATATTCAAAAAATATTTGGAACAAATATTCAAATTAAATACTTTGGTTTCAAAACTATTCAATTGGAAAGATGAAAACATTTGTTAATGTAGCTTTATTATTTTATTAATGAGTCTCGAAAGAAATTTCGAAAATCATAGTTGATAAAAAATATGTTTTTTATAAATAAAACATGTTTAAAATATAAGTAAACAATTTAACGTTTAAAAAAAACATTAGACTAATGTAAATAATAAAATTTGGCGTATTTATCACGTTAAAAACAGTGTTTCGAATTCATGCATTATTTAATTTTTAAACCTAGTTTTCACTCATGGGTGTCCACAGGAGTGAAAAACAAAGCAATTGCCCCATTTGATATTTTTCTTAGTTAATTTTGTAAAATAAAACTTTTTTATTTTTCGGAGATCTATACCTTAAAAGAGAGAGCTAAACTCCTTTTTGTTTCACCTATGGCGAGGTTTCCAAAAAATTGCAGTTCCCTGGCTAAGTACCCCAGTCATCCCCTTCAACGCTGGATCTGTTGAATGTATAGCGAAATAAATATTCAAAAAAATATTTTGCCTACTCCTATGAAAAATGTTTGCGGACGCTCTTATTTCAAATCATCGACACCCATATGGATAATGCTCAGTACCATCGAGAAAATGAAAAACTTGTCTAGTTTACAGTGATAATAACAAGCCATCCTTTAAACATGTAGATTAATCAAAAACAAATATCCACTAAAATTGTTTCGTTAAAATGCTTGTGCATATTATTTCAGAGAGATACTTAATTTCGCTTTTTTATTTATATATTTATTTTGTTACCTCATATTTTTATTACATTAGAATATTCAAGAAGTATAATAGTATATAATAACAATAATTAGTATTGTTTTTAGCAGTATAATGTTCATTATTTTTCTGTAGTCTTTAAATATAACAACAATACTATGTCCAATAAAACAATAGTATTAAAAATCATATATTGTAAAGTACAGCATAAAAATTATGTTAACATTTGAAATAAATTTTAGCTTAAAATTCAAGCTACTCGAGTTCTGGGTTTACATTTTCAGAAAAGAAAATCTGATAATTTTATTAAAGTATAAATGAGGAAAGCTATAAAATAATTGTATGGCATTTCTTATAAGAATAGACTGTATTAAATAATAGTAATTATTCTGATAGCTCGATTTATAATAAGCGTAAAATATTTTTACTATTTATTTTTTACTAATTAAATTAGAAATAATTATACAAGTGTTTTCGTAAAATATATAATTTTTTTATAAATGATTGAATTATTTAAATACATGCATATTATGCGTGATGAAACAAAAAATTAAATCCGAACTTGCCAGTTGACTGATAAATACCTTGAACGTGACAATCCAAGAAATTGGACGAGAATAGACCAAACATAATTATATATGCTATTACAAAGTTGATGTACTTCATGGTAGGACTTAGACTTCAGTTATCGAAATGATGACAGTTACAACAACTAGTGTTTTCATTTTACAACGATGGTGGCGCAACCACTACACTAGACTTTTGCGCACAAACATACCAATTTAAATTATAAATAACAGCTTATTTAAATTTTTTTTTTAAATAAATCTAAAAATTGATAATAAATTAAAAATAAGATGATTGATTTATGCGATAAAATCTTCGCCATAACAATTTCAAAATTAACTTTAGGAATTAAATTTTGAGTAATTATATTCAATGTGGTTACACTATTGTATCTAAAGAATAATTACAATTATACTAAAGTTATAATTTCTGACTTTTTTGTCGAAAGAGGAGATTCATGCTTTCCAAGACAATATTTTAAACATTTTGCACACATTTTTTTAATTAAAAATATAAACTATAATTATGTTTTAAACAAATTATTAAATAAAAACAAAAGTATACATTTGTTTAAAGTCGTATTATTTCCAAAATATTTTCAAAAGCTATGTTAAAAAAATTGACTTTTCGTGCAATAGTTGCTATTTTGAATCCTTTCTGTAGGCCGGTAAAGAATTAGATATTTTTAAAAAAATAACAATTTTGTTATTCTTCGATTTTTTATTTTTTATACGTTGTACAGTAAAACTGATTTAATGAACGAACAATTAGTGAAAGACACAAGAAAAAATATATTTTATATTTATATTTATGTATATATATATATATGTATACTATATATAATGTAAAATAAAAATTAGAAATTTAAAACTAATTAAAAATAAAAATTAAGTTTTTTAGCTTCGCATTGATACTAAAAAGTTGACAAAATATTTTCAAACCACAATAATTTTCGAAAAAATTGTTAATAATTGATTAATAAAGTTATAGATTGAAAAACAAAAGTAATTAAAAAATAACATAGTGGTATTTTAGGAAACGATCTACATTAGATAATTTGTCCGTTATCTAATCAGATATAAGAACAGCATTTAAAAGATGGCAACACATAGTATTAACAATAAGTTTAGACATATACGACAGTTTGGAAGCATAGATTACTTAAAATACTAATTCAAATAATAAAATAGAAACATGTTAATCTTCATTAAAACTTTCTTAAAATCTAGACGGTTTATAGTAAAAATATTAAAAACACTATCAAAAAACTTCTCACGTGAAAACAGCATACCGCAGCGGTCATGCCTATCACTAACTGTGTTTTTACTAGCTATAAATAAATTCACTGAAACTAACGTATTCATTAACAGTAGAATTGTTTACAGACAATTTTAACCTTATAACAACTTGCACAATACAATTACTCCTGCAAAAAGCTACTAATAATTTATCTAATTGGTTCAAACTAACTGGTTTCAACATCCCAGGCAAAAATAAAAATGCATAGTTTTTCCCAGAAAAAGGGGTAAATCAAAATAAAATAATAACGAAATAACAATTCAAAATACTTGGAATGTGGTTAGACAATAAAATAAATTGGTGTTTTCACTTAAAACAACTAAAAAAAGCCATCGATAAGAGTATTACACAAATTAATGATCACAAAACATAACTGGTGATGAAAATACTCTAATCGAGATACACAAACAAATAATTATAAAAGCAAAAATTGACTGCAAAGCAATATTATAACCGAATAACAAGAAATTTACATCTGAAATCAATAAAAAGTTCGATCAACACAAGTTTATGAATTATAATCGGCGCTTTTAAATTTAGCCTTATAAAAAGTATCAGAAATATAGGATAAGAACATCGAACCCCTCATTAAGGAAATTAAAACTGCCTGGTATATGCGACGAGAGTATTAAATCTGAACACAATAATTAAATCAAACTCTTACAATTATTGTACATTTACCATTATGGAATGTAACTGACGACAATGACAGTAAAATATATAATTATAGAATGTATTCAATATAAAATTTTGGTAAAACTGAACATCCAAAACAATTTGTACACAGAACTAGGACCTCACCATAGAACATTTTAGTATAATCAAGTTTTTCAAAATAAGCAGATTTGTATAATAAAACAGCAAATTATCAATAGCAATCAGACAATATTTTTCTTTACAAATTTAAAAAATAGTTTCTAAGTAAATGACTGTCTAATATGAATCACTCTGTATAGTATATAAATATTATTATATTCTAAAACTTTATTAATATCTATTGTTAAATAGGTTTTGTTATTGAACAACCATAGATTTTAGTAAATAGGCATTAAGATATTGTTTACCAATAAATTATGATCCTGTAAACACGAAAAATGTCATGAAATTCAAAGTAGATTTATGAATATAAGCCTACTATGTATAATTAATTCAGCAAGACTTAGTTTCCAATAACCTACTACTAGCATATTATGATCACGTCCAAATTGTTATTTGTATTTTAATAATAATGCATTAAACACCAATAAAGTAAAAGTAGTGTTAAAATTGATTAAGAAAAATAATACATTTTGGGATGTTTTTGTTATTTTTCATGGGTGAATGATGAATGATGATGTATGATCGTGATAATACAATATTAATCGCAAGTCACCAAGAATAATAAGTAATAATACCAAATTTTAAAGACATAAATGGCGAATGTTATTCGCCATTAGGTTAACACAACGTATATGATGAACCGTAAGGATTGATAAAAATTTTAAAAAGATTACATCAAATATTTTTGTATTAGAACTTTCTAACGTAATAAATAGGTATCATTTGAATTAATGGACAAGTAAACTTTCAAATAGAAAATACTATGATATAAGTAACATTTTATGGCTAAATAAAATTATTCTACAGAAATATTACGGTTTTAATGGAGCAGCGAAAAAAATAGTTCCTATAATAATTACATTATTCTTTTAGAATAACTGTTTGTAATAATTATTACTCCAACTTTATCAAACATTTTATTAATAGTATTTATACAATATTAATTTAAAATTTGAATAAAGTTAATTAAAAAAAAAAAAAATTTTACGTCTGTTTCATTAATAATGCTAGTCAGTTGCGGTCAAATGGTATTAAATTTTTTTAACTTTATATACGTCCATTAATTCAATCAAAAACTATTGAGCTTAACTAATTAGATACTAATTACTTTGTTTATGAAAAAATTCTACAAATTTTGGAAATTAAAATTCAAGTTTTGTTTTTTTTTAATTTGTGATAAAATTTAATGGTTTATTAATTTAAAATAATTAAATAAATAAGTAACATTTAAAAAAAGTTTAATCAAATGGTAGCCATTAGGTATAATAGTTTTCAGTAATATGCTTACATAATTAATATAAATAAAAAAATACATTGGGATTTTAGAACACAACTCCTACAAAGATATTTATCAAAAATATTAATCGCACCCTCCCGTGGCAATGTTATTTGATCGGTACAGGTTCATTTTCTAATTAGGAAGTGATAAACAAAAAAATTTCACCAGTCAAAATTCATTAAATTATTATTTGTTTTACTCAACTTGAACATGCTATACTAAAGTGAATTAATATTAATATTTTTTCCAGACAAAACAACCGGCCTCAGAGTTAAAATTTACGAAAACAGTATATTTTTTAAGAGAAAATTATAATCGATAATTCACATAAATATATTAATATTTACGTTAAGCAATTTTTAGAACTTAAATGTCAAAAAATATTATATAATTGAAATAAATATACATTATTTATATATTCATTCATATATTTTGTTTACTACATTGTAGTAAACAAAATACCTAATAATAATATTTAGCAGCAAAATGAAAAATGATGAACGATCGGATGTCTTGAAATATATACTTGGTATAATTGCATGATTTTGAAATTAATCTTTTCAGTAATTTTTTATTTAGTAATTTATTTCATGATTTTTCAAACTAGACAAAATATTAAATTTTAGTTGCATTATAATAGGTAAAAAGCATTATAAAATTTAGGTTTGATTAACATTAGGTTAATTACAAAATTATCCTAAAAATAAAAAGCGACAAAACAAAGCAGGTTTTATTTGTAGAACAAAATAAAAACATAATAAAAATACGCAAGATACATAAAATTAAGTACTTTATAAGAAATAAAAGATAATAAATTACATCCCTTTGGCATAGATGCATATTTAAAAACAATAAATACATATATGGATGAATTTAAAAAAGTGAAAAATTATAACACCATTCTTACTTTAATTATTATTTTAATTTGACTCCCTACACTTATTTAACATAAAAAAAAAAAGCGAATCCAAATTTTTTTCTGGAAAATTTCTGGAGATTAAAAAATGTATGACAAATTAAATTGTTTAAATTTTAAGTGAATTTTATTATGCATAGTTATAAACTGTATATATTACTTTCATACATTACTTATATTATTATATAAAATTGTTAATTGGTAATTGTATTTTCTATTATATGTTTTGTGCATATTTGAAATTGAAATTTTAGCTTCGATGCGGAGCTGAGAAGATATTAATTTTACCATGATTTTTTTTTTTTTTTTATGTCTGTTGCCACTTTTTCTCAGCTCTCACTGGACCGATTTCTTTCAACAATACGTCAAAAGATCACAAATCGTATCTAGTTGAAGACATTACCCTCAAAAATTGAAAAATTTTCCCTCGTTCCCCGCAAATGGGGGAAATATTCAAAAAAATTACAAATTTAAAAATCGGTAAATTTTGTCATTTTTTTCACTTTTTTTTCTTAAAACTTCCATAACTTTTTCAAAAATAAACAAATCAACATAATTTTTTTTTATACTAAAACCTTAGATATTTCCCTTTCATTTGATATCATTTTTTTGAAAATTTAACATTTAACCTGCTCATTGGAGGGGATTTAAAATAGCAACTTTTTTACAAAAACTAACTTTTTCAACTTAATTTTTGAAAATGTTCCGGAAATACTGCGTCCTTTAAACATATATCAAATTAAAGCTTATTTTATGTACTATAAAATGAAAAAAAAAATTTGTCCCGAAGACTTATCTTCTATGCGCAAATGGCTACCGTATTCAAAAATATGCTATTTTTGTATTAAAATTTTGTATTTTATTTTATTTTAAAATATCTTATTAGAGGATTACACTGATTTTCATAAATATTATATCAATCTAAATGACATAGTATAAAAAATTAATCATATTTAAATTTTTTTGTTTCTTTGAAGTCGAGAAAAATAACTTTAAAATTTGAACTAGCTAAATTTCCATTTTTATTAAGTGACGAATGAGACGTACGGTTTTTGAGACGTACGATAACACTTGGGTCTTTCACGACTGTGGCAATGAATTTTTTTTTAATTCTTTTTAAGTTAAAAAAAATTTTTAACTCATTTGATTTTTATCTCATTTAGATTCAATAACTTCAATAAATATCAAGGATTCCATTACTGTAGTCTTCTCTCGTGAGAAGATATTCATATTAATATTATTTTACTATGTAGTTTTTTTTTTTTGTAGCTATCTTTTATTTTCTCAGCTCTCATTTGACCTACTTTTTGACAATTTTTTTTTTTTAAATTAAACACTATCTACAGATTTGCATCGAATCCTTTTTCATGATAGTGATTTTAATCACTGTCAGATATCATCTATACTGGACCCAACTATGCAACGTCCCTACTATGCCGCGACACCACTGTGCTGGGTTTTTTTTAAATTTAGAAACATGTTAGGGAGTTACAATCCCCTAGCCACCTAAATACGCCACTGTCTATTACAGCACTGTATACATTTCATTATGGCCGGTGATAAAAAAACTACTTAAATTTTGCTTCACCATACACTTATATATCATATTATCTCATCAGTACTTTCAGCATTTTTTTAAGGTTATTTGTAAGAAATATTAATTGATGCATGAGACCAATTGGTAAAAGCTGATTAACTAAGATTTATTAACTTAAGAATTATTAATTAATTAGAAAAAAATAAAATATATAATTTTCTAATGGAGCAAGTAAATATACCTTAACTTAATTCAAAAATTTAATTATATATGTATTTTTTAATTAAGAGGGAGTCGCATTTTGCTCAATAAAATAATTTTGAATGAATCATACAATTTTTAATTAGTATACCGATTAATAATAGATTTAGTAATAATATTAGAGTATACTCCTGGTTAATAATTAGGTTATGTTAATTAATAAGTTAATGTTTTCAGTAGCTGAACTAGTTCAACTAATTATCAGTAAATTATTATAAATAAACATATACAATTTTTATGAAAAAAAAAAAAAAAAAAATCAATTTATTTTTATTTAATAATCTATTTATGTCCAAGAAAACTCATAAAATTTGTTTTAAAGTGCGCGTATTCAAGAACTTTTTTTATAAAAAAAGCTGAAATAAATTTTCAAATTTTAATTTATTCATTACTTCTTTATCCTTATAAATTAAAATACCTCATAAATTTTAATAGGAAGAATCCATCCTCATATTATCACTCCTGTTATCTAGACTAACATAATACATTAAATTAGAAAAAAATTATCACTCTCTATGTATATTACACTTTACAAACTTACAAATAACTTATTTTAAATCAACTTATAGGACTGTTGAGTATTACAACAAGTAATACTCTTAAAAGAAACAGATTCTTACATTTTTTCATAAACTATAAACTATAAAAAAAATGTTGAATTCAAATTTCTTTTGTAATTTTTAATAAGATTCTATTTGCTAGATTCTGTTGATTATATTATATGGATATATAACCTGATACTATGAGATGCTTATATAGAATTACAATAGAATAAAATTACAATGTATAGAACTCATTATATAAAATTACAATTCTTTCCATGAGAGAAAAGAAGTAATAGTTTATAATTAAGGTTAAAATCGTTCTGCACGATCTTAGTTGATGTGATACTCATTAATTACTGTATATTAACTATATTTACCACCAACCTGTTTTTATGCAAATGATAAATTAGATTACAAATAGAAAACAATTCTACAGCTATCAAAAACCTATGCATGTTATTAAATTCTAATTTTAATTTTAATATTATGCTTACTTGTACTTATGTACTATACGATAAATAAAATAGTAACCCATTAGTAAATAGTAACTCATTGGAAATTTTAACAGCTTTAAGGGTTAGGTTTAAGATCCAAATTAAAAAAAAACTCATTGTATATTTTATCATGAAAGAGCATTTTTGATCATTAAATTATTTAATGAAAAACTATAACATATTTAAGGTGTTTTTAATCAAATTTAGGAAATTAAAAATGTATTCATATAAGAATGAAATTTTGTTTTATTAACAAACTCTTGCATTTAACATAGATCATGAGTCTTTTACTATTGTATATTCAAGCTGTATAAATCTTTGTTTTATGTATTTAAATAGTGTAAATTACACATCCAATTTGTCTACAACAGTTAAAAGTCAAACCTATAATTATTATTTACTTACTATATTTTTTCAAAACATTCAGCACAAAACATAAAGATCTTTGTGTATAATAAAATAAATTTTAATATTTTAGAAATGGGTTTAACATCAAATCAAAGTATTTAGTATTTAATGCCTACACAATAGTGGTATCAGGAGATACTTAGCAGGCTCAAATTATAATTTAGCAAATTCAATAGTTGTTATACGATGACAAGTAATTAAAATGGTCATCAAAAAATATTAAATTCTAATTCTAACTAAAATCATTTTATGACCCAAGATTATGCCAATGATTTAAAAATTGTGTAAACTAAAAAAATACTTTATTATGGGGACTCGGCTTAATGGTACACTCAATTTTAACTATTTTTTAACAAATCAAAAACTAAATTGAAATTTTAGACAAATTCTTCAAAAAAACACCATTAATCAGTTAAAATATACATTTATGTATTTATAACAAATATCTTATTTTCTCCTACGTTGGGTTAAAATAAAACGGTAGATAGATTTATTATTTTAGTATATATTTAATTTATTATATAAATTTGAGAGCAACTTTAATTTTTGCAGCATTCTTATTTTAATTTCAAATTTGATATCACCGGTATGTAATTAATAAAATAGTGGCGACAGACACAAAAAAATATAGTAAAATTATTACCTTTTCAGCTTCGCATCAAAGCTTAATACCAACAACTTACAATCACCATTTTATTTTTAATGACAGGCCAATGTAAAAATAATTTAATTTAAAATTATGTTATAGAAATATTAATAATTTGTAGTTAAAAATTAAACGTGATTGTTCCGTGTTGCCCCATACCATTATGTCCCAAATTGAATTATTTTTTGTAACACTCTAATAAATATAAAATTTACAAATATAACACAAATTTGAATTAGTGCACTTCTTCAATTGCAACAAATATTTTAAGATTCGATGGCCGTCTTGGAATTTACTTTTTTAGGAGTTTAGAATACATAGTCACACTTATGTAGATATATTTTAATGTACATAATTTTTTATATTTTTTGATGTCTAATTTTTCGTATTGGAGGCTAAGAATAGAAAAAGCGACTTCTGGAACATCATTGTTGTGCCTAAGAATATATAACTCTTTAATTGAAATTTTTAATTTAATGTATAATAATAAAATTAAATTATAAGCTTTGAAATGTGTAAAAAATAGGTTTTCCCATTCTAGCACAAATAATAACTTTTAAAAAAGGACCTTATGTATAAGTTAAATATTAATAAACAAAAAATGCTATTTTTTAAAAAGGTGTATAAAATACAAAAGTAAATAATATAAATTTTTTATAAGCGTTTTAAAACTAAAGCAGAAACGAAATATAGAGATTATAGTGTATTCTAAAATTCTATACATCAAATATTTACTTTGAGAGTAACACTCGAAAGACACAATTGCAAAGAGTATACGTTAAAATTTGTATATTTATCTTTTAAATAGTGTTGGCCTGTATATATAAGCAGAATATACAAGAGAATATTGAACTAAGACTGTAGTTACACGCGTATTCTAAAGTAATATTTGTCATGCATTCACTTATTTAAACCTTGAACAATTTTATGTTTGAACAATTATTTTCTATAAATTTGAGGTTATAATTTTTATAGTTTAACTGAAATTAAAAATATCATATAAATAAGCGAAAACTCGATATTTTAAAATTAAGCTTTATTAGTAATAATAAACCTGCATACTTACCATACATAGGAAATATTTTACTCAAAATTCAAACTAAATTATATAGATATATTTGTTTTAAAAATATCTATAATCAGATGCGTACTGAGGGGTATTTAGCTAATATTTGTCATTTACGAAATGACTTCTTTTTGCTCAACAATTTAATTATTTTAGGAAAATTTAATAATTTGGGCAAATATAAGGAGTTCTAATGTTATATAAACACCTCATTTTTTTGTTTTAGTTATAATAATGTCAGCCTTCTTAGTTAATTACCTGAAATAATTCTAACCCTTCTAAATGTTTTACCAATTATCTGTCTATGGGACTCATTATAAATATATTTGTGTACTGTAGTAGAGCATAGATAGCAGGTGCTTGGACTGGGTCAAGGGCGATGACGTTATCGTGTCCCACGATTGCCATGCCGTCATTAATTCTGCCCTAACATTGGCGTCACAAGGGTAAAGAGGAAGTCTGTCCAAAGATTGTCATAACGTCATCAGTTCCTTTCATCAATTTTATCCTAAAATGGTTATACGTTCTAACCCTTGTACGTGTGAAAAATACGCGTACAGTCCGCGGGTTTGATGTGCCGCATCTACATACACAAGAAATGCCAATTTTTTACAACTCCTAAGTTTCATCACAAAACGATGGATTGTATACTCAACCCGGCAATATGTCTGTTAACAACGACACGTCACCGCTACATCTTTAATATTAAAACTACCGCTTAATTACTGTCTAGTATACAAATCCGCTGTCAAATTTTTTACCACCACAAACAGAGTGGCCCACTACTCACTGACAACTTAAATAACTTTTGATCCAGTTAATATTTTTAGCTGATTTTTTTTTTAAATATTAGTTAGACGTTAGGTCTATAGCTATATCTCAATAATTAATTTTTTTACATTTTATTAAAAATATTAATTATTTTTAAATTTTAAATAAAATGTAAAAAAAAAATCTAAGATAGCTATTTTGTAGAGTAGAATTTAAGAAAAATTTTAGTAAAAAAATATCTTATTAATATTCAGTAGTAAATATTCTGTAGCGTTTTGAAGTTTGTGAAAATTTGAATTTTCATGTACTATTTTACGGTAATAAACATTGAAATACGTATTGAGAAAAGGACAGAAGAAAACGCTATCTTTTCATGATTACTGTGTATACATATGATGATAGTGTGTATACATTACAAACTTGGCATAAATACCATGATAAGAAATTAGATAAGGCAATTATTACTTATCACTCTCATTCAAAAGTATATTCCAAAAAAATTCCCTCGTTCCCCGTAAATGGGGGAAACCTCCAAAAAAATTACAAATTTAAAAATCGCTAATTTTCGAAATTTTCGAAATTTTTTTTACTTTAAAGTGCCATAACTTTTTCAAAAATGAACATATCAATATAATTTTTTTTTTATATAGATGCATAATGTCTTTACCTACCATTTGATGTATTTTTTTTTATAAATTTAACCCTTTACCTGCCCACAGGGGGGGATTTAAAATGACAACTTTTTCACAAAAAATTAATTTTTTCAACTTGATTTTTGAAAATGTTCCGGAAGGTCTGACACTTTTATATATATTTTAAATTAAAGCTAATGTAATATACTTTATCATGAAAAAAAAAAATTTCGGACTTTATTTTGTCTTCACGGTGAAAATGGCTACCGAATGCTATTTTTGTGTGAAAATTTTCGATTTTGTATTTTACATTTTTAACTTTATTATGCTATAACTTTTTGAAAAATGTATGGATCATTACAATTTTTTTATGAGAAGTAGTATTTATATAGATCTTTCATTCGACATACTTTTTTTTATATCGGACCATTTCCCTAAATACAGGGGGGATTCAAAACATAAAAATGCATATAGAAAGTAGAACTTTTTCAACTTAACTTTTGAAAGTGTTCCGGAAGGTCTGACATTTTTATATATATCTTAAATTAAAGCTAATGTAATATACTTTATAATGGTAAAAAAAAAATTTCGGACTATTTTATCTTCACGGTGAAAATGGCTAATGAATGCTATTATTGTGTGAAAATTCTATTTTTAAAATTTTAAAATTTTATTTTTTACATTTTTAACTTTATAATGCTATAACTTATTGAAAAGTGTATTGATCAATATAAATTTTTAATGGGAAATACTATTTTTTTATAATCTCTTTTTCATTCGACATACTTTATCTTAATCAGGATATTAATAAGGAACTAGCAGTTTATGAAGTTTTTGAAATAATCCACCAATTTTTTAAAATTAAACACTATCCAAAGATTTGCATCAAAGCGTTTTTTTCGATAGTGATTTTAATCATTGTCAGATATCATTATACTTGATCCAACTATGCCACGTTACCACTGTGCCGCAACCCCCCTGTGCTGGGTTTTTATATATTTATTTGTGTTTAATCTCATATTTTAAAACCAAGGAAAAACTTACCTAACATTAAATTCAACTAACTTTCTTATTAATTTATGAAAAAATTTTCAATATGGTTATACTCGCAGAAGTAATATATAATCAAAACACAAATACTCTTCATCATTATAATATACCTTCGTTTAAGTCACCTAAATCTTGGTTATTTCGAATACAATTAATGAGTACCTTAAAATGACAGTAACAAAGTCAAAAAGCGAAGTTCATGCAGTTATCACTGATTTAATGGTAACATATTTTCGAGGATATTATCCTGCTGTCTTACAAAAAAGACATACATACATTAAAAATGGGGGTAAAATGGACATTGACAGTAGTTAATGTATCTGAAAACACTATGACATTATATGATAGTCTTGAGTAATATGAGGGTCCTTATGCCACGGTATTCAAAGATTTTCTAATTGAATAGGAGATGGATAAAAAAGGAAAAATTTCTTCGTGTATTTGAAAAATAGATAAGAGGTTTCGTCAAAACAATGGACATGATTGTCGATTGATGACGGTTGAACTACCTAAAAAAATGTATCGAAGGAATACAACTACAATAAATTTAAGTCTAAAATCTTTTATAAGATTAAGACACAAAAAAGAAATTATATCTGACCCACTATTGTCTTAATATTTTACAAAAGAAATTTTGTGTATGTTATTTAAATCAATTTCCCTAATATTTATTATAAATAGTTTTGTTGATACGTTTGTATACTTCCAAAAATGTTTTACTTTATTTTAATATATTTTATTTTGTAATATTATTTCATTAAATAAACCTATATTTTAATATAAAGTTATCTTAACTGAAGTAATCTTAGATTAAAATAGCTATGTTGTTTGAACATACATATTGTATAATAAACAATAACCTTATAATCTACTGAGTGGTCGATTTATCATAAACCACTCAATTACTCTTAAAATAAATACAATATCAAAACAAATTTTTGATATTTTTTAGTTGTGTATTTTCTTGGTCTATTAGTCATTAATTACATATATGTTACATACCTTATAACATATAGGAGTGTCAGCTTTCTTTTTTTTACTGGTAGATATCTAACGTACATATTTAATTAACTTATAAAATAAAAATTATCTTAAAATTAAGAAAATGACTGGTCGATAACAATTTTTGGATCAGTACTTAAATGTTATTCTCATTTTTTATCTAGGCGAGACGAATAGTACGACCGAGAAATGACTAGTGATAAAATAGCAGAACCCCTCCTCACCTATAATCATTACTTTAAATTGTTGATAATTTTTGAAAAATATAGGGCAATTCATTAAGGATAAGACACTGATTTTGTTGGAACTATTGAAGATTTTTAATTTTTGTAAAGGAAAATATTATTTTATTCAAAATACTTTACAACAATATGTAATTAAATAATTTTTTTTTATCTTTTCAAGGATAAAAACTCAAACTTTAATTTCTTCAATGGCAACCTCTATTTTTAGTTTGCTGATATGATAGGAAAAATTTCAAAATATTTTGTTCTTATAATTTTTTATCTAATGAACAATTTTTCTGTTATTTTTTGTTTAAGTTGCATAACTTAAACAAAAATTGATGATTTGCTGTTAAGCATATAGTAGTCATTTATCACAGTTACAATTCAATATAATCAATTATACAGAAATTTTATCTTTAATAATTCATATCTATTAATAAACATATACTTATATATTCAACGCAATTTTACAATCGTACTTTATCGAAGGACAGGTGTGATAACATTTTTTTGATAATAACTATACAAATAATTGAAACAGATGCCTCTGGTTTCAGAAAAAAAAAAAAAAAAAAAAATAAATGACGAACTAGTATTTTATAAAGCCATATCTTTAAACAATTTTAATATAATATGATATAATACTTAAATGATTAAAGTTTAAGTTTTTATTAATGGATGAAAAAAATAACCCAGCATAGTAGGGACACGCCATAGTTGTGACTTATAAAAAATTAACATCACTATCATAAAAAAACGTGGTGATACAAGTCAGTTAAATTTCACAATAATTTTTAGTTTTCTATAAATACAATTAATGTTTTAAAATTTTGTTAAAATATTAAATGCTTGTTAAATTATTTGCTTAATTGAAAATAAAGTTTTTTTTTTTTAAATTGCAATATTTTTTACTTTAACGGTCGATTTCTCATAGTAAAACAATCATCGAGGTGAATTTTTTAATAATGTAGTACACTTCGAAAGATTTAACTTGGCATAGGTTTAAAGAACGCAAACGTTTTTGAACAATTTCAATAACTGAATTGAAATAAGTTTATTTTTTCATGCGAGGTGGTCTCTTTTAAACAACTCCTATTCCTATATTGAGGATTTTCATGAATAGCATATAAAAAGAAGCTTATTGTCTTTAGTACGTCACATTAAAATGTCATTAGTATCAGTGTTTTTAAAAAAAGTTTATATAAAAAAAAATTTTGAAAATGCTATTTTTTCAATTTTACGCGATGATAGGTTCAACTACATTTATTCGACTTCTTTTAACGTATAGATCATCAAAATCGACCCAGTGAGTTTTAAGTATTTAAATGGACAGAGTCAAAAAAAAACACCATCAATATTCAATAAACAATATTTTTCTTTACAAAATTAAAAATTAATAATGGTTTCCCATTGAATGGGTGTAGTGTCCTAAATAAATCACTCTGTATATGTATATAGATTAATAGTTTTTTTTTAATTTATAAATAAAATTCAAGTGTTGATTATAGATATATTCAGGAAGGATTTTCGCAACTTTTAATGTCCATCCAATAAGAATATTAAATGTAAATAAGATAAATATAAAATATATTAAAAAGAAGTGCCGTTTCAAAAAAAAAAAAAATGTTCTAGTTACCATTGGTTTATGATAAATTAAAATTTCAAATTTATAACTAAAATTATAATTAACTATCAAATGTCAGAATAATTGCACTTTATTTTTTATATTTTCTAGTGATATCACACTATTACAACGATAGAAAAATATTATTTTTTTTTTATATATATTACATAAAGATAGTCAATTTTTGATGTTATATTTTAGTCTAAATATACTGCCATCATTTACAATAATAATAATAATAATCAATGCAATATATAATTTATTTTTAGATAACTCATGTACATAAAGTAGTACATTGAATTGTTTAAAATTATCTGGCGCCATACATTAATGTATTTCTTTAAAAGTAGTCATTTATTAAGATATAAATATGTTATCTCCCTCTATACCCTATTTTCATAATCTCTAGCTATATACTAAAATAATTACCTATTTTTCTAGTCAAAAGGATTTTTCTACATTCATCCATTATTTGATGTTCAATACAAAGTATTGTCGCCGTTCCGCTTTAATTCATCAGCCGTAACGTTTGAAGACATGGAATAATGTACCTTTCTCCTTATCCCCACTATCAGACAATAGATATAACAGTTATCAGCGTGACCAGCCAACCGCTGCAGTTTCCTAGTCACCTGGTGTTAGATACGAGCTGTCTTCCGGTAAACCTTCTCTACAACTTTATTATTGTTCATCGTTTTCATAATAATGAATTAATAAAAAATATATAACGTTTATTCGTAAATCGATATCATTATTGTTATTATTATTAAATCAATTACTGCCACTATCGACAATATATGCAATCATATTTTCTGATAACCTATCGAATTTCATACTCACGGCAATCATTTTCTCTCTGTTACCCGCAGTAATATTATGTTGTGTTGCCGTAAATTTTGTTACGAAACATTGTTTGAATTTAAATTTTTTATTTCGTGCGAAGAGATTACCAAATGTGAATTTAATATTTGATGAATTCTAAGTACGACTACAGATACTGCTGTCGTCATGTTAACGACAGAGGACGAATCGTCGGTGAAGGTAGCTGTGAGGTAAGTTTTTCAGTATTATTGAGTTACCTAATCCAGCCAGATACTATTTTAAGTTTTTTGCTGAATACTTTCGTATAATTTTGATAGCTAAATATTTTTGAATGCACCTTGAGAGAATAAAATTTTAAAATATTTATGTACGTCAGAAAAGCAAATAAATTTGGTTGGTCACGGCCTACCTTGATTTTCCTTAAGTGATACAATAATTTACTTTGAACCGTGTGGCCTTCGCTGTTTATAGCCAAAACATTAAAACCCATCTTTTCTATGAATAACAAGGAGTGGCTAAAAAGTAAATTTTTATGTGGGGGACTAATGTAGTCTTCCCATATATGGAGATAAGGAGGTAGCTCATTTCCTTTTTGTTTTACATATTGTTTTTGAATTATTTGTGGTCATTCTAATATAAAAATAATTTTTAAATAGAATACTAGATAAATTAATTCTGATTAGAGAAAAAATATTACTAATTAAGATGTAATTTTTAATATAGGATACGGCCTCAAATCGCCAGAGAGGTGATTGATGGTTGTAGAATTTGTACAAATGTTACCCCTGGAGAACCCCAAGTAACATTAGGTTCTGACAAATCATTTACTTATGATTATGTGTTTGACACACATGAAAACCAACAGACGGTCTATGATAGTTGCGCTTCGAGTCTCGTAGTTGGTGCTTTACAAGGTTATAATGCCACAATTCTTGCATATGGCCAGGTATAAAAAATTGAATATTCAAAATGATATATTTAAAATTCAAATTTATTTGCCTAGACTGGTTCTGGTAAAACTTACACTATGGGTACTGGTTTTGATTTGGAAAACGTTGATACTTCAGATCCGTTCACATTAGGTATTATTCCTCGAGCTATTCATCAATTATTTGATGGTATTCAAAGTATTAAGCAACAATCATTAGACAATGGTGATCCAGCACCTCATTTTACTGTTACTGCCCAATTTTTGGAACTTTATAATGAAGAAATCATTGATTTATTTGATACAACAAGTGATTATTCTCTCTCTAAAGTAAGTATCAAATTCACTATTTTCTTTTTTGTTATACCGTTTTACTTTATGTGTATATTTTTTAGGTTAAAAGTGGTATTCGTATTCATGAAGACATGCAGCATAATATTTATGTAACAGGAGTTTCATGGAAAACTATCAACTCAGCAGGTGAAGCTTTATCAAATTTACGTCAAGGTGCATTATCACGTACAACTGCAGCTACTGAAATGAATTCACAATCTTCCAGAAGTCATGCTGTTTTTACATTAAATATTCAACAGAAACGATTTGTTAAGCATGAAGTAAATTTATATTTGAAATTTTTTATATTTTATAATTATTCTTTTTTAGTTAACAATAAATAAAAAGTAAAAATATAGGTAGTGATGTAAAAGATATATTTTTTATTCATAAAATTAAAAAAAAAAAGTTTTTTTTTACATTTTTAGATATAAATATAAAATACTTGCACGTTTAAATAAGAAAATAAAAATAATATATAAATTAATCAGTTATATTTCCAAGGAAATATTTTTCCTACAGTTAATTAATTAATTTTAAACCTTCTTAAAAAATCGGTCCATGAAACAATATTTTAGAAGCTGTTTTATTTTTTTAAAAGAATTTAATTTTATCATATTATAGATATTATTGAATGCATTGATTGATTAATTGTTTAATTGATAATTGAATACATTAAGTACTCATAGTAACTGTCAGTAATTGTTCCTTTTTATACTATACATTAAATAAAAATATTAATTACATTAATTAAATAATACAATTTTAGGATGAAGGCACTGAGTCTACATTAGAAGAATGTGGAACAAATTCTACTAGCACTAAAAATAATGCTGGTGAATTTGAAACTCTTACTGCTAAATTCCATTTTGTAGACTTAGCAGGATCTGAACGATTAAAAAGAACTGGTGCAACTGGGGATAGAGCTAAAGAAGGAATATCAATTAACTGTGGTCTTTTAGCTTTAGGAAATGTGATTTCAGCTTTAGGTGATAAATCCCGAAAAGTTTTACATGTTCCTTATAGAGATTCCAAATTAACTAGATTACTTCAAGATTCACTTGGAGGTAATTAAAAAAAATACAGTAGATAAGCAAATTAATAATGTAAACAAAATTTTCAGGTAACAGTAGAACAGTTATGATAGCATGTGTTTCACCAAGTGATAGGGATTTTATGGAAACTCTAAATACCTTGAAGTATGCAAATAGAGCTCGTAATATTCAAAACAAAGTTGTTATTAATCAAGACAAGTCATCTAGAACAATTCAACTCTTACGTCAAGAAATTCAACAACTTCAACTTGAAATTATGGAATATAAACAGGTTTGTCTCCAAACTTAGTAATTATTTTTGAATTAATAAATAAGAGAAATTTTTTAAATGGTTTAGGGTAAAAAAACTGTTAACGAAAATGGAGAAGAATGTGTTAATGACACTTATATTGAAAATACAATGTTGCAAACTGAATTGAGTAATATGAGAGCTCGAATTAAAGCTTTACAAGAAACTATAGATGTGTTAACTTCTAAAAACACTCAGTTATTAGCTGAAAAAGCTACAGGAGCCTGGGTAAATACAGATGCAGGATTAGAAACTAACATGTCTGATGTCATACAAGGTTATTTAAAAGAAATTGAAGACCTTAGAGCTAAGTTATTAGAATCTGAACATCTATGTGGACAGTTACGTAAGAATGTATCGTCTCCAATCAAAAATCATTTTACAAATTATTCAAATAATGATGAGTATACTTCTAAAGAATTAATTGCTAAAGCAAAACTGGAACTTGAAAATGAAAAACGAACTCTACAACGTTTAATTTCAATAAAATCTCGTGGATCAGAAACTGACTCAACTAATAGTGATGGTTTGGAAAAAATATACATGCTAACGTGGGAATGTTTTAAGCTAATAATTTTTTAAAACAATTTAAATTTAATTACATTTTACCAATTAATTTTTCTGGCTTAATATTGGATTTACTTTACATATATTATTTCAAAACACAGATAATTTTAAGTGTCATTAGTATTTAAACTGATAACAATGTTTGTAGTGTAATAGTTATTTATTCATAATGTATATTTAGGATAAAGAAATGGTTTTTTTTCACACACTAAGATAACAGCTAAGAACATGGTCTTTGTATCTATAGCTATTATGGTTAATTTATTACACAATTTTTTTTAGAAAGTGAAGATAACTCTTCAGATGATGAAAATGAATGTGCAAGTGTTGATAGTCAATACAGTCAAGAACTAGCAAATTTGACTTCTGAAATCAATTTAAAACAAAAACTTATTGAAGAATTAGAACTTTCACAACGGAGGTTAGCTAATTTAAGGCAACACTATGAAGAAAAATTACAGCAACTTCAAACCAAAATTAAATTAACACAAGATGAACGAGATACTGTTTTGTCTTCACTTGGTAATTACAATTAAGTAGCTTTTATTTGTATGTTAAACATGATTTTTTATTATTAGCTAATTTTCATCTAAATACTCTGAACTTTAATATTAGTTTTTTTATTTAGGTAATAGTAATACCAGCAATCAATCAGAAAAAGTTAAAAAAGTAAAAGATGATTATGAACGAAAACTTACTACCATGCAAAAAGAATTAAAATCTTTACAGTCGGCCAAAAAAGAACATGCTAAATTATTACGTGATCAGTCTCAGTATGAGAATCAAATAAGAACCCTCAAATATGAAGTAAATGATATGAAACGATCTAAAGTTAAACTTATGAATAAAATAAAAGAAGAAACTACAAGACATCACGAGGCAGAAATGAGAAAAGCTAAGGAAATAGCTCAATTAAGAAAAGAAAGTAGAAGAGCTGAAATTAGGATGCGGAACCTCGAATCTAAGTCACGTATGCGTGATGTTGTGTTAAAAAGAAAACAAGAAGAAGTTACAGCACTTCGTCGAGCAGCAAGAGCAATGAATAATAGTAAGATAGGTGCATCTAGTAATAAATATAATCAAAAAAATTCTAAGCAAACATGGATAAACTTAGAAAAAAATATATCTGCTCTGACACTCAATAAACAAACACTGTACTCTTTAGAAAAAGACATGGAAAGGTAAAAATATAATTAATTATTTTCCTTTATTTATTGTTAATATAATATTTATTAATGTTATTTATATTTTAGGTTATTGCAAGAAAGAGTGAGATTACATTCAGATTTGGATTTTAAATTAAAAAAACTGGCTGATGCTCAAGTGCAACAACCACGTGATAGTAATCTTCATCGTGACTTAGAAGATGAAATAGAAGCTATTCGCGCCAATTTAGATTATGTTGATGAAAATATCAAAGAACTGCAAGAAAATATACTTCAAGTTGAAGATTCTAAAGTATGCTAAAAACTAGATCTTTTCAAAGTTACACAAAATAAGTTGTCTAATAATATTAATGTAATAATAATTATGATATATTATTTTATAATTAAAATTTTATAGGTGGCAACTGAGAGCTTAGAACTAAACAGTCACTTGAATAACCTTCCAGATGCTATTTATATCCTTGAAAAACTTTATCAAATGTCTTTACATAATTCTTGTTTGGCTGCTCAAAAAGATATAAGTGTAAAAGAACTTGAAACAAAAATGCAACAAGTATTTCATAAGTTATTTTCTATTATGTTTTTTATAAATATTTTAAAATAATAATAATTTGCAATAATAATATAAAATGTAATTAAATTAGATCTTAAATATACATTAACCATAATGATAAAATTAGATGATTTGTTTTCTAGCTTGAGAAAGAAAATGAAATACAGAGACAATTAATTGAACATATGTTGTCTAGTCGAGATCGTATGATTGACTTACCAATTAGTATGACTACTAGTAGCGAAAGAGATATAAAATCAGTTATAAGCTCTTCTTCATCATCTCGTTCTATATCTCCTACAGAAATGACGTAGGTTATAAAAAACATTAGTTACATTAAAATATGTATAAATTATTATTAATTTGCTTATTAATGCATTAGAACTAGTACAAGAAGTGATACTGGAATAAATAAGCATAGACGTAGAGCAGCTCAAGCACAAGAATTACTATTTGTCTCTAAAAGTATTGAACCACAACAAACTCAAAAAATCTCTTTAGTTCGAGTACCTAGTGCATCATCATTTTTAAGGTAATTATTAAAATTTTTCATAAAACCCTATTTTCTAATTATATTTTTATTTTAGACCTGATAAATATCGCCCTTCGCCTGTTTTAAGTAGAAAACAAGCAGAAAGACAAGAATCTGTATCACCTCGTCTTATAAGACGAGGAACCTTTATTGTTGCTCCTAATACCAATTTATTATCCAAACCTGGTTCAATGTGAGTGCTTCTACTAATAATTAACTATTTTTAATAAATTTATATTTATGACAAAATTTAATATTAATAAATAATAGATTCATAGGTGTTAAAATATAAACACTTAATACATCTTGTGCACAATTGTAACTTAACTAATTTTTTGGTGTTGGTGCTTCTAATATACAATATCTAATAGGGATCGACTTAACAAAAGCCCTCCAAATTCACCACCTTCCCATCGGCGAGTTGTTAGCCGCGATGAAAATGTGTTTTCTAGACTTACATCTAGTACTACACAATCTATTGAACAGCACCGATCAAAAGGAGTTATTCATCCATTTCAAGGAAAAGTCAGTTTTGATTAATATTATTATTGTTTATATTCAAAAATAAACTAAAATTATTTTTCACTTTTAGACATCAATGAAAGCACCCCTAAGTTGTACTCATATTACAGAAGGTCATTCTAGAGCTGTGTTAGCTGTTTATGCTATTGATGATTTATTGTTTAGTGCTTCAAAAGGTCAGATTTAAATTGATATAGGCTTCATAAATTTTAACTCAATTTTTTTATATACATTAAATATTATGATTAAATTTTAGATAAGACTGTAAAAATCTGGGATTTAAATAGTGGAAAAGAAATTCAAACCTTAGGTGGCCATCCTACCAGTGTAGTTGCTATAAAATATGATGAATTTACACATCTCGCATTAAGTGTTAGTTCATCATATATAAAAGTTTGGGATATTCGGCTCTCAAGATGTATTAAAACTTTAAAGTAAATATTTATTAATGAACAATAAATTTCAATTATTTTCTAATCATATTTATTATAGTTCCTCAGGTATTGTAAATAATGGTTCGGTAATGTCTTCGCAAATACCTGTAGGTGAAATTTTATTAAATGATATAGCATTAAACAATTATGGACGTACACTTTATATGGCAACTGGAGATAAAGTTAAGATTTGGGACATGAGAAAGTAAATAAATAATTTATATAAATACAATGTAATACTACTTTTTATAAATCAATGAGAAAATAAACCATCTATCTCTAATCTTCAAATATATTTTATCAACCTAAAACTTGTTTTAAATAAATTGGATGTCAAAAAAAAACTACTTTGTACAACTTAAGAACAGACCAATTGAATCTAAATTATTAAAATTACAACATTTTGACCCCCTCACTTGGGTAAATAAAACACTTAAATTAGCTATTGACTGTTAGTTAATTTTGTTCACAATCTTTGGTAATCTTCACTTAATATAAACAATCAACAACTGGTGTAGGTATAGAGATAATGTAAACTTTGAACCAACTTTTGTATTACAATTGATCTGTTTTTATATAGTACATAGTTAAATGATTGTATTGTAGGTATTCATAATGTAACAATTAAAATATAATATTTTTAATAATTAATATTTATTTTAATTGATACTGTTATAAGTAAAAACATTATATATTACTTTTGTATCTAGATTTACAGTTTGTGGAAAACTCAGTAGTGGTCATACAGCTGCTGTAATGTGCTTAGCAACAGGCCGATTTGATAATAAAAATATTATTGTAACTGGATCCAAAGATCATTATATAAAAATGTTTGAAGTTGATGATGAAGCTGTTGGAACGTATAATCCCACAGTTAATTTAGAGCCACCTCACTATGATGGTATACAATCCTTAGCTATTCATAATGAAATTCTATTTTCGGGATCAAGAGATTATGCAATTAAAAAGTGGGATTTAAATAAGCAAGAGCTTGTAACTGTAAGTTAAAAATTAATTAAATTTTTACTTTTATTTTGTACTAAATATATTGCTGTTGAATTGTTTTTGGGTTGATTTAGTCAATTAATAATGCTCACAAAGACTGGATCTGTGGTTTAGCGTTTGTTCCTAATCAACCATTACTTTTGAGTGTTTGTCGAAGTGGATCATTAAAGATGTGGTCTGAATCAACATGTGCTCTCCTTGGAGAAATGAAAGCACATGACTCGCCGATTAATGCAATTGCTACCAACTCATCTCATGTCTTTACTGCTGCTCAGTATGTGTTTATTCTTATGATATTAGTATATACTTTATGTAGTGGTGGTATGGTGGCGGGACATTTTTGCATGTGGTTTGTGTATGCAATGATTTCAGCCATGGAGAAGTGAAGATGTGGCGTGTACAAAATGTTTCATTCATAATGCCCTATGACAATGTCAACAGGTCATTTGTTCAACATGGACATATGAATTTTTGATGTAACAACTCACCATCTCAATTTGTGTACAACTTCATTAATTAGTATTAATATTTATTTACTATATTATTATTCGGTAATGGATGCGCACAAAGGACCAAAAAATTTGAGTGCATGAGCAGTATCTTATGTCCACCCTACTCAGAAGCAGTCTTATAAATTTTTGTAGAGGGATATATATATAAATTTTGCGAAGTCTTCAATTTTTTCAATTGAAGACTTTAATTTATGACTGTGTCAACAAATTTAGTTAGGTTAGTGAGTCACCTTTCCCCATTGGACCACCTCTCACTCTATTAATAACTAAAACTATTACTATATTAGATAATTATTTTTGACATTCAACTTTTTCATTATCAAACTTTTTTTATTTTGCTTTTTTTCATATATAGTAAAAGATTTTACAGTTTTTTTATACACATAATTATGACTTCTATTCTTTTTTAAATCATAATTTATCCACTTTTAATTATTGCTTCTTGGATTGTATAATAGCATGTTATTATTTATTTAAGCTGCTTAAAACAAAAAAAATATATAAATTTGTATGACTTATTAAAAAGAAAAACTTGTTGAATTATTACCAAGTTTATATATGAAAAATAAAGAGAATAAAAATTAGTTATTTTTAAATAATAATTTATACAAATTTACGCATCTTAGTTCCTTAATCTAACCACCATTTATTCTCTCAGTATTACACAACTAATGTTAGTTTTGTTCTTTTGATACAGATAGCATTTTAATGCGATAAATGTTTTTCTATTTTCATTTGTGTTACATTTTTGCTACTTTGCTTAACGTTTTGCTTCATGAGTAATTTTTTAAAACTATTTCTTGATTTTAAATTATAAATAAATTTTTTACAAGTTTTTATTTTTTTTTACTTGTTGCAATATCACTTTTTTTCATATTTCAATTATATATTGTTTGATATAAATATGTTAATTCTACAAGAAACAATTTAATATTTTCAGTGATGGGGCGGTGAAGTTATGGCGTGTTAAATGTCGGTTGGATGCAATGGCTTGACGGATGGTTTTTCTCTTAATAATGTTGTACCAGTACGTTGGGATAATCATTTTAGTCATTATTGTATTGGTCGGCGATTTTATTTCCTTGGTGTATGACATATTTTTTCATTATTCTTATTGAACAAAATCTATCTAGCAATCTGTGATATAAATCTAAGAATCTCTAATCTGCTGAGCAAGTTAACATTGTTCCTTATAACTTAGTTCCAAAGATTTAATATTTAAAAAAACTAATTAATATGATTTAATAAGGTAACAAATATTTAAATTTTTTAATTATTATTAATTGTTTTAAATTTTATTACTGATGAATTTTTTAATGATTAATTTTTACTAACCGCATGCCTTTTAATTTATTATGAAGAAAATGCTCATATTTATTTTATCTATAAACACTTAATAATATTTTACCATTAATATTAATGACTGCAATGTTAATTTATGATAGAACATAATACCCAATACTTTGTACAATACTCTGTTATATTATAATTGTCAATTAAAACTGATCAAAGCAATAAATAATAATAGTTGAGAAATGTAAATATATAAAAATATAAAATAATACTACATTTATAGTATTACAAATAAATTATTATTTTTTAAAAATGTTTTTTGATTTACTTAGCTACAATAAATTTACATTCTATATAATTAAATATAAACGTATGTATATATATTTTACACATACTTATTGTATACTGTCTGTTATAAAATAAATATTAAAAATTAACAAAATAAATTTAAAATAATACATTAAATTTCAATTAAAATCTAAAATTATAATGAAATATCACAGAAATTTAGATACTTTTTATTGAAGTATAATCAGAAGTTCATAAATTTTGAGCCACAAATACATGACCAAAGTTATTGTATGTGTATGTTCTATTTAATAACAACTCTTTAATTTTAATCCCTGAAATAATCTAAAAAATCATTTGGTAAATATAAATAAGATTAAATGAAATACTTTTAAGTGCTACCTGAAGTCCATGATTTAATGCAACCATAGAAAATACTGCTTTGGTTGATGCATATGGAGGTACTAGTCCCAAACACATACCAGAGATCATGGTCCAAGCAAGATTATTATTTTCTTCATCATTTACTTCAACTATAAGTTGCATATCTCTATTTCTAAAAAAATTAAAAATACATATCAAAAATATTTCATAAAATAGTTGTAATTAGGAGGATCAATAAATAAATTATATAATATATAATTTAAAATTTAAAATATTTTTAATTGTAAATAATATCAGCTCTAAGTGATTAATTCTTATACAATATATGTTATATATTGTTTTTATTATATTTAATGTAATTTAAATTTCATCTTTTTCTTCACCTTAATCTCAATTACTTGGGGTCAGCCACCCTTATTCTAAACTTCCACTTATCACAATCTCCCACATCATTTACGCTCACATCAGCCGTCCTAATATTGCATTCAATTACATCCCTCCTTCTCTTTTTTGGTCTTCATCTACCTCTTCTTACTTTAATTTAATTTTTTTGTACATTAAATTAATATTTTAGATCACAAATAAATAACCCAATGTTTATTTGTAAGATTTTTTCAACCTACAGAATCAAGTACAATCCAATATCTAGACATTGTAATATATACCTTAAAAAAAAAAATAAAACTAATATTTTAAAATGATTTTATCAAGT
Organism: Daktulosphaira vitifoliae; assembly: GCF_025091365.1. Classification (NCBI taxonomy): domain Eukaryota; kingdom Metazoa; phylum Arthropoda; class Insecta; order Hemiptera; family Phylloxeridae; genus Daktulosphaira; species Daktulosphaira vitifoliae. Next base: position 7,322,602 of record NW_026099572.1, read on the forward strand.
ACATAAAGTAATTTAACATGATAACTATTGTGTATTTCATTTATTTACTTAATGCTTACAAGTTTTTTAAGTTTAAACTATTTTATTATAGAAATTTTGTTTTTATTTGACACGTTTTAATTTCTGTGTAATATTTACCTATTGTTTTTAATTGAGCAACTAAAGTTAAATTGTTCTTCGCATAATACCATCTCTGGTAACTGTGTAAGCGAAAATGTAATATCATCCAATTCTGGAATCTATAAATTCAAATTTTTTTAACAAGTAAAATAAAGTATGTTATTAATAAAAACTTAATAAATATTTTAATAAAAATTATAATTGATGGTTTAATAATGATGCGAATTCAAAACTAAATTAAAAAAAAAACCAGCATAGTGGGGTTGTAGCATAGTTGAGACAAGTATAGAAATGATTTCTGATGGTTAATTAAAATCACTATTATAAAAAAACACTATGACGCAAATCTGTAAATAGTGTTTAATTTTTAAAAAGAATTTGTGAATTATATTATCAAATGCAACATTAGGTCCTATTTCCTAATATTATATTATAATTACAATTTTTATGAAGTCATCAGAACAAATTTTTTCTTTAACTTTTAGTATATAACGTGAGCTTTAATTTTTGATATGTTTAGACAAAAAATAAACATATCATGGTAACACTAATTTTCAAAAATAAAAAATTACATTTAGTTATTTATTTGTTGAATTAAAAATAATTTAGATTGACAAATTTTCTTTGCATAATATATCGGTAAATTTGTTATCAAAGGTTTAAATTTTAATAGTTAATAGGACATTTTTATAATAACAATGACAAATTATGATTAATTAGCAGATTTTATTTTAGATTGAAAAGTTCTGATCGTTATATCTGTTACTATCATATTAAATGTAAGTTAAAAATAAAAACTTGTGCATTTATAATTACCATAATTTTTTATAATTACATTTATTCATTCTAACCTTAATTAATTGATAATAGAAGGCATATTATAGACTTAGCAGCCCATAAACAAAACTTTTACTATTCTTTTCAGCATATTAATTTAATTTTAATTTGTACATGAATAGTATTTTATAAACATTTTTTTTCAATAAGACCTACAATTCAAGGCATAACTTGCTGTTGAAATAAATCAAATTTTAGTTATAATATTGTATATTGTACATGCCTTTTTTTTAGCATTAAACTAACCACTTGTCTCAGAATACCAATATTAAGAACAATTTTCTTTAGAGGAGGCTACTATTACCATTAATGGGATACAAAAATGAAAAAAAAAAATATTATATTGTACTAAATAAATAATATTAACCTGGCGAACTAAAGGACTTGACTGTATTTGACCTTTGGTTCCCATATTAGATCTCCATAAAATATCTAATTTGCCAAGATTGTTTGTTCTTGATGGTTGCTTTTCAGAATTTTGATCATAACACAGCCTATACATGTACTGTCTAGTTTCTTTTACATCCAACAAATCTAAATCTCCAAATACAGATTTATTGTAAGGAGTTTCCAATAATTGGTTCATTGAATGGACTAAAAATTATTATTGAAAAAAAATTAACATTTGATAAAAAATTGAGTATTTTTAAATGCAATAAAAAATCAGTCATGTTTCATTTTTAAATTAATCAATCACCCTTATTTTATTTTTTGATAAACCTTTTTTATCATTCAATTATTTAGGATAACATGAAAATAATATTTTGTATAATATCAATTCCGTATACTTAAAATTAATTACCATTATATCCAACAGAAGGTTCTAAGTTAAATTTCTCTAAAGTAATTGGAGTAGACATTATATTTTGTACTTGTACTTCAAGATAAACTTCATCAGTCTAAAATATGTAAAAATTATGTAACAAATTCTAAATATTTAATATTTAACTAAAATATTTATTTAATAATTATTCCTATCATGTATAATAACTAATTTGATTATTATATTATGAATTTAATAAGTAAAAATCTTCAAGGTAACCTTAAAATGGAACACAAATACTTAGGAAATGATTTTATATTATTTGCATTAGTTCTAAAATATTTTTTAAAATATATAATCCCTCCAGGAACAAAACCTTTGTTACACCACTGATAGACCAATAGTCATTATTGTAAACAATTTTTTAATGTAGATTAAAAATATCACTAATTTTTTACAAAATAGTAGCAAAATTTTGTTTTTAATTTTAATAAATCTTAAAATATTTTAAGTTATACATACCACAGTATTATAAAATTTAGTTTTTAGATCAAGTGGTTTTGGAACTCTGTAGCTAAAAATAGTTTCAAATGAATGTTTTCTATCATACTCCACTTGACAAATTAATTTACTGTAAGAAAAAATATGACTTATAACAAAGCATTTTATCTATTAATAATAGGCAAGATTAATATAAAATCTATTTTATAAAATTGTATGTGTTATAAATTAGTAGAGCAGTATCAACCTCTCTTTCAGTAGTCGGCATAAAAATTATTTTTTACATCACATATCCTAATTCTAATTTTATTTATAAAAAAATCACAGTAAAAAATATCTAGTCCCTCCAAAAATGTTAATCCATTATTTTTTTCATTAACAACTTAGTTAATGAATGGACAAAAGTTTACCCATTAAATAATTTATAGCATACATTATTTCAATATTTCTTACTATTTATTAAGAGAATTAAAGATAAAACCTTAAAAATAAAAACTTCTTTAGTGCTAATAAAAAAAAGTTAAACTTATAAAACAAAAGGTAAAATAAATAGAAACTAACTCATTTAAATATAGATGGACTATATTTTGTCATCAATTTTATACACTAGATATTTAAATATTAGTTTTATAAGATATAATTTACTTGACACTTCCGTGTTCTTTGACTTCATGTTTAACAATAACATCAATAGAAGCATAAGGATCTAATTTAGAAAAAGTTTTAGGACCTAAAATTGGTATATGTGATGTAGCTGTATCTATTTCTGCTTTTAATACAATATCATAAATAGTTTGTGCACTTTCATTCTTTAAATATACATAACATAGGAATGTTTCTCCAAGATACAAATTTCTGAAATTAAACATTAAATTACTTGTTGCATAAAAATAATTGTTTTTTCTTAATAGTTTTCTAATAATAAAATATTAATATAAAAATGTCAATTATTTTTAGATCATTTTATAGTAAAAGCTTAAAAATAAATTTAATTCTTCTAAATACACAATGAATGTATGAAAAATATGCATTTTTACTTACTCTAAAACATTTGGAACCATTAAAAATGACCCAGCTGCTAATGTTTCAGAGTTTGATAATGATGTAACATCATTTTTTAATTGCTCATTTAATATGGTTCCCGGTAAATCTTCAGGATCACAAGCTATTACTTTAGAGTTACACATAACTGGCTTACCAAGACGCATAACTAGTTACCATAATATAATTTATTAAAATACACATAATAGTATTATAACCTAAAGAATTTTTTTATTACCCCTCAGTTTAATTGGATGTTCAATAACTTCTTTTACTTCTATGGATGTCATTATACACTAGTTTACTTTAATTATTTTATTATCACTAATTGGTTCTTACTTAATTACAAATGTTTTTGACAATGAGGACTGTCACGAATAATAGTTTTGTTATAACATTGTTGATAATGCTTATCAAACAATTATAAACTGTTAAAGATCATCTGTGTCGGCACAGTTAATTTAAAGCATAGAATTTACAGTAATCAATTGTAGTATTCCAAATAAAAATTTAATTTTGTAATTTAAATTATATAAATATATATATATAATCAGCTAAAAATAAAATTAAAGTAAAGAGATTTAAAAAAAATTATCCATTTCGATGCATCCAGCAATACTTCTCAAAAGTTTTACTAATGGACTTAAATCTAGTAATTTATCCAATGTTGACGTATTCGGATTATTGTGTAGTAATGCTATGAGAGTAAGTACCGCGAAATTAGTTCATCATAAAAGCTTTAACAATAGTAAAACATCAGTACTTCCAAACAAACATAAAAATTCATTTCTAATATCAAACCGCTGCTACTGCAAAGATTACAGGCCATTTCCACAAGTACCAGAATTTCCTCCAATTATTTGGCCAAATTTATTAAAATCAATTAGTAGTTGGCTGTATGCTTATATTGTTATCAAACCTCAATATGACAAAGGTTTTAGTTTAGTGGAATTCTCCAATAATTCTAAAAAGGTAATTTAATTTTTTCTATTAATAAATTGACATATGATTCAATAAAAACTAACTATACTTTTAGGCTGTTGAAGTAGTATCAAGAAGCATTGCTAGAAGGGATTTTGAAACTCTTGAAGGTTTAGTGACCAGTGATGTTCTAGAACAAGTAAAATCTATTGTTTCCAACCTTAATGATGATGAAATTAGAGATATGGCTTTCAAATCAGAAGATATGTATTTTTATTTTCCATATCAAGTTGATATTGTAACTAATGAACAATGTAATTATTCTTTTTAAAATTTTTTCAAATTTACTCCATTGAGTTCAGAAAATAATGTATTCAGTTTTAAATGAAATAAAAACAGTTTTTTCAATAGCAAAAATATTAAAGGTCTCTTTAGTAAGAAAATTCAACAAATTTATCAACTTATTTATTTAAGACAAGATAGTATTTTAATAAATACATATATTTTTTAAAATTTTTTATAAATTATGTTATAAACTTAACATATATTTTTTCTGACTACCATCACATTAAAAGTTATATACTTAAAAATATAATTTTATTTTTCAGTGAAGGATAGACGTTTTATTGAAGTGACCATGTGTTATCATGCTATTCATAATTTAGAAGAAATTAAAAAACGAAATGAAGATATGGAAGATATACAAAAAGAATTAAAAAGTAGTATTTATGTTTTAAATTATAGATTTATACGAGAGTATTCTAAAGGAGTTGAAGATGCTTGGACTGTAAATGCTATTAATCATTTGAAAGCTGAAGAACATGACAAGACTATGTTTTGATATACAAATATTTTAGCTACAATTTATTTCTAAATAAATTGTATATTGTATATTTAAGAATAATTTTATCAATATTTGTTTCTGTTTCATAATTAATTATTTTGTGGATCTTATCATATATATATATATATTAAATAAATTAATAATACATTTAAATAGTAATTATTTTTGTAATACTTGTATGGTGAGTTAAAGAACCTAGCTAGAAAATAAAACAGAGTTGAATTTCAGTTAAACAAAAACATTGAGTAATAGAGTTTTATTTAATCTATTTATATCTATATATGCAAAAATTTGACTTTCTATCTCTTAAAATTTTTTGGTAACTTATTATATAATATATATATATACATTAATTCCATCCAGCCTAGGGGTGCATTACTCTCATGTCCCAGTAATCGGGCCACCTTCAGGTTTTTCAATCTGAAAAGTGTAGAAAAATGGCTTGGAAAATCTTTGCTATTAAAATTTTAACTTGAATACACAAATTATTATTTATTTCATAGCTTAAATAGTTTTTTACCTATCAAATATTTTTTTATTTAAATAACTACTAATTAAAATATTGATGAGTGTTAATTCAAAAAATATCAAAATATTATATCAATTTGATATTAAAAAGACTTTAACTTAATCCAAAGCTCAGGCATGAACTTTTGGTTTAAAAGGTAGTATTAACATATATTTTTTCAATATTATAATTTTAAATTGGTTTACCATTGTTTAATCAAAGAGTGTACTAGTAAGATTAATAATGCAGTTAAAAATAGAGAAAGAATTTTTAGTTCAATTTATAATAATCAAAATAAAAACTCACTTGAAATTTAATTATTAAATTTTCTTACATCCTATTTTGAAAAATACAATAAGCAAATTTTTTTCTTAGAAATTTTATTTGTATTTACCATACAACTTAATATCATTTAATAAAAAAAAATGTTCACAAATAAATTGAACAAATTTTTAACAACAATCATAACATAATAAAATGTACAGTATAAATAGTCACTAATTACATATATAAATTTTAAATATATTATATATATGGCTTCAGAAAAAGGGTTTATTTAAAATACAATTGACATTTTTTTTAAATGAAGTGTTAATTAAATATAAATATTAAACATTTAAAATTAAATAAATATATTACTTTTATTTTAGTTTCAAAATACAGCCATAACATGACAAAATCTTAAAAATATTGATGAATTATGAAAAACTATATTATTTAGATATTAAATTCAAGTCATATATTTTAAAAATATTGGTAAAAACTTTTGAAGTTAAAAACAATCCATTCTGGAATATTAGTATACATAATAAATATGTAACAATTATTCATTAAAAGATCATTGGATTGATTTATGTTATAACTAAATTTAGTCTTAATAACAGATAAGTATTTTAATACAAAACTATCTCAGAAGTAATTAAAAACATTAAATATATGTTAATAAATTACAATATGTCACATTAAATTTCAAATACTTAGAGAATTTCTGGTAACTACAGAAATGATCAATGATTGTATAAGTTAATGAGGAACATTATCCGTTGAACAATTATTCATTTCATTAATTAGATGGATGTCCTTATGGTTATGGCCACCTGCATTAAAATAGTTTAAACAATAAATAAAAGATTCAAAATGCATAACTTTATATTACAATAATAAATTGAAATGTTGATATAGAGGGTACAAATAAAAAAAAATTAAACCTTTTAGGAGAAATAATTTGCCTGACTATGGAAATTTGTTAAAAAAATTATTTTTTTTTAACATTAATACATAAAGTTGATTCAGTTTTTTCATTAGATTATTAGAATATATGTTAACTACGCTTCTATGAAAAAACAATATGATTAATTTTTTTTTATACTTAATAAGATTTCATGTTCATGACAGTATATAATAATTAGTGATGGGGATTTTCGAATATTTTAAACTATCAAATAGTATTTGATAGTTTTAAAAAACTATGGAATATCTATTCAAATTGTTTTTATACAACCGAATAGTGTGTTTTTAACATATACTATTAGAATAAACTATCGAATAGTTTTAAAAAATATTCGAATGGGCTAGCTAATGGTTTCAAAAAATATTCGATTAGTTTTATCTAAAATTTTTATTAAATACACTTAGTTATTATCGAGGTGGACATAATGCCCATGCACTCAGCCCTGTTGGTCCATTGTGCGCAATTAAATACACTTAATGTAATAAGAAGATAATTAACGAATACTTAAAATAAATTAATAATATTAAAAAGTACTATTTTACTAGTATTTCAGAAGTTATAGCATTTTAAAAAATGAACTGGGGTGAGTCGCAGGTATACATTAGGGTTGCTATTATTTTATTAACTTTCATTGATCAATCTCCATACCCGCCAATTTTTTTTTTTTATTAAATGAAAGTTATTTGTGTAAAATTTGGTTTTCATAACTTGCCCCCTTCAGGTCCGAATCGGGGTGGAAATTTTGCTCAAAAAGGTAATTTTTCAATTTTTGATTACTATTTTTAAAACTAACACACTTAGCATAACAATGTATAAAATATAAATTATAGATTTTAATATTTTCTTCTAAAATGGTATTTACAAAAATTTTCTAAAATTCATTTTTTGAATAAAAATCATTCTTAATTTTCGAAATAATCATTTTACAACAAAATGTTTCATAAAAAAAAAATATGTTAAGTTAAATTTTCTAAAATATTGGTCTTATGTAAAATTATAGTCAGATTTATAGTTTTGCTGTTTTAATAACACTAACAATCTAAATAGGATTGTTTAAAACTGTATATTCGGGGTACTACGATTATAAATAGGATACAATTAATAAAAAAGTAGTGATGGGCATTTTCAAATATTTTAAACTATTGATTAACTATACGAATTGTGTTTATACCAATGAATATTTTATTTTTTAGCATAAACTATCAAATATTTTAAAAACTATTCCATTGGAGATACTGAATAATTTTAAAAACTATTTGAATAGACTATCAAATATTTTCTAAACTATTCGAATATATTGTGTAACTATCAAATATTTACACTATTCAAATATTTTTTGAATGACTATCAAATAGTTCAATAGTTACTATTCGATATTTCACATCACTAATAACAATAGTAGATAGTTTCATATAGATTTTTTAAGGAAGCTTTTATTTAAACTTTAGTATTTAAAAGTATTAAATGAAAAAACTTTTAAAAATAATTACCAATAATTTCTAATGTAACCATGAAAGAGAAACCGATCATGGTAAATAATAACTTGAGTAATCCCGGCGCAGTATCTTTTTTGCGTTCACGATCAAGTACTTCAAAAAAGGTTACATATAGAATAGTACCAGCAGCTAAACCTTGTAATGTAGCATTTCCAATTGTATGATAAGATTCATCAGAAGCAGACAAATTAAATGTCAAAATTGAGCCTAATAATATCCCTATAACAAAATATTTTCAAATTAATTTAAAATAGTTTTTTTAATCAATATTGAAACTTCAAAGATAAGATTTTAAATTAAATAATTTAAATTTTAATGAAATAACAGTTTCATAATTTATGAAGAATTAAAAATATATTTTTAGTTAATTTTAATGCAAGACTATTGCATAGACTATTGTCCATACTAATTGAAATAACAATGTTGTTTTAAGTTTTTATCTTAAAAAGACTAATTAGTATTTGTTGACATTAAGATTAACAATTATATTTTTTCAAAAAAATATGATTTTTAGATATAACTGAAATTATTTAAATTGTTTTCTTGTAAAATATGTTTTAAAAACATAAATATATAAAATAATGTTATATTATTTTTATAAATGCAAACATCTCTATTTATTTATTATCTTAGTTGATAAATTATTTTTTAATTGATGCCTATAAAATGTTTTCTAAACGGCTAAAACTTCCAATTTTTGATGTGAGTGTTCATAGTGGTGTATTCAAGAAGTCTAAAAGGTCTAATACTCTATTGATCATGTATTTTAGGTAAAAAATAACCAAAAAATCATTGAAAATTATTTGTGTATTAGCTCACTATAATAAAAAACAAGGAATGCCACTAAGTTTTCAGTATGGTTAGTTTTAAAACTAAATGAACAAAGATCTGTCAAGAAACAAATTTTTAAACCAACTAAGAAAATAAGAAAACCTTTTCAAACTTTAAAATTCAATTATCTCAGTATTACAATTTTTTTACTTAACTCCCTTTTGATCAAATTCAAATTAAAATCTTTAATTGTAAGTTAATCAATAGGAATACAAAAATCAATCATAAAATATTCATCAATTTTTAGTGATTATTTTAAAATGTACATTATTAATAAATATGAAAAATTACGTACCAAATGGTGAAACTAGTGTAAGAACAATAATATTTAATGTAATATTTGTAAATGATGAACAAGATGAAACAAGTTTCATGCCTATGCAAAACAATATGGTACACTCATGAATAGAAACTGCTAAAAATAAGAAACTCATATCATCCATATTTTCTTCTAAGCCAATAGCTAAACCTTCCATTACTGAATGAAAAGACAATGCTAAGACAACAAAGAGACTCCGTAAATTGTGAACATGTGACATCTCATTATTGTTATTTTTTTCTATTTGACAATCTGTAGTTTTAGGTCCTTGATCAATACTGACTGAGATAACATCATCAGTTGATTTGATAGCGCCAAGTTGACCATTAGTCCATTGTAATAATCTATCACATTGTCTGGCATTTCTTGCTTTACAACGTTTCCTATGTTTTTTAACAAAATGTTTAACAGATTCTTCAACAAAATATACAAGAAAAAATCCCATGCAGACAATGAGTTCAGTAAATGGATAGTGATGATGTTTTTCATCTAAATTGGTCGTTAAGCTTTCTCTTACTTCAGGTATTAAATGAGCAAAGCACGTAGCCAGTAACACACCTCCACCCAAACTTAAGCATAATGATACCAAATAATCTAACTAAAATTGAAATATTAAAATTAAATTAATATTTATTAAGGTAATAAATAATACCCAAACTATACCGTATTAGAATTAAAAGAATCAGTAGTTTTATTTTTAAAAAGTTTCCTAGATATTAGCAGTGGAGTAAAACCAAAAATGAGTCTTGAAATAATAGACAAAACTATAATTAATCCTTTTGCTGTATATATATCCATTTTTATCACTGCTAATTCTTACGCCTATATACTTTCTTATAATTTTTAACTTCAAGTGATGTAGAGATGCTTGCCTATTGGGCTTTTCTAAATTTTTAAAGCCCGTCTACTACGGCCACCACCAACACCATCGCACACAAAAACGCTTGCCGTTACATCGAGAGCATAATATCGGTCAATTGTTCACACACAAATAAACGATGTCAATTCATCTGACAGTGTAAGGACTTATCACGGTTGACAACGAATAGGAGTTATCTAAAGACGGACATAATTAACGGAATATTATAAAAATACAGAATATATGTATATACTATCGTACAATAAACGGATATTAGATACGGCAGTCGGTGTTCCTTAAAAAAGACATTATAGCGTAATTGAGGTTATCTGATATGTATATCGTCATGATATAAACCAAAGACGTTTGGGAAAATAACCTACTTTACCTCATATAATCTGAATACTGATATGACTGATGGAAATAAAAATATTGCAACCATATGAATTCTTGATGTTACACAAGTCTTTCTTGTTTGCTAAAAAAATATCGTTGATTGTTTTACTATTATAAATATTAACATATAGATGACAAATAACATCAAATAATAATTCACAAATCTAATAGAATCCTTTTTTATATAATAGTATTTAGCTCAGCAATGTTAGCATAGTAGGAGGAATAAATAATCAAATATTTAAAGATAAAGTTTAATTAATAGTATTTTAGGATTAATACGTGGTAAAATATTATTTTAGCGTTTAATTATATTATAATATCAAACTTGACTAATTAACAGGTTGTAATTAAGTAAAAAATAATTGTTAAAACTAAAACAATAGATTTCAAGACTAATTAAACAGGAAATTTATTAAATTTTTCATCATTTTATAATTTATGTGTACTAATACAGCAATATTGCAAACAATACATTAAAAAAAAATTAAAAGACAATAAATACAAAACAAAAAGTCAACTTGTCTAGTGGTGCAATTACAATCAGTTTTAAAATTGTGTCTCAAGTATAATAAAAGAGCTAATAAAGTAAAAAGTAAAATCTATAAAATATTAAAAACTATAAGGAGTGAGAGGTTAACGAGATGAGCAATAATGAAGATACTTTTTTGTTCAATTATTTAATATAAAATCACAGATAAAAGGATATTGAGTTGAAGCATTATTGAGATTTTTTTTTTAATTATTGGTACATTAAAAATAAAAATAAAATTATTAATATTATTTTTTAATGTGAATAAATACAGTTATAATATAATTTATATTTTAACTTGGCCGTTAACACAAACTCACGATCAATTGAATTAAAGATTAGATTACTTGTTGAATATTTTATGTATATAAGTATATAATTTTGCCTTACGTCAAGACATGTAATATATACGATTTTACGGTCTTTTTGTAGTAATTTGTTAGTATTTTTTTGAATTCGGTTAAATTATTATTTTCTTAAGATCAGTCTTTTATTGTAAAATGTACACTTTCATAAATTACGTAGTACATAAAATATCAAAAATCCTTTTTCTAAAATTTAGCAATAATTATGTTAAATTATTTTAAATATATTTTAAACTTGATTTTTAAATTTAAAGCAGAATAAGTTTGGTTATGGGGACTAAATAGATATATTTAGTGATCTATAATAAAATAAATATAGTAAATTTTGAGACATTTTAGCCAAGTACAATTAAAAAATATGGAGATCAAATAGGTTTATTTTTGTATAAAGAATTGCTATAAATCTATTACCCTTGTGCGGTTGTTCTCTCAGTCAGTCTTAATCGAGTATAATAAATAATAGTAAATAGAAAAGAATTCGCAAAGGACAAACAATTATTTTTTTTTTTTCTGAGAAAATTGATAATTATTCAAAAATAAAATATTTATAAAGCGATTTTTAGTATAAATTACAAATATAAATTTTTAATTCAAAAAATATTTTGTAAATTATTTGCAAAGAAATTCTAGACAATCCTAAAATAAATAACAATAACATCTATAGATAAACCGAATTTCTTTGAGTAATAGTACTATCATTTTATATCAAAGATATTAACTATTATTATATTATATTGTATTTTTACTATTATTATTATTATAGTAACTAATTAGTCAATCTCCATTTCAGAAATTTGTTGGGTAAAAATAAGCGTAATTTACAGAAAAAAAATTGTATAAAACTAAAAATATAAAAAGATATAAAGCTTTAATAGATGGCTTATTTATAAGCATTGAGTATAGATAATACAATCTATATTCAATATTTTAAGTCATTACTATACGTACATTTGACAAACTTTTACCTTTTAGGAGTATGAAATAAAATAATGTTCACGTAGTGTATACAGACTATTTAAACAATAAGACATATGTTGATAAATTTACTTATTACTAAAATATTCATAAATTTATTGAAAAATACTAGTTGATACTATCAAGTGCTTATGTAAAGGAAGTTAATGCTATGGAACAATTTTGTTTTTTTGGACTTTTCAGAGAATTTGAATAAAAATTATTTAGTGTATTTACAATATAAATAAATTTAATCGTTTTAATCGTATGTTTATTGTAGATATTATTTACCACTATTAACATACTGTCATTAAAGTGTCAAAAAATTACCAAAATAATCAATAACTGAATTTACTATATTTATTATTAAATGGCGACGAATTATAAGATTGAACATGGATATCTTGGAATAAATTTGAAAGTTATACAAAAATCGAAAACATTAAATAAAATACATTATTATTAATTAAAATAAATTATATATAATTATAATATATATAAAAGTACGGAAATTTAATTAAGATCTTTAATAATTATAAAAAATAATTTATATTTTATATTTTTAAGTTCTTAGACATGTAACCTAAATTATAAAATATAACAAATCACCTGTTTAAGAAATTAACGTAATAGATATGATTAATTTACCTTAGCAAACTATTAACTTCGTGTAAAAAATAGTTATTTGTCATACAATATACTCAAAGCACTTTTAGAATTTCACTAAAGATGCATATTTAACACAGCTGATTATTTATGTTATTAAATTAAGTATTTTATAATCGTAGATACTATTTACAAGATTATTACATCGATACTTATTTATAATCAATAGAAGATGGTGTAGTGCAAACATTAAATACAATATATAACTACAATTTTGTTAACATCTGATTCATAATTGTGAAAAAACTTTATATTAATTGTTTTATTTTTTGATTGGAGGAACATTTGAAATTATTAAATAATAACTTATATTATAAACGTACTCTAAAGTATTAGAACTCAGGGACGTAGTTTATGCAATAAGTTAGAAGTCCTAATATAAATTATGTATGTATATTCCGTACATAATAAGAATTGACAAGTCCAATGATACACGTAGGTTTTACAACTACGCATCTTGAACAATATCAATTTTTTTCTTGACTTAATTAGAGCTGTATTTAGGAATTAATTTAGGTCATTGAGGACCTTTTTATTTTGCTATTCAAAAGATTTTTTTCTCTTTTTTAAGTAGTCATTAAATTAAATAATTTAGTTAAATTTTGACAAAATATGACCAACAGTATACTTAAAAATAAATAAATAAAATGAATTTATTGCAATAAATTTTGTTGAATAATAATAAAAGTCAATAATTGTCATTTTGTTGATGAAATTCTCTAAAAAAAGATTCAAAATTCGAATTTTGTCAACTAGTCTTTATTTAGGTAGACTTTATTTTTATTACACACGTATAAGCATTATGATCATTATAAATATATATCTTTTGATGTAGATCAAAACACTGCTAAAAGTTAATATTAACTTGTAATACGTGTAATCAGGATATAATTAAGGAAATAAGAATTTGTGTTGCTTTTGGAATAATCTAAAAAAAAAAAATCTAAAAATTAAAAACTATCTACTTATTTATATTGAAGTATTTTTTATGAGTCTTTTTAATCACTGTTAGATATCATTTATTCTTGTCCTCCGACTAGAGGCATAGTTTTTATAATTTATAAGAGCTTGTCTACATTAATTTTCTTAAGTTTGAGCACTATCAAAAAGTATAACTAAGTTTTTGATAGTGTAATTTAGATGAATTAAATTAACCCAATAGGCCTTAAAGATTTCTAACAACTTTTTAATTATTAACTGTTTTTATTTTAAGGGCTCAACACTTAAATAATTAAAGTGTTTGCTTTTATATTGAAATAGTGTTGAAGTGTAATTTAAATTACAGAAACATTATTTTTAAAGTAATTTTTATGTAATTGAGCTGTCAAAATAAAAGTATATCATTTCTAATTCAATTAATTATTTAAGGATAATTTTGGAGAGTTCATCACAACTTCGAAGTGATAATTACTATAGTGTTATGGAAACTCTAATATTGTTTAATGAATTAGGTAAATTACTAATATGATCTAATGTAATTTAATTGCTTTTTGTAACATAAAATTATAGATAAATACCTAACTTAACCTTACTTGAAATAGTGACTCAGTTACATTAATATTGCATTTTTTAGGTTTGACACATTGCTCAGTAGGTATTTATATCATTGTATTTGTTTTAGATTTTAATGCAAAAATGTATTTCATTTTTCAGTAATACCTATTTATAGATCTTAAGTTAAATTAATTAAAATTGTTTTGGTTTTTGTTAATGAAAATTAGTAATTAGTTCAATGGGTGCTCAGAGTAAGAAATTTTCACCTAATTTAAGATGTACACAGACTAGTGAAATTTTTCAGTAAATTACCTGTACACTCTTAGTTTGTATCACAAAATCGGAATTTTAGATGCATTCATGTAACTAAATTCTTAATTTTTTGAGTTAGATCACTGTCATTTTAAGTCCTGCCTCTAGAAATCTGTTATTATCGACTAATGTACCTTTGAAAATGTAGTTCCAATAAACAAAGAAATAATTATGTAAATACAAGTCAAGATTTTTGTAATGAGTTTTTTAATTTTCAATAAAAATAAAAGTTAAATATTGTTTACTCTATTAACCCCAAATACCAAAACTGTCTTTGATTAAATCTCTATTTTCTTTTCGCTGGCGAGATACGGCACTTGCTTCACCTTTAGCTAAACGTCTACGTTGAACAGCAACTCTGTCTCTTTTTTCAAGAGCCTTTTTTACTTTGTCTCTTATTACTTCTGGTGGTATAGTAGTAGATGTGGTAACACTTCTAACGCTATGAATATCTGAATAACATACTTTAGAGGAAACAACACTATCACAATCATCACTTCCACTTAAAGATATATATTCCTCAGAATCTGATTTGGATGTATCATGACATGATGTTAATTCTTTTTCAGGTAATGAACATTTTTTACTAGATGGTGATGAATCCTCTGCTTTCATGAGTTCTGAAACTTGTTGGGATAAATGTTCTATTTCTTCTTTTTCATTTTTGTAAGAAACATTATCATCTTCATTAGAACTGTCTATTTTGTCAATTAGACCCATTTCATGTAGAAGTACTTGATCCATATTCTTAGTAAAACCACTTGCAGATACTTCAACATCTAAAAATTCTTCTCTATCACTAAACATAAAACTTATAATAATATAATGCTACAACATAAGTCAAAAATAGATTTAACTTACGCTATATCTTCAAATATTGGATATAAATGGCTTTCATAATTAAATCTTTTTTTGAAAAAATCTCTAATACAGTTAACATCTCTTTCAAAATACCTAGAACAGAAAATAATGCATAATTATAGTAACTTTTTTCAATAAAGAGGTCTAATAAATGGAATTAGAGAATTTTTGAGTATATTTTACAAATTTTGCTCTAAATAGTCTAACGTATAGTAAATAGCTACTAATTAGACTAAAAAAATTACTACTATTTTAAAGTTAATTTTTCAATAATGATAACTGTAGTGTAGTTATGATCTTATTACTGGAATATTGCCACCACAAAATGGAAGATTACTAGGAATACAGTGGAATCGTGAAAAATTATTATGAGAATTATTCTCCCAAGAATCATTAAATTAATCATTAATAATTTTATTTACATTTGTGCATTTGGATGAGAGGTAGACATCATTTGAGGAAAATCAATAATGACTGGTTTTTGCTCATCATTTATCATTATATTGAATTCATTAAAATCGCCATGAATAACTCCATGTTGACCAAGACGTACAATTAAATCCATTAGTTCATCATACAAATTTTCTACATCATCTATTTCATAAAGGCGACATCTAAAATTGTAATTATTGAACAATAAAATGTAATAATATTAAAATTAAGACTAATTAATAGTTATTTAAAAGATTAAAATAAAATTTTTTTAGTAAAATGTTGCAAAAATAGTTTGTAAGAAAAAATGTATAACAAGAGTTTAAAAATTAATACAAAAAAAAATTTATTAAGTAAAATTTGTTTTCTTACAAAGGATGTCCATTGATTAGTTCCATGACTACACAATGTCTATTAATATCAATAGGTTTTGGAACAGGAAAATCTCTTTTAGCTAAAGCTTCCATATATGCAAACTCTTTAGTAGCAGAAATTCGTGATAAATATAACCACCCAACTTTATGTCGATGAGCATGATAATCCCTTTTTTCTTTCAAATTTCGAAAGCATGTTCTTCCTAATCTAAAATAGTATTGAATAATACATTTTTCTTAACTGAAAACTAAAAATTAGTTTATAACATACCTATGTAATTTTAAACATATAGGTTTATCTTCAGAATCAGCTACTACATAAATATTTGATTCCTTGCCAACTCCTATTTGGTTTCCAAACGAAGAAATTACTTGGCGACTTGTAAGAGTTTTAAGGGCAAGATAATCATAACCAGTATTTGTTAATCTATAACCATCATCTAAAAAGTTCAATTAAGAATTTGATTTAAAAAAAAATTACTTAATTGATCATACTAAATTAAAAATTTCTTATTACACTTTTTTCCTCTTTCATATGTTAATAAACGATGTTTACAAAGTTCTTTAAGAATTTTATGTACACCGCCGTGATGTAAGTTAGCAATTGAAGCTGCTAAGGCTCCTGGAACAAGTTCATGATTTTTCATACCCATTTCAATCTAAAATTTATAAAATTATAAAAACTATTTTTTTTTTAAACTTGAATTCTTACAGCAGTTAAAACTCGAAAGTCTTCTTTTGTTAAATAGCGAAGCATAGTCACATTTAATTTTCCCATTATTATTTTTAAGCGCAATATCAGAATTTTTTTCAATTTTAATTTTAAACATGTGTCCAGAACGTTGATAGTAAAAAATGATATATATTTTTTGATAAAAATTCTTATCTGTATTAAAATATGATTAGGTGGGGGTCAGTTTTATTATGTATCTACATACATTCAAGTAATAAGGATACATATAAATAAAACAATTTAATTAATTTAGAAGAAATTGTGTAGTTCTTATAATAATTAAGGTACATATTAGTTCAATATGTATTTTAAATAACAAAATCAACATTGAATAGTTTTCTAATGAAAGTAATAGAGTTACAAATTAAAACTTTTAATTTTTAAAACTATGCTGTGGATACACTGTATATTTTAAATGGCTGTCTTGCTTATCTTCACTTATCGCTTGATTTCTCTCTAATTATAATAGTTTCAATTCTACTGTTTATATATTTTACGTTAAGTAATAATCTCTTTTTTCTTTTAGTTTTTATGTATTATTGAAGAAAATATGCCGTACGCTAATCAACCATCTGTTAATATATCTGAACTGACCACAGATTCCATTAAATTTCAAATAGAAGATACTGATTTAAGTGTTGCTAACAGTCTGCGTCGAGTATTTATTGCTGAAACCCCTACTTTAGCAATTGATTGGGTCCAATTAGATTCAAATTCTACTGTATTAAGTGATGAGTTTATAGCTTCCCGTATTGGTTTAATACCATTAACATCCGACGAAGTAGTCGATCGTTTACAATACTCCAGAGATTGTACTTGTTCAGATTTCTGTCACGAATGTAGTGTTGAATTCAACCTTAATGTAAAATGTTCTGAAGAGCAAACGAGACATGTTACGACTGCTGACTTAATAAGTAATAACCCTCGTGTAGTACCTGTTACATCAAGAAACCAGGATAGTGATATTAATGAATATGGCGAGAAAGATGATATCTTAATTGTGAAGTTACGTAAGGGACAAGAGCTAAAAATCCGTGCATTTGCCAAAAAAGGATTTGGTAAGGAACATGCAAAATGGAATCCAACTACAGGTGTCAGTTTTGAGTATGATCCTGATAATACTATGAGACATACATTATTTCCAAAACCCGATGAATGGCCTAAAAGTGAATACTCTGAATTAAACGAAGATCAACATGAAGGGCCATATAATTGGAGAGCTAAACCTAATAAATTCTTTTTTAATGTTGAAAGTTGTGGGTCACTTAAACCAGAAAACATTGTTCTCATGGGAGTAGCAGCTTTAAAAAACAAATTATCTAATCTTCAAACACAATTCACACAAGAAATGGATGCATTAGCTATAAATTAAGTTTTTTATAATCTATACTTAAAGATAATTTTATTGTACACTCTATGTAACGTTTATTTTTTTAATATAAAAATATCCAAGTATAATTTTTTTTTATTATCAACATTAAATAATTTTGCAGATCTATAAAAGATATTTTGAAAATGTATTTTAAGTATAGATTTGTAATGAGATACTTCTCAAAAGTATTTAGAATACTTTCAAATATTTTTTTAAATTTTTTTATCTATTCTGATTTATTTTGCATTGAAATTTCAGATTGTTATGAGACTTACACTCGAATGTTTTTGTATATAAAAAGAACTTTCATGACCAAAAAAAAAATACAGACATAAAATTTTTAATAGTTTAATCTAATTTATTAATTTTGAACTTCCCCTAGATAAAATTATACTATGATTATACTAAGATTATAAAAACAACAATAACTCTTAATTTCTTAATTTTATCCCGATTAGTTATTTGATTTATTATTATTATATATGAATAAATAATAATTTTATAAATTAAATTCAGTATGATATTGATATATAATAATTTAATATTGNGCCATCTATATAAAAAGAAATTATATTGATATGTTCATTTTTGAAAAAGTTAAAGCATTATTAAGTTAAAAATATAAAAAAAGATTATTTTACAAAAATCGTAATTTTTTATTAACTTTGATGTCAACTTTCAACACGAAGACAAGTCCAGAGGTCAAATTTTTTTTTTTCAAATTAAAGTATATTACATATGCTTCAATTTAAGATATATATAAAAGTGTCAGACCTTCCGAAACACTTTCAAAAGTTAAGTTAAAAAAGTTCTACTTTCTATATGCATTTTTTATATTTGAAGCCCCCCCATATATAGGGAAATAGTCTGATTTAAAAAACAAGTATATCCAATGAAAGATGTATATAAATACTACTTCTCATGAAAAAATTGTATTGATCCATACATTTTTTAAAAAGTTATAGCACTTTAAAGTAAAAAATGTAAATTATAAAATCGAAAATTTTCACACAAAAATAGCATTCGGTAGCCGTTTTCACCATGAAGACAAGTCCAGAGGTCAAATTTTTTTTTTTCAAATTAAAGTACATTACATTAGCTTTAATTTAAGATATATATAAAAGTGTCAGACCTTCCGGAACATTTTCAAAAGTTAAGTTGAAAAAGTTAATTTTTTGTGAAAAAGTTGTCATTTTAAATCTCCCCCTGTGGGCAGATAAAGGGTCAAATTTACAAAAAAAATATACCAAATGATAAGTAAAGACATCAAGCATCTATAAAAAAANTTCCCCCTGTGGGCAGATAATGGGTCAAATTTACAAATGATACCAAATAATAAGTAAAGACATCAAGCATCTATATAAAAAAAAATTATATTGATTTGTTCATTTTTGAAAAAGTTATGGCAGTTTTTAGTAAAAANGATTTGTTCATTTTTGAAAAAGTTATGGCAGTTTTTAGTAAAAAAAATTGAAAAAAATTCGAAAATTGATTTTTAAATTTGTAATTTTTTTGGAGGTTACCCCCATTTACGAGGAACGAGGGAAATTTTTTCAATTTTGAAGGGTAATGTCTTCGACTAGATACGATTTGTGATCTTTTGACNACTCCCATTTACGAGGAATTTTCAATTTTGAAGGGTAATGTCTTCGACTAGATACGATTTGTGATCTTTTGACGTATCGTTGAAAGAAATCTGTTCAGTGAGAGCTGAGAAAAAGTGGTAACAGACACAAAAAAAATAAAAAAATAAAAAATAAACGCATTATAGTAAAACTAATACCTTCTCAGCTTCGCATCGAAGCTAAAATGAATTTATTACCATAACATTTAGCTCAACTTGCAATTTTGAAATGGATATTATTAAATAGAAAATAATGAAATTGGTAGATTATTTCAAAAACAACAATAACACTTATTCCCTTAATTTTACGCCGATTTATAATTATAATATATGAATACATATTAATTACAGTAATTAAATTTAGTATGAAAGTGGTATTCAGTAATATAATATTGTAATTTTTACGGATATAAAAATAAAAAGGAGTTNATTGTAATTTTTACGGAGATAATATAAAAAAACCCAGCACAGGGGGGTCGCGGCACAGTGGTGACGTGGTATAGATGGATCAAGTATAATGATATCTGA
>NW_026099572.1:7343615-7355523 GCF_025091365.1 Daktulosphaira vitifoliae
TCAAACGAAAGGAAATTATATAAGGTTTCAATATAAAAAAATATTATTTTGATTTGTTAATATTTGAAAAAGTTATGGCAGTTTTTAAGAACAAAAAACATTCCGATAGAAGGTGATTTTTATCGCAAACATTATTTTTTTTTTAATTTCANGTTATGGCAGATTTAAGAACAAAAAACATTCCGATAGAAGGTGATTTTTATCGCAAACATTATTTTTTTTTTAATTTCGACAGCCATTTGCACATAGAAGATAAGGTCCGGACAAATTTTTTTTTTTCATTTTATAGTACATAAAATAAGCTTTAATTTGATATATGTTTAGAGGACGCAGTATTTCCGGAACATTTTCAAAAATTAAGTTTAAAAAGTTAATTTTTGTAAAAAAGTTGCTATTTTAAATCCCCCCCAATGAGCAGGTTAAGAGTTACACTTTCAAGAAATGATATCAAATGAAAGGTAATTATCTAAGGTTTTAGTATAAAAAAAAATTATGTTGATTTGTTTATTTTTGGAAAAATTATGGAAGTTTTAAGAAAAAAAATGACAAAATTTACCGATTTTTAAATTTGTAATTTTTTTGGATATTTCCCCCATTTTCGGGAAACGAGGGAATTTTTTTCAATTTTTAAGAGTATTGTCTCCAACTAGATACGATTTGTGATCTTTTGACGTATTTTTGAAAGAAATCGGTCTAGTGAGAGCAGAGAAAAAGTAGTGACAGACACAAAAAAAAATAAATAAACACATCATGGTATAATTAATAACTTCTCAGCTTCGCATCGAAGCTAAAATTTCAATTTCAAATATGCATAAAACATATAATATAAAATACAATTACCAATTAACAATTTTATATAATAATATAAGTAATGTATGAAAGTAATATATACAGTTTACAACTATGCATAATAAAATTCACTTAAAATTTAAACAATTTAATTTGTCATACTTTTTTNGTTGAAAGAAATCGGTCTAGTGAGAGCAGAGAAAAAGTAGTGAGAGACACAAAAAAAAAAAAAATAAACACATCATGGTAAAATTAATACCTTCTCAGCTTCGCATCGAAGCTAAAAAATAATTAAGAAAAAAAAAATTGTTTTTAATTAGTTCTGACTTTCATTATAAATATGTTAAAAATAAAGAAAATGACTATTTAACCTATTTTGTTAATTCTTTAAAGTTGATTTTTGTGAAAGTTTATAGTAAAAAAAAATTATTTATTACCATAACGTCTAGCTCAATTTACAAGTTTGACATTGATATCATTAAATAGAGAATTTTATGAAAATTCAAAAAATTGTATCGTTAAAATAAATATGCAGTCAGTAAGTTTTATAATTACTATTTATAATAAATTTATCAGAACAGCTCAATATTTTTTTGCATTTTTATGGTAATAGATAACTTAAATAGAAGTAATAGTAATAATTTCGCAGTAACTTTTGGTGTTTAAAAAGATTCTGCAATTGAAATATTTAGAACTTAATTAATTTTAATGATTTACTTTAACTAGATGAACCAATCAAAACAAAGTTGTTAAAAAGATATACTCAATTGTGCGTATTATAAAATTTGATTATAATTGTAATAATCCATTGTTAATTCAGGAGAAACTAACTATCATTTTTTTTAAGAAATGATTTATATAGCAACATGTTACCAAATAAATTGGAATATTATAGTCTAGTAGTAGCACAATAAATAGAGTAAAAAATGTATTAAATTAAAACTTATATTATATACTTAACTATGAAAAAAATTAAAATTTAAAATATTGATTTTCTTCTTGGTGAAAACGACTACCGTATTCAAATATATGCTATTTTTGTGTTAAAATTATAGTTTTGTATTTTATTTTATTTAAAATATCTTACAAGGGAAATATATTGACTTTCATGTATATTATATAACTTCATTTCATTTCAAAATCATTTGATTTTTATCTCATTTAGATTCAATAACTTCAATAAATATTAATGATCCCATCACTGTAGTCACTCTTCGCAAGAAGTAATTTCTTATTCATGTTAATACTATTTTACTATGTGGAATTTTTTGTGACTGCTATTTATTTTCCCAATCCTCACTTGACCTATATTTTTCAACGATACGGCAAATGATTACAATTCGTATTTAATTGAAGATATTACCCTCAAAAATGTAAAAAGATTTCCCCACTATCAAATAAAAATTTCTTAACCAAATAAATTTCTCCATAGAAACAATTAAAATCATTAATTTTTAATATTCTTAAAGTATCTACTGTCGAATTACATTTGATATGATAAAAGTATTGAACTACCAAAGTAAATAATTTTAGTTTGTAATTTATTAATTTTTTAACTCTTTTGTGTGTGCTACTACCAGTCTATAACATTCCAAATTTTTTTGTTACATGTTGCTGTATANTGTGCTACTACCAGTCTATAACATTCCAAATTTTTTTGTTACATGTTGCTGTATAAATCATAAAACTAAGAAAAATGAATGACTTTAGTTTCTACTGAATTTAACAATGGATTTTTACAATTATACTATAATCGATTTATATTCATTTTTTATGATAAACTTTCACTGTAAAGGACAAAAAAAGTAAGTTAAAAATCATTACTTTTAACATATGAAAAATCAAAATTTATAATAATTTTGAAAACAATTAATTATAAAATTTATATAATATATAATTAAAATATTATATTTTTGAATCTAAGAATTACTTAACTGAATAAAATTAAGGAAATAAAAGTTTATGTTGTTTTTGTAATTATCCTCAAATTTATTAAAATTAAACACCATCTACAGATTTTCAGAAGCGTTTTTTATAATAGTGATTTTAATCACTGTCAGATATCATTATACTTGACCCAACTATGTCACGTTCCCACTGTGACGGTTTTTTTTTTATAATTCTGTTACTATTATTACATATAGACATTCATAAAGTGCCTGATTATGTATTTCTATCGACACTTAAACATAGAAATATGATAATAATAATAATATTCATGTTCTAAATCATCACACAAAAACTTTTTTAGAATAAATTAAACATTTATTAACAAATATTATGTAACACAAATATTTTCAATAAGGTTTAACTATATTTTTATAAATGTTGAGTAGGAACTACTTCGCAAATTTAGGCAGCCAATCATTTTTCTCGTTATCATAACACATAAAAAATGATTTATCGCCCTTATAATCATTAATTATGTTTTTTTTCATATCTGAAACGAAATAAAAATTTACAATTATTATCAAAACAAGAGTAACTAATATTCGAAAAAATAAAAAATGTAGAAAGAATTAATACTGGAATTATCCAAGTAAGGTGGCGAAAATAAAGTTTAAAGATTCCTATTTGAAAACTTTGATTTTTTTGAACAGTATATCAAGCATTTTATTAAATAAAATTTTTATTCCTTTATTAATTTTTTTTTTAGATTTTTTAACTTGATAAATGATAAAATGATAAATAAACGAAATGATNATTCCTTTATTAATTTTTTTTTTAGATTTTTTAACTTCGAAATGATAAAAAAAATGATTTACTAAAGGATTGTAGTAATTTTTTTTCAATTAAAGAATATATTACTTCATGAAAATTAAAATGTTTGATAATTTTAAAAAAAGTTCAATTTTGGATCTAAAAAGATGGGACTATACATTAAGTTGAGGATGAGACGGTACTTATAAACTATTTTACGAGAACTACACCAAATACATGTAATACGACTTTTATTACAGGCATAAAATAAATAATAAATATATACGCCGCGACTATTATTTAAAGGAACAATAAAAATAATTAGTGGTAATGACGCCGTAAGTATACTAAGTATACTCAACACTTGAGAAACGTCACAATTTAAGAACTAATGTAGATATAATTATAATAAGTCGGCTAAATAGTTATAAGGGAAATTGTTATAATTAATATAATATAAAAGCATGTGCCAGGAGGTATTTATATTAAGGATTAATATACGTAAGGTAATGTTAAAAAAGGCAACTGACGGTGTACACGCGCAATAAGAAATCCCACTATATAAAAGGCAGCGAGTTTAATAGTTTATATATTAATTAACACAAGATTTATTAGAAGGCATAAACCTAAAACTCAAAAAGAGTAAGAAGTGTAGTCATACATAGTAAAGAAATGGTGTGAATATTTCTTTAAACCACATTCGTTCAGCAAATAACGTACAAGAAGATGAGTAAATAGGTGAAATCACGAAAGCCGACATTTTTGACTACAGCTGCAAACCTTTAGCACCAACGGACAGCATTGATATAGGCTGCTTGTTTAAAAAATCCAATATCTACATAATCAAAGTAACCACTCTCTTTTGTAGGATCTACACCGTATAATTTTGACGATTGTGGTCGAGTATAATTTTAAACATGTCTTATTGTGAAAATAACTAATTTATAATATTTTTTTATATTTTCTTTCAACAAACTTATCCATAAAGTAATAATACTCAAGAGTCAAAATAAAGATTTAGATTATTTATATGTGAGTTTTTATTTAAAATAAGAGACGGTAATATATACTGTAACAACTGATAGTAATTAAAATTTTTATTTCTAATAATCCTATAACATCTTACTCGAAGACGATTCTTTTGAATTATTAGAAAACATTAATAGACTACAATAAATAAGGGATTAAATTCCACAGTTAATAAAAATTGAACAAGGAAGAAAAAAAAAAAAAAATATTATGAAAAAATCATAAAGAAGTCAATTTTGAATCTGGTTAATTGGTTTTAATAAAATTTAATGTTCGTGAGAAAATATTTAAAAAAATTGTCATACAAATATGCAGACCTTTTAAAATTGTTAAAAATTTACATGAAAAATTATAAAATCACTTTATCCTTAAACGGTAAAGATATCATAAATACCTTTGGAATCTACCATAGATATGTTTAAAGTTATGTAGATGTGCAATTCAAAAGATTAGTAGAAGAAGAGGGAAAATCGAATATTTATAAACTACAATGTGAAAGTTGTGATGAATGTTACATTGGTAAAACAAAAAAACATTTGGTTAGATTTAAAGAACACTTAAGAAGCATCAATAATCAAGAAATTAATAAATCTCTTATGGATAAACATTTATTGACATATAATCACTCTATTTAAATCATAAAATTAATTAAAATAATACAAAGATCTTTATAAGTCATTAATATTAATATAATAAGAATAATGTTAATACGTCATTATTAACATTATTCCCAAAATACGTATACACGATTAATAATATTTGCAAAAAGTGGTGAATTTTCATTATATTTTACCATTGTAATTGAATTCGTTGTCCTGATTTGTATACTTATTGAGTAGATCATCAAGTTTATCGTCTTTTAATCGACCATTAAACAATTCGCATCTCAAAATGACTTCTTTTGCATACTCTTTTGACACAGTGCCATTATTTTTCTTATCGCCTGCGCGAAGTTGTTCGTAAAAAGCATCTTCTTTAGGTTTCAAACAGAAATAATAATTTCCGAAAATGAAATAAGAAATCGCCCCAATATCTAAGGAAATTTCAAAAAAAAAAATGTTTAATACAAAATATTAGCCTGTGCATTGGAATAAAATTCAAACATAAAGTAATAGAAATACTATTTCACTCGTCGAAAAATATAATTATAGATAGAGTTTTTAAATATTTGTTAAGTTTTTGCAAAGGCAAAGTACTTTTGATTCAAAAATCTTAACATTAATAATATTATTGCTAATTAATACATATATTTTGAATGGCAAAATCGTTACAGTAAATTTTAGTGTTTTTTTTATAAGTGCTCATTTGACTGAATTTATAGTAGAGAGAATAGTTAGTTCCATAAATAGACACGGCTCCGAATTAAAAATCATTAATTGTTTTAAAGTATTATATGCTCTTTTAATAGTTTTTTTTTAGAATTTACCTCAGTAATTTCAAATTTAAGTAAAATAATCTTATTATTAAACTTGAAAATATCTAACGACGTTTCTTAATAATAATGGCCTTTAAATTAGGTCTGCCGATATCTCTTGACATTTTAGCATTAGAATTGAGTTTAAAAACATTGATCACTAGAAGGTTCTATAATGACGTAGTTTTTATCTATAAATTAATGAATGGTAAATATTCCTGTCCAGAGTTTCTAAGTAAAATAAACTTTAAAATTCCAATTTGTAATTTAAGAAATAATCGCCCGTTTTTATTACCACAATTCCCAACAAACTTAAATATAATCCGGAGTATTGTGTATAATTTTAAATAGATGTAACAATATACTGAATTTAATTTTATAAAAATCATTTTTTCAAAATATATATATATATTTTTTTTTTTTTGAAAATTTTGAAATTTTTCGCTCTGATGGACGATATTACATAATAGAACGATTGTTAGGAAACATCTTTTTTTAATATTGTACACTACAAAAACAATAACTTTAAATAGGTTGAGAGGTGACAACTTAACCCACGCAACGAACAGTGGAGTCGCCACCTTATTAATAAGAAATCATTTCTTCATCAACTATTTATACGATAGGTCTTGATTATAAAAAAAAAAGACACCCAGTTAAATATTATTCTTCTTAGGATTCGCTGACGATGTTGCACTCCTAGCTAATAATGAGTATGATTTGGAAAAAACATTGGAAGAATTGGAGAGATGCTTCCAATATTATGATTTGACTATCAACTGGCAAAAAATTAAACTTATGATATGCTAAAAACCAGACCGATGCGCAAAATCGAAGTTAGGATCTATAAATAAATAAAAATTGTCATGTTCCATGTAATATTATATTAGTATTTATAATATTAACATATATTATGATGTTATCATTTGTACATGTATGTCACATATTATAAATATACAAGATTACCATTACAGGGTTCTTTTATTTAAAATACAAAACAACCAGTTAATTATGCGATAAAATCTACATATTGTAGAGATTATTAAGTAACGCCTACACGTAGGGCCCTCATTATAATTAAATTATTAAAATAGAAAGCCTCAGCTTCCAAGATCACGTTAGAGATCGGTAGCCTACCCATTTCTGACTACAAAAAGCCATTTTTCGCCGTCAAAACTAGTTCTTTGGATAATTTAAAAAAAAACAAAATCTACGACTTTCTACTCAATATTTCACTCTACGGGACTTGGTCGTTTTTTTTTTAATTAAGTAGGATTTCGAATTATTTCAATTTAAAAACACTTTGTTTATTTTCTAATTTTTTGGACTTAAAATTTTTCTTTTTCTTTAAAACTAAATGACACTTTGACATTTTAAAGTGAATTTTGTTTTGGTGAATCTTTTTACCTAAATTAATTTGTTTATCGAATTATAATATTTTATTTACTTATTTTTCTTATTGTGGAAATAAATGTGAAATATTATTTTAAACATTAAACTTTTTTTTTTAATTATTTTATGAACCCAATACCACTTTAAAGTATTTTTAGACAGTAAAAATTTATTGTGAGCTTTTCTTATTGTCCTTTTTTTAACAAACATCGCGCCGGCAGACAACGCAGAGATATTTACGAGTATATTTGCAGCATTTAATTTTAGTCTTGGTGATTATTGTGCCGCATCCTTTCAAGACGTCCGGACACATTGGGCTACCACAATACCAACTTGATAAATTTTTTATATAGATATAAATATTTTTGAATCTTGTTTTGGCCAGGCCAGAGGAAGATTTAAGAAATATTGGTGTTGATAACTCAACAAAATATATTCTCTCAAAATAAAATACTTATTCAACAAACGTAAAAAAAATTAATAAGGACAAATTATAAATTATATTTCTAATAAAATATAGAGTTTATAGAATCTTAAGCAAGTAAAATCGTTTATAGATTCTGTGTAATTAAATTATATTATGTAAAACTTGAATCGTTTANGTAATTAAATTATATTATTTAAAACTTGAATCGTTTACGTAAGTAATTATATTGACTATATGGCGTGTAGTGTAAATCGTAAACATAGTGTATTTAATACCAGAATCAACATTTAATTACTTCAAATATTATTGCATTACATAGGACGTAAGGTAAGTACAATTTAACCTATGCTTTCGAACCTCCTTTNGTAAATCGTAAACATAGTGTATTTAATACCAGAATCAACATTTAATTACTTCAAATATTATTGCATTACATAGGACGTAAGGTGAGTACAATTTAACCTATGCATTCGAACCTCCAACAATCTATTGCGTAATAAACAATTAATAAATCAATAAAAAAATATTTAACTTCCCAAAATTCCACAACCAAGTCCGATCTACCACTACGATCTTATATTTCTTATATTATTCTTTTTTGTTTTTATTTTTGGTTTATTACATCCAATAGCATTAGTATTAGTGTGAGGAAACGCTTCATAAATCATGGAGAATGACAACTATATGGCTACGAAACCTGGATAAAATATAAAAATATAGCAGTACAAGAAATACTTGAGAACTTTGAAATGTGGTGTTGGAGATGGATGTTGCGATTGAGTTGGATAGAAGTCCTTATTAACGAAAGTACACTGGGTGAAATAGATAAACGTACATAGATACACAAAACCATTAAAACATAGATTGGATTGTGACCATGATTGGTCATATATTGAGACACCATATTGAACTAATTTATAGAATAATAGAACGGAAAATTGAAGATAAGAGTGGCCGAAGACGTCCAAGAACTTTATTTTTCAAACAAATTATTTCCTATGCTAGACTATCAAGCTACACTTAATTGAAGAGAATAGCTGGAAAAAAGAAAAAGTGTAGAATGAATTTAAAATTCGATTAAAAATATTAAATATCAATTACTTGCTTCCTCCTCATCACTATCGTATCCTTCATGAGAAGCATATTGTTTTTCTACAAATTCTTTTATTTGTAATATATTAACGTCGTCATCTTTTAATTCTTGATTCTCATATTTATGTGACATTAATTGTCCGTAATAAAATGATATGGGATTCTCTTTCTATAAAAATTCAATTTTAAGTTCTTCATTGGTTTATAACAGTTAATAAAATAAATGTATATGTTAAAAAAACTAAAAAAACACGCTTTTAAAGCACATCGAAATAAAAAGTTTAAAATAATTTTTAAAATAAGCTTAAAACAGTAATGCTACTAATTTTTTTATAATAAAAATTATTTTAAACTTTTTAGTTTGATGTGCTTTAAAAGCGTGTTTTTTTAAACTATATATTTTTTTTATTTTGTTTCTATTGTGTAACACGTTTCTTTAGGCCCGTTTTACAATAGCGCGTTTTTTTTTGTTTCACAGTATACCGCGTTTTTGCTATAGCGTTTTCTATTTATTTTCAAAATGAATGTCCAACAGACAAAATGTATGGTAAAGGGTCAAAAAATATACTTAATAAAAAGAAAATATCTAAGGTGTTTTAAAAAAAAAAAATGATAATTTTCAGTAAAAAAGTTTGCTTTGTAGATTTGTAATTACTTACTTTAATTTATAATGAGTTTAAAAAAAAAACGTACACACTCTTTTTAAAAATGAATGTGTTATATTTCATTCTAAGGTATCCAAGAGAGTAATCAAAAGAGATGTAGGCATATGTTTTATTTAGAACAAAAATATTTAATGAAGATACAATTGTTTGGGGGGGGGTTTAGGTAGTGAACATTTTTTTTATTTATATGCCCTCTTAAAACAAACTTCAATTGCGCCACTGAAGGTATGACTTTTGTATCTTTTTTGTAGAGATATACATTTCTTTGAATTGAATCGTTTATATTAATTATACAGACTGTAGGTAAACTATTCATAAATAAAAACCCAACTTTTATGAATGTATTCACTTTTTTAATGAACGTTATTAGAACGTGTTCATTCGACAACAAAATGAATTTGAGTGTGAGCGAGTTATTTTTTACACGTAAACGAATTCAATTTTTTATTTAACGTTCCGGAATATTCTTAAAAACAAATAGTACTAATATTAAATAAAAAAGAATGCTAAATTCCAATTATTCTCCTATTTTACCTCCTCTAACCTTATGCCTTGTTGTGACTTGCCTGTATGTGCACACATAATTTTATTTTGTTGGAAACATTTTAATGTAATTAGCGATAGCCCGGCCCGGAGGGGACAAAGCCTGTGTATAATATACATGCATAAATACTCACTTGCATCTTTTTAATCGTTGCTGTCCATAGCATCGAATATAAAGGTTGCTACTCTAATATCCCTGTCCTTATACCTTTCATCCCTTGAATTCCACAAATTTGGTCTTTGTTGAACTTTATTTATTAAAATTTCAGTGTCTATAATGATAGTCGTTTAACGTGAACTTGCTAGGGGTAGAAGTCATGACAGAATGACGAAAAAATACAAGATGCGTACGTCGTAAGCGTCAATATGAACATGTTAATTCTATCAATGTTTGGTCAGGTCGCGTATTATATACCGGACCGATGAGATGACTGCGTACGGATCAAGAAAAACGCGTAACTTGAAATCCGTGGGCGTATCGTAAGCGGCGCTATTAAATGCTACATAGTAATAACGTTTCTATAAACGACGCATAAGAAAACGCACTAGTGTGAAACAGGCCATACAGTTTTGTTTTTATTTGATTACTACACGCCGTGTGCTTGAGTTATACAGAGTGATTTTTTTTATCATAACCCACTCAATTACTTACAGAATAAATATAATTTAAACGTTTTTTTTTTGGTTAACTTTAGTTACACATTATTCTTGAATTATTAACTATGCAATACTTTTTAAGTTCATCCCTTATACCTTTTAATGGGAACACATATTTTGAATTTAATAGTAAATGGCATTTGAATTCTTAACATAACTTAATTCGTTTATTACATATAAACAATTAAAGTTTAAAATTTTTAAGTTGATATACATATATAGTACACAAGGTATTACAAATACAGGTAGCTAATTGGTTTTATATAACATCAATATTGGCAAGTACACTGCATTGTTATTATCAATGGTAGTAAGGCACATTGTTGCGAGTTCATAAATACACTAAATGATAATATAAAAGTTTATCTATTGATAGTCGTAATTGATATTAAACAATCCGGGACTGTGACAGCGATGTCATAAAAAATTAATTAGCTACCTGTATTTGTAATTTTTGTGTATTATAGATGTATATTAACTCAAAAATTTGAAACTTTAAATGTTTATTTAACGTACCTATTGGATACCTTTTATAATGTATATATATGTACATTTATAGTTAAATGTAATTATTTTTATTTGGTGTATAATTTTTTTGCATTTTTAAATACATAAAGAATTATTTAATTACGCCTAACGCAATATTTACAAAAATACAAAAATTGACTAATTTTTTTTTCAAAAAAATTTATGTATTTATGTGTTTTATTTACTTTTTTGTAACTTTGCTCCTTTTCCCCTTTTTTATACTTTTAATCTGTATAACTTGAGTTTTTTAAATTAAAACATTTAAAAAGTATAATTCAATTATTTTTATAATATAAATTATCCAGCTAAGAAAACCACAGAATACAACTTTTGTGTTACTATTTTAGAAAAT
The DNA here is from genome assembly GCF_025091365.1 of Daktulosphaira vitifoliae. Classification (NCBI taxonomy): domain Eukaryota; kingdom Metazoa; phylum Arthropoda; class Insecta; order Hemiptera; family Phylloxeridae; genus Daktulosphaira; species Daktulosphaira vitifoliae. The sequence continues at coordinate 7,355,204 of NW_026099572.1, forward strand.
ATTGTCATTTTTATATCTAGGCATGAGAAGTAGTATGATTTAAAATGCTTAATCATAAAAATAATAAACCCGTGCCTCATAACAAAATTATTATCGATCAATCATTTTCTTAAATAGAAGATTTTCTATAATATGAGCCTAAAATATACGTTTTTTACAAAATTGCATATTGAATAATTAAATTTTAAAAATATTTCTTTATATGTTTAACGACTCACCTCATTTTTTTCTGTGAGTGCTTCGAATTCATCATCATCAATCTACAAAACATTCATGTTTAGTTGTTAATATAACTACATTAAAAAGTTAACAAACATTCA
>NW_026099572.1:7355623-7377319 GCF_025091365.1 Daktulosphaira vitifoliae
AAAATCACTCTGTATAACTCAAGCACACGGCGTGTAGTAATCAAATAAAAACAAAACTGTATGGCCTGTTTCACACTAGTGCGTTTTCTTATGCGTCGTTTATAGAAACGTTATTACTGTGTAGCATTTAATAGCGCCGCTTACGATACGCCCACGGATTTCAAGTTACGCGTTTTTCTTGATCCGTACGCAGTCATCTCATCGGTCCGGTATATAATACGCGACCTGACCAAACATTGATAGAATTAACATGTTCATATTGACGCTTACGACGTACGCATCTTGTATTTTTTCGTCATTCTGTCATGACTTCTACCCCTAGCAAGTTCACGTTAAACGACTATCATTATAGACACTGAAATTTTAATAAATAAAGTTCAACAAAGACCAAATTTGTGGAATTCAAGGGATGAAAGGTATAAGGACAGGGATATTAGAGTAGCAACCTTTATATTCGATGCTATGGACAGCAACGATTAAAAAGATGCAAGTGAGTATTTATGCATGTATATTATACACAGGCTTTGTCCCCTCCGGGAAAGGGCAATCACTCATTCCATTAAAATGTTTCCAACAAAATAAAATTATGTGTGCACATATAGGCAAGTCACAACAAGGCATAAGGTTAAAGGAGGTAAAATAGGAGAATAATTGGAATTTATCATTCTTTTTTATTTAATATTATTTCTATTTGTTTTTAAGAATATTCCGGAACGTTTAATAAAAAATTGAATTCGTTTACGTATAAAAAATAACTCGCTCACACTCAAATTCATTTTGTTGTCGAATGAACACGTTCTAATAACGTTCATTAAAAAAGTGAATACATTCATAAAAGTTGTTTTTATTTATGAATAGTTTTCCTACAGTCTGTATAATTATCCATTAATATAAACGATTCAATTCAAACAAATTTATATCTCTACAAAAAAATACAAAAGTCATACCTTCAGTGGCGCAATTGAAGTTTGTTTTAAGAGGGCATATAAATAAAAAAAATGTTTACTACCTAAACCCCCCCAAAAAAATTGTATCGTCATTAAATATTTTTGTTCTAAATAAAACATACGCCTAAATCTCTCTTAATTACTCTCTTGGATACCTTAGAATGAAATATAACACATTCATTTTTTTTTAAACTCATTATAAATTAAAGAAAGTAATTATAAATATCCAAAGCAAGTATACTACAGTTAAATTGCTCATGATATTCTGAGTAATTTTTAACAAGTTGAAAAAATTGAAAAATTTTATCGTTACCCATAAATGGAGAAATTCCCCAAAAAAAAATTTTTTTTTACACTTTTATTAAACCATTAAGGGTCCTTGCAACCTCCCCTAGGAGGAGGTTCCTTTAACCATTTATACTCCAGGACGGATGGTTAGTCCGTCGCCAAAGAGTTGGATGGCAACTCCAATTACCGAACTGATCTCTCGTTCGCCAAATGAAGTCGCCTATGACCAAGTTTCGAACCTGAGACAGTGCGTGTCAAGCACTGTTGCGTTACCAACTCGGCCATACCGTCCCAAAAAATTACGATTTTTAAAATTAATAAAATTTAACATTTTTTAAACTTTTTTACTGAAAATTATCAACTTTTTTAAAATTGGAAGAATAAAATCCATTTTTTTTTTTAAACACCTCAGATATTTTCTTTTTATTAAGTATATTTTTTGACCCTTTACCATACACCTTGTCTGTTGGACATTCATTTTGAAAATAAATAAAAAACGCTATAGCAAAAATGCGGTATAGTGTGAAACAAAAAAAAAAGCGCTATTGTGAAACGGGCCTAAATAAACATGTTGCACAATAGAAAACAAAATAAAAAAAATATATAGTTTAAAAAAACACGCTTTTAAAGCACGTCAAAACTAAAAAGTTTAAAATAATTTTTATTATACAAAAAGTAGTAGTATTATTGTTTTAAGGATATTTTAAAAATTATTTTTAACTTTTTATTTTGATGTTCTTTAAAAGCGTGTTTTTTAGTTTTTTTTACATATACATTTATTTTATTAACTGTTATAAACCAATAAAGAACTTAAAATTAAATTTTTATAGAAAGAGAATCCCATAGCATTTTATTGCGCACAATTAGTAGTACATGAATATCAGAAGAATCAAGAATACAAAGCTGATGAATTTAATCTGTCAGAAATAAAAGAAATAATAGATCAACTATATGCTCTTGAAGGAAATGACGATAGTGATAAGGAGGAAGGAAGTAATTGATATTTAATATTTTTAATCGAATTTTAAATTCATTCTACACTTTTTCTTTTTTCCAGCTATTCTCTTCAATTTAGTGTAGCTTGATAGTCTAGCATAGGAAATAATTTGTTTGACAAATAAAGTTCTTGGACGTCTTCCGCCACTCTTATCTTCAATTTTCCGTTCTATTATTCTATAAATTAGTTCAATATGGTGTCTCAATATATGACCAATCATGATCACAATCCAATCTAGGTTTTAATGGTTTTGTGTATCTATTTACGTTTATCTATTTCACCCAGTGTACTTTCGTTAATAAGGTCTTCTATCCAACTCAATCGCAGCATCCATCTCCAACTCCACATTTCAAAGTTCTTAAGTATTCCTTGTTCTGCTATATTTTTATATTTTATCCAGGTTTCGCAGCCATATAGTTGTCATTCTCCATGATTTATGAAGCGTTTCCTCACACTAATACTTATGCTATTGGATGTAAAAAACCAAAAATAAAAACAAAAAAGGGTAATATAAGAAATATAAAGGATATAAGATCGTAGTGGTAGATCGGACTTGGTTGTGGAATTTCGGGAAGTTAAATATTCTTTTATTGATTTATTAATTGTTTATTACGCAATAGATTGTTGGATGTTCGAAAGCATAGGTTACATTATACTTACCTAACGTCCTATGTAATGCAATAATATTTCAAGTAATTAAATGTTGATTCTGGTATTAAATACACTATGTTTACGATTTACACTACACGCCATATAGTCAATATAATTACTTACGAAAACGATTCAAGTTTTAAATAATATGATTTATTTACACAGAATCTATGAATTATTTTACTTGTTTAAGATTCTAAAAACTATATTTTATTAGAAATATAATTTATAATTTTTCCTTATTAAATTTTTTTACGTTTGTTGATTAAGTATTTTCTTTTGAGAGAATATATTTTGTTAAGTTATCGACACCAATATTTCTTAAATCTTCCTCTGGCCTGGCCAAATTAAGATTCAAAATTATTTATATCTATGTAAAAAATTTATCAAGTCGGTATGTGGTAGCCCCACGTGTCCCGGCGCTATCGCCTTGAAAGCATGAAAGTTTCTTTGCGTTGTCTGCCGTTGCGATGTTTGTTAAAAAATAGACATCAGCGACAAGATTAGCTACCCAATAAGAAAAGCTCCCAATAAATTTTTACTGTTTAAAAATAATTTTAAAGTGTTGTTGGGTTTATAAAATAATTAGAAAAAAAAAGTTTAATGTTTAAAATACTATTTCCAATTTATTTCCACAATAAGAAAAATAAGTAAAAAAAATATTATAATTCGATAAACAAATTAATTTAGATTAAAAGATTCACTAAAACAAAATACACTTTAAAATTTCAAAGTGTCATTTAGTTTTAAAGAAAAGAAAAATTATAAGTCCCAAAAATTAGAAAATAGGCTAAGTGTTTTTTAATTGAAAAAAATTCCAAGTCCAAATTATTTAAAAAAAAAAACGACCAAGTCCCGTAGAGTGAAATATTGAGTAGAGCGTCGTAAATTTTGTGTATTTTAAAATTATCCAAAGAACTGGTTTTGACGGCGAAAAATGGCTTTTTATAGTCAGAAAGGGGATGCTACCCCTGCGATTTCTAGCGTGATCTTGGAAGCTGAGGCTTTCTATTTTAATTGGTTAACAATGGCGTAACTAAGCAAGCGCGCGCCTCCCCGTAGAACTGTTGACAGCGCCCCTATACTAAATTTTGCTCGTAAAAGTGATATTGAGAATTCGTAATTTGGCGCCCCCGCATTGCGGGACCTGTGAGTGTGTTATTTACGCCACTGTTGGTTAATTATAATGAGGGCTCTGCGTGTAGACGTTACTTAATAATCTCTACAATAAGTAGATCTTATCGCATAATTTACTGGTTGTTTTGTATTTTCAATAAGAGAACCCTGTAATGGTAATCTTGTATATTCATAATATGTGACATACATGTACAAATGATAACATCATAATATATGTTACTATTATAAATACTAATATAATATTACATGGAACATGACAATTTTTATTTATTTATAAATCCTAACTTCGATTTTGCGCATCAGTCTGTTTTTTGTCATATTATAAGTTTAATTTTTTGCCAATTGATAGTCAAATGATATTACTGATAGCATCTCTTCAATTCTTCCAATGTTTTTTCCAAATCATGCTCATCATTAGCTAGGAGTGCCACATCGTCAGCGAATCCTAAGATGGATAATATTTCACTGATTGACTGGGTGTCTTTTTTTTTACAATCAAGTTTATTGTATAAGTAGTTGACGAATAAATTATTTCTTACTGATAGATAGCCATGAAGGTGGCAACTCCATAGTTCGTTGCGAGCTTAAGTAGTCACCTCTCAACCTATATAAAGTTATTGCTTTTGAAGCGTACGATATTAAAAAAAAATGTTTCTTGACAATTTCTTTGTCTATTATGTAATATCGGCCATCAGAGCAAAAAATTTCAAAATTTTCAAAAAAAAAAAATATATATATATATGAAGAGTGAATGTGTCAAACGTTCTATGTGCCAAAAAAGTGAAAAATTGTTTTATTTCTGATATATGTTCTATGTGCCAAAGGCCACAATCTTGTATGTGTTTCAAATGTCAATTAAATTTTTTACTTGTACAAAATTGCGTTCATAGATGGTGTTCGACATGTGAGACATGCCCATGTTACCATTGTTTTTTGTGTTTTCTGAACAAATATGTTTTTAGCACATAGAACATTTGACACATTTACTCTTCATATATATTTTGAAAAAATGATGTTTATAAAATTAAATTCAGTATATTGTTACATCTATTTAAAATTATTCTCAATACTCCGGACTATATTTAAGTTTGTTGGGAATTGTGGTAATAAAAACGAGCGATTATTTCTTAAATTATAAATTGGAATTTAAAAGTTTATTTTACTTAGAAACTCTGGACAGGATAATTTAACATTCATTAATTTATAGATAAAAACTACGTCGTTATAGAACCATCTAGAGATCAATGATTTTAAACTCAATTCTAATGTTAAAATGTCAAGAGATATCAGCTGATCTAATTTCAGTGCCATTATTAATAAGAAACGTCGTTAGATATTTTCAAGTTTATTAATACGATTATTTTACTTAAAATTCGAAATTAAAAAAATTCTAAAATAGACTTAACAAGAGATTATATAATACTTTAAAACAATTAATGGTTTTAAATTCGGAGCAGTGTCTATTTATGAAACCAACTATTCTCTCTACTATAGAGTCAAATGGACATTAAATTAAATATCAGATAAAAAAAACACCAAAATTCGTTATAGTAAATGAAATTTGCTATTCAAAATATATGTATTAATTAGCAATAATATTATTAATGTTAAGATTTTTGAATCAAAAGTATATTTTGTCTTTGTACAAACTTAAAAAATATTTAAAAACTCTTTATTTAATTATATTTTTCGATGAGTGAAATAGTACTTCTAATACTTTATGTTTGAATTTTATTCTGATGCACAGGCTAATATTTTGTATTAAACCTTTTTTTTTTTTTAATTTCCTTAGCTAATGAAATTATTTGCTATACAATTTTTCAACAAGAATTTTTCCGTCTGAAATGTATTGAAGATGCTTATTACGAACGATTTCGAGAAGGTGATACGAAAGAAAATGGCACTGTGTCAAAAGAGTATGCAAAAAAAGTCATTTTGAGTAGCAAATTGAATATTGGTCAATTAAAAGACGATAAACTTGATGATCTACTCAATAAGTATACAAATCAGGACAACGAATTCAATTACAATGGTAAAATATAATGAAAATTCACCACTTTTTGCAAATATTATTAATCGTGTATACGTATTTTGGGAATAATGTTAATGATGACTTATTAACATTATTCTTATTATATGTAAGTAAATGTTTATCCATAAGAGATTTATTAATTTCTTGATTATTGATACTTCTTAAGTGTTCTTTAAATCTAACCCTGTGTTTTTTTTGTTTTCCCAACGTAACATTCATCACAACTTTCACATTGTAGTTTATAAATTTCCGATTTTCCCTCTTCTTCTACTTTATTATTAGGGTTAACTAATCTTTTGAATTGCACATCTACATAACTTTAAACATATCTAAGGTAGATTCCAAAGGTATTTATGATGTCTTTACCGTTTAAGGATAAAGTGATTTTATAATTTTTCATGTAATTTTTTAACAATTTTAAAAGGTCTGCATATTTGTATGACAAATTTTTTTAAACATTATGCTCACGAACATTAAATTTTATTAAAACCAATTAACAAAATTCAAAATTGACTTTTTTATGATTTTTTCATAATATTTTTATTAATTATGGAATTTCATCCCTTATTTGTTGTAGTCTATTAATGTTTTCGGGTCATTCCATGTGAAATCACCTTATGTGTGTGCAGGTATAGTTCAGAAATTTATGAAATTTATATCATAGACTTCTTAAAGGTCATTGACTACGAAAATAATATTTTTTTTTTTATTATTATTTTTTTACCAGATAGTGCATTTTTTATAATTAAAAACATGAAAAAACAGCCTATCTTCTAGAGCCTATAACTTCACATCCAAATAAGCTATCACTGTGGAACTAGCACTGTTTTACTCATATTAAATAGTACTTCAATTTCATTATATTATTAATAGCCAACTTTATCATCTCATTACACAAAAGTTACTGAACGAATTTTTTTCAAATTTACATAGTACTTTCCTTTAGGCAATTAAAACGTCTGGTCAAAATTTTATGATGGAGACATAATTTTAACGCTACTTATAGAATTTACAAAATTTACAATTTGCGTATTATGGAAAATCCATAAACAACGTAATTTTCAACGCTCAATATTAATTTCTTGTATTTATTCTGCGTTTTGTAGTATATTAAGTTATTGGGACTCATAAAAAAATCCTAGGAGCAATGGCTAAGTTCAGAAAAGGTCCATTACTTTTCTTAATAAAGTTTATTACATCAAAAGATATTGTTGATTCTTCGATTACGTTTTGACAAATTAAGAATTTTTCAAATAAATATACGCACAAATATCTTTTTCATCTTCAGATTGAAAATGTAATACTAAGTCCATATTATGAATATGTTAAAACTTTCATGGAAACATTCACACTATTTCTTTACTTTGTATGACTACACTTCTTACTCTTTTTGAGTTTTAGGCTAATAAATCTTGTGTTAATTAATATATAAACTGTTAAACTTGCTGCCTTTTATATAGTGGGATTCCTTATTGCGCGTGTACACTGCCAGTTGGCTTTGTTAACATTACTTTACGCATATTAATCCTTAATATAAATACCTCCTGCCACATGCTTTTATATTATATTAATTATAACTATTTAGCCGACCCATTATAATTATATCTACATTATTTCTTAAATCGTGCCGTTTCTCAAGTCTTGAGTATACTTAGTATACTTGTGGCGTCATTACCATTAATTATTTTTATTGTTCTTTTAAATAATAGTCGCGGCGTATATATTTATTATTTATTTTGTGTCTGTGATAAAAGTCGTATTACATGTGTTTGGTGTAGTTCCCGTAACATAGTTTATAAGTACCATCTCATCCTCAACTTTATGTACAGTCCCATATTTTAAGATCCAAAATTAAACTTTTTTTGAAATTAATAAACATTTTAATTATCATGAAGTATTATATTGCTTAATTGAAAAAAAAATTACCATTATCCATTAGTAAATCATTTTTTATATCATTTCAAAGTAAAAAAATCTAAAAAAAAAATTAATATAGGAATAAAAATTTTATTTAATAAAATGCTTGATATACTGTTCAAAAAAATCAAAGATTTTCAATGGGAATCTTTAAACTTTATGTTCGCCACCTTATTTGGATAACTCCTGTATTAATTCTTTCTACATTTTTTATCTTTTCGAATATTAGTTACTCTTGTATTGATAATAATTGTAAATTTTTATTTCGTTTCAGATATGAAAAAAAACACACTTAATGATTATGAGGGTGATAAATCATTTATTTATTGTTATGATGGCGAGAAAAATGATTGGGTGCCGTATAAAAACTTGAAGTAGTTCCTACTAAAAGTTTATAAAAATATAGTTAAACCTTATTGAAAATGTTTTTTTATATAATATTTGTTAATAAACGTTTAATTTATTCTAAAAAAATTTGGGTTATGTTGATTTAAAGTGTACCGTAAATAATAAAAACATAATTAATAGGTTTATTATTGTTGATAATTGTAATAATAACTGTATTCCTATCTTAGGTTTAAGTACATGTATTAAATTTGGATTTATAAATAGGATTAATAATTAATAAAGACTTTTAGTCAGCGTCGTACACTCGGTCCTCCTGTATGGGTCCCCGGTTTGGGCGGATACTCTTGAGTATTCGTCCAAAAACCGTGAAGCCCTGTTCAGGGTGCAGAGGCGGGCGGCGATCCGGACAGTTTCGGCGTACCGAACGGTGTCCGGAGTGGCGGCGGGTATCCTGTCGTCACTACCCCCTACCGACCTGCTCGCCGAGGAACGCGCCGCCGGGCATGAGCTCCGCCGAGAACGCAACCGGTCCCTCGAACCCGAGGACCGGCTAGCGCTCAGGCGGATGACCATGCTCCGGTGTCGGACTCGCCTCTCGGAGGAAATGACGAGAGGCGACTGGACCAGGTCCCTCATAGGACCCGATTGGCTGGACAGGTGGGTGGACCGGACTCACGGTGAGATGACTTATCGTCTCACCCAAGTGATGTCCGGTCCGGGAGAGGCTGATAACACTCTGCACACCCTCTTCCAGTGCGAGTTATATAAATAACATGTACTATAAAATGTTTTAGTACATTTGGTGGTAATGACTATTTAGTAATAGCAGATCATTATTCAAAGTGGTTAGAAATTAATAGAATACTAAGAAAAACTGCTAATGAAATGGTAAGTCAATTTAAGACTAATTTATGAGTGTACATGGGTGTCCCAAAATAATAGTATCAGATAACGTACCATTTGGTTCGCATGAATTCAGAAAATTTTGCAAAGAATAGAACATTGAACTTAGAACATCTAGTCCTAACTATCCACAGTCAAATGGTTTATCAGAGAGAGCAGTTCAAACAGCTAAACAATTGTTAAAAAAATCATCCATAGGTGAAAGAAAGGAATTGAGTGATTTATTACTAGAGTATCGATGTACAACAATACCACATATTGGTGCAGCTCCTTGTGAGTTATTGATGAACAGATTAGTAAGAACAAAATTCCTAGTATTAGATACTGTTACGTCGCTATTTAGGGGTTTAGCCTAAATGTCCGTCGACAGTATTCTAAGGGACCAACGGGGGATAGCTGGCTAGGCTATATCTACCTTAGGTACTGAAGTTTCCTATTTAATTTATATTCCCTTAGAGGAACTACCAAGGGTCGCACTACAATATATATATATAACACTTTAGGTTAACAACGATATAAATAAATATTTATTAAGCAATTGAAATATTAAATAGATAATACAACCTGCTGGACACCTAGAGATGATATAATCCAACAGGGAGCTGACGGTGACACACTGTAATAAACAAAAAGAGAGTCGAGTGAGTGGGTAGGTAGGTAGTCTTGTAATAAATAAAAATGGCTATAATAAGGTGGCGAAGGAATGTTGTTAAATGTGTTTGGGGTTCGGGGTGTGAAAGAGAAGAAATGTAAAGAAATGTAACACAGGTGGCCAATAAGGAAATAATAATCATAGCGGGCGTAGTGTGAAAAGGATGGGCACCAATGGAAAGTAAAAGTGGCTATAGATACTCGGCAGTGACTACAATAAAATGAAATAGAAAGGGATCTCGGGGTATGTATGCTTGTGTAAAAACGTCTAATATATGAATAAGATGGAATTACAAAGAAGGGTCACTACCTAGCTCCTGCACAGAAATGCGCACACTAATTTCCGGCGACTCACAAATATCGTGTTTTTATAAAAATATTTTAATTTACTCTCAATGACCTATCTTGTTCTAATTGTTTATTACTAAAATATTCTTCAGTAAAGGATCTATTATAAGCTTATTATATAAACAAATGTTTCACTTACCTCTGACTATCCTGATATTCTCTTGAGATGAATGATGTTGTTGATGTAACAATTATCGATGTATACGTTTACGCATTAATGTACGCAATTATATTTATACGGTTTATATTATTACTAACTCGCGTATAACTACTTTTCTAGTACAATTCTATATTAAATCTACCCAAGGTGAAATCTAAGTTTGTTATAACTCTGTCTTTTTGCAAAAACCTTTTGTATATTTATGTAGTATAGTTCTTAACCTTGTATATGATGTTTTACGTTAATATATTTATTATTTAATAATTTATAAAGCAAATGAATAACTTCTAAGCAACATAACTGTCCTGTGCAACAAAACTATTTCCAAGTGGCCTACGTCTTTTCAGTCGTCCAAATGGTGATCTAGGGTAGATGCGAGCTCAATTTCAGTTCTTTGCACAATAGATTATACTAGTGTCCTACACTCCGATCACCGGCACTGTGGCATAGATCAGACTAGCTGGTCGATAAGTGGAGAGACACTTTTAGTTGTTTAGTATGATGTTAGTTATAAATATATATTAGTAAAATATTAGTTTTTAGTATAATATTTCGACTCTGATTTATTTGTATTTCGTAGCTGGATGTACCAACGCGAGATCTCAAATAATATCTTTGTCTTTATGCAAAGAACCTTATGATATGTGGCCTACTTCTTTTCAATCACCTGTAGGACGACCTAGGTTAGATGCGACTGTACTATAGATTTATGCACGATAAGTTATGTTAGTGTCCTACACTCCGATTGCCCGCACCGTGGCAGAGATCAGACTAGCTAGTCGATAAGTGGAGAGACACTATGAAGAAATCTTATGGTTAACTAAAATTCTAATTATGATATTATTATACTATTACCTTGTCCAGCCAGGTTATGGCCCTCCAATAAGTAGTAAATACAATTCAATCAAATTAATTACCTTAGAATAACTAATGTATACTACAAAATAATATTAATAATTTATGCGTTATAAATTATATAAGTGTCCTACACTCCGATTGCCGGCACTGTGGCATAGATCAGACTAGCTGGTCGATAAGTGGAGAGACACTTTGAATAAATCTTATGATTAACTAAAATTCTAATTATGATATTATTGTACTATTACCCTGTCCAGCCAGGTTGTGGCCCTTCAATAAGTAGTAAATACAATTCAATCAAATTAATTACCTCAGAATATCTAATGTATACTACAAAATAATATTAATAATTTATGCGTTGTAAATTATATAAGTGTCCTACACTCCGATTGCCGGCACTGTGGCATAGATCAGACTAGCTGGTCGATAAGTGGAGAGACACTTTGAATAAATCTTATGATTAACTAAAATTCTAATTATGATATTATTGTACTATTACCCTGTCCAGCCAGGTTGTGGCCCTTCAATAAGTAGTAAATACAATTCAATCAAATTAATTACCTCAGAGTATGTTTATATATATATGAATATAAATGTAAATAAAAAGAAATAAATAAACACCAATATTTTATATGTGTCAGAATATTTATATCACCAAAAGTATTCGACCGAAAATAAGATGTATAATATTTTTCAGTAATTACGAAAGAGGGTAAAAATTATGTAGATTTCATATAGAATTGTTACTAGAATGAAACGTAAAATCACGCACATTCACTTTTTGTATCTTAGTTGAGTATTGCAGAGAGCCGTAGAGATGTATAGAATGGCAAAGCGTCCCAGTATTCGCTAGAGGGATGTTCAGAGCAACCACAGTAAGAGAGCCAAGTGCAAAGGAACCACCCGAATTTGGGGGAAATTGGCCTTTTTATAGCCTGCAAAAACTGGTTTAGCGATCTCTGGTGAGATTCTTGAAATATTTTTGCTGTATTTGATTGGTTAATGTGATAGAATCTTTTACGTGGGCGTTTTATGGAATGCGTAAGAGGGAGATTAAATCTTGTGTAAGGGTATTATTTTATTATTCATCTTATCCACGGGGAAACACTGATTTGGTGATATATTTTATTAAATATAAGTATTAATTATTACATGTATTAAAGTGTGATACTACAACACGCATACACTATAATATACGGGGTAGCAAAATAAGTTAATTATTAAACAAAGTAGTGATCGCGAAGATGGTAAAAGGTCAACTGTCGTAGGGATATCTTATTATGGCACATTGACGTGAGTTGCAAAAAGTGTTTATGTGTGCAGTCCGCCCTCCTGTTAGTATTGTTGTATGTCACTGTGTTAATTATATATATATATATCTAGTAAACGGTACAATGATGTCATGGAAGACAGAGATATGAGCACATGCAAATGTGATCGTATCAATACAAAACTAAAGCTGAAAATACCTATAGGAATAATGGAAAAGGTTGAAAAATATAAGTATAAAAGAAATTATGATAAAACTGCAAAAGATAGTGTTACGACTGTAGACTGTATTTTTTTTTTTTACGAGAAGAATGCTACTAATGTCGCTTAACTATAAATTAATAAACAAACTTTTGCTATATGTGCATAGTGAGGCATTTATTAGGAGACTGGTTTTTCTCCGCTGAGTAAAACCGATCGTCAGCTTATCACAATAATAATAATAAACAAAAAAAAAATAATACCCATACAATAACGTACGCCGCAACATACCACCGCCCTTGAATAATTGTCTTCAAAACGATATACAAGTATAAAAGATAATTTAATATTAGGTACTTTCTCACCAACCCATTTCGTTCTCTCCTACAACTGCGCTAAATACTCTCGACTCCAGCGCTTCTATAAATTTTGAGAATATTGAGAAACACGTCTCCAACATGTTAACCGGTTACTTGATATGTTGGTTTGATCCGGTTCAGGTAGAGCAATTAGAGAATTACCAATGAGAAAATGACCAGGATTGAGAGGAGACAATTCGCTTGGATCAGAGGATAGGATCGTTAATGGGCGACTATTTAAGCATGCTTCCGCCCGAGTAATTACAGTAAGTAGCTCCTCATAAAATAAATGTGCCTCACCCAAGACACTACGTAATAAATATTTTATCGACTTTAATCCAGCTTCCCACAGACCCCTAAAATGCGGTGAGCGCGCAGGAATAAACTTTCACTCCACTTTCTTTTCAGACAACATATTATTATTTTTACTTTGATGTTCTTCCGTTTGATATAATTCATACCATTCTTTAAGTTGACGATTTGACCCAATAAATTTGATGCGTTATCAGAGTACAAAGTTTGACTTTTTCCGCGTCTATCAAAAAACCGATTTAAAGCACGTAAGAAAGCATCGGTACTTAAATCACTGACCAAATCAAAATGCACCGCATGTGTCGCAAACCAAATAAATATACACACATAGGCTTTAGTAACCGGTGAAGTTTTCCTCAATCCAGTTTTTAACAAAAATGAACCACAGAAATCTATACCTGTGGCTAGAAAAGCTCAACCTGGAGACAGGCGGTCCATTGGTAGATCTCCCATGATTGGTTGCACCACTTGAGGCTTGTGACGAAAACAAACAACACATCTATTAACGGTAAATAGTGCGAGGTTTCGACCGTTAATAGGCCAATAATTTAATCGAACAGACGCTAATAACACTTATGGGCCACTATACATTAACTTGATGTGTTCCTCTCTAAATAACAATTTGGTAAACGAACAATGTGACGATAATACCATAGGATTCCATTAAAACACTGAAATATCGTCTGCGTTTTTTAAACGCCCAACCACGCGTAACAAATTGTTTTAATCCAAAAATGGTCTAAGACGATATAATTTACTTGCCTTTGAGATCTCCTTTCCTTTTTTCAATTGCATTATTTCGCTTGGAAATGATCGACCTTGAACCAACTTAACTAAGCATAACCTCGCTGCGTTTCTTTCTATCGCACTTACAAAGCAGCACACAATTCCAATCTCGGTAGAGATAATTCTTTTAAAGGGGCTACTTTACTTTTAGCGCTGATTAAATTACTATAATTATTACCATACTCGTCGGAATACCTTAGATATAGACAACAACCACAAACATTTATACTAGCATCGTTAAACCATGCACTCAATGTTTACCATTCTATTTTTTATTGTAATTTTTCGTGGTATTTTTAAGCCATTTAACGCGTTCAAATCAGTTTTATAGTTTAACCATTCTTTACGGATTACATCACTTACTGGCTCATTCCATATAATACGTTCCTTCCATAGACTTTGTAATATTAATTTAGCCTTTATAATTACTGGTCCGATCAGCCCTAATGGGTCATAAATTCGAGCAATCTCTGATAAAATATTACGCTTGGAGAGAATTTCGGCAGTCAAATTTTTATTTATCTCGATTTTGTACTGCAACATATGTTTATGCGAGTCCCAGCACAAACCTAGTATTTTTGTTATTGAATTATTTATATCAGGTAATTGGGTCAAATTCTCTTCAATGCCATTCACACTATTAATCAACGACAATTCATTCGACTACCATTTACTTAATTCAAGACCGGCTGCTGATAATATTTCACTAAGACCATCACGTAATTAGGCAGTTGCCGCCTGCGATACGCCACCACTCAAAAAATCATCCAAATAAAAATCGTGACCTATAGCGGCGACCGCACTGGGAAACCTGTTTTGTTCAGTTATCGACAATATCTTTAAGCAACCCGTCGCAATATACGAAGCAGGTACCGTTCCATAAGAAAGAGTATTTAAACGGTATACGCTTATCGGTTCATTTTCTTCTTTTCTCCATAGAATATGTTGATAATCCCGATGTTTATTTACGACTAATATTTGTCGGTACATTTTTTTTATATCGGTGGTTAAAACATAATTATGAGTTCTAAATCGCGTTAATATATAAATTAAGTAATGATTTCTGACCTAAAATTAAGTTCAACTGCGGGCCCGGATGAGATACCTACTATTTTCCTTTATAATTGTAGATTTATCCTAACACCGATATTAACTAGTATTTTTAATTTATCCCTCGCTAGTGGTACCTATCCATCTTTTTGGAAAACGTCGTTTATTTCACCTATTTTAAAAAAGGGTAATCCTTCACTAATTTCAAATTATCGTCCAATCTCAAAATTATCATCAATCCCAAAGTTATTCTCTCACTTAATTTCATCTAAACTTAACAATTTTTGCTCCTCAGTCCTAGTAAATAATCAATTCGGTTTTATACCAAAACGCTCAACATGTAATAATTTAGCCATAACAAAAAACTTAATACTTCAGTCATTTGAATCTAATGCTCAAACTGATATAATATACACTGATTTTTCCAAAGCCTTCGACCAAGTTAATCATGTATTACTTATTAAAAAATTACAATCTTTTGGTTTCTCTGGATCACTTCTTAAATGGTTCCAATCTTTTCTTTCAGACCGTTCCCAAATTGTTAAATACCTCAAATTCAAATCGTCACTTTTCCCAGTCCCTTCAGGCGTTCCTCAAGGAGACCACCTGTCTACACTTCTATTTAATATTTTTATTAATGACCTGCCTAATGTTATAATGAACTCTAATATCCTTATGTTTGCTGATGATGCTAAATTAATAAAAATAATTAAATCTGAACAAGATGCAATTTGTTTACAATCAGATATTAATAACTTACTCAAATGGTGTAATAAAAATCACTTATTTTTAAATGTGGATAAATGTAAATTTATGCACTTTTATCTAATAAAAAACCCAATTAATTATTGTTATTCTATTTCCAATATAAATATCGAGCTAGTTTCTCAATTTAAAGATTTAGGCGTTATTTTTGATTCTAAATTAAATTTCTCCCCTCACACAGAAATGATAAGAAATAAAGCTATGCGTAATTTGGGATTTATTAAACGCACTTGTGGCTCATTTATAGATCCTGTTCCTCTAAAAATTCTGTTTTATTCCCTTGTACGTTCCCATCTTGAATACTGTCCTCTAATTTGGTTAAACAATACTTCTAAACAAAACACCGCACTAGAATCTGTTCAAAATAATTTTCTCCGTTTTATTTCATTTAAATTTAACATACACAGACCTCCCCATAGCTCTTATGACAGCATTCTTAATTACCTTAATTTTAATACACTCAAAGAACGTCGAATGCTTTTGATTTCAAAATTTTTACATAAATTATTATTAGGACTCATTGATTGTCCGGAACTCCTATCATTAATTAATTTAAAAATAAATAATATTAATACTAGAAATCCTAAACCTTTTTATCCTCAATTCTCAAAAAAAAATTACATTTTAAATTCCCCTGCAAACCTTTTGATGACAGCTGGTAATATATATTTGTTTGATTTTTTTATATGATTTTTTTGTATTTTTAGTGAACTTTTCTGAGTTTTTATATTCATTTATATTATAATAGTTTGTTTCATAATACTGTATACTTTTTCGCATTTATATAAAATTGTTTTTTATTCTTGTATCTTACTTAACACCCATGTAAATTGTTATTGGACTAACGTCCGTTTAAAATAAAAAAAAAAAAAAAAAGTCTTCCTGAACCGTTGGCCCTTTTAACAAAGTGTCATTTAAACTAATTCCACTTTCGGTTTTTGTTGAAGCGTCAAATACTACATGATGGGGTAAATAACAAATTTTTCCCGGTATATCTGTTGATTCGACACCTACCCTTTCCTTATAATTCAAATTCTCGTATTCTCTCATAAATTTGACATATCGTCGTTTTAGTTCTGGATCCCTACGAAACCTTTTTTCCATGGACAGTAAACTTCTTTTTGCAATTTCATGAGTTTCACCCAATTGGTTTACATTTTCCTTGAACGGCAGATGCACAATAAAACGTCCCGTGATATCTCTATGTTGCCGCCTGGGCTGTTCTAAAAATAAAGATCCCAAGTATAAATGAGAATTAGAACTTTGCCGTACGGATGAATATAGGGGCAAATATTAATCAACAAAAATTTTTAATCAATTTAAAAACTAACGTCCGTTTAAAATAAAATAAAAATAAAAAATAAAAAATAAAATAATGAAACTCTTGCGATGCGAAACCATTTACGTGAAGGGAGCTGTAAAAAAGCGAGTAGTGGAAAAGTACATACCAGGACAACGTATAGTCAACGTAGAGGATTTGGACTGTCCTCCTCTGTACAATTTAAGTTGTGTTACAAAACCATGTTGTATCCGACACATGAACAACCCAAATATGTGCAGTTTATATAAGACTATATGTTTAAAACAATGGATGAATTATAACATGTAACGCTATTGTATTAAAAAATATATATATTTATATAAACACGAATACTTTATAATANTAAAATATATATATATATATATATAAACACGAATACTTTATAATATTCATTTTTATTTCTACAATAAGTATATTTTTTATAAATAAATTATAAATTAAAGATTATATAATAAATTGACATATATTGTTAATAAAATACTAAATACAATAATATATTTTATACAAAATAAATTGTTATGTATTTAAAGAATAATGTCCCCACGCTTTTGTATATACATTTTTATACTCAAACTCGTCACCGACTATTGCACGCTTGTCATAGTTGTTGGACAATGCGAGTTTCCTCGTTTCTACCGTCAAAACATTGTGATGTTTTGAACGTATGATGGAAATTTTCTTGTGAATTTGTTTTAGTTTATTTCGCAAACAATTTAAATAGTCAACCATATTTATTTCATGTTTCACTACACCCATACTAATACCCTTCAATCGCTTCACTTCTTCTTGCCGCAAAACGTTTTTATAATTTTTGTAGGCAATCAGGTACGCATAGACTTTGGGCAAAAGTGCAACAATTTCCTCCATATGCATACCTTTACATTCGTCGGTAAATGTACCCGGTTGTTTTTTACGTTTATCACTGTAACATGGATGATCAGTGGGATAGTTGGAAGTGTCGAAGTATTCAAACAGATATTTTTTCAAATCATCCTGAAAACTATGCGTTAATATTAAATAAATAAAACTGTCTGTATCCATATACACGAGTCTAAGTCTTTCAGGACCATAAAATGGTTGCATTATATCATAATGAAACTTGTACATGATACATTTACTAATATCCAACACGGCCTGTCCAATAAAAATGGGTTTAAAAAAATTAATTTTTTCTTTATACATGTGTACAGCTACAAGGTTTTCATTAAATATTGTGGTGTGACCAAACGACGGTTTCGCTACCAGTTTTGATAATTTATCTTCGTTACAAACAAGTTGAATATTTTGATGTTTTCTCACGTTTTCCAATGTTTTACCTAGTAAAATTAAAAATTTTTATTATTAAAAAAATTAAACGTATAAAAATATTAGTAATACCATAGTTGGAGTTGATCATATATTTTGGTAGATCTTGTTCAAACTTGTTGGAGGCTTTTTTACGTAATTCTGTATTCATTTGGATGTAGGGTGCCAACCATCGAGATTGTTTAAACTTTATGACTTTATGCAGTTTTGTGATAACCACACCGTGTTTTACCGCTTGCTTTAATGTTCGATAGTGTACAACGTAATTACGTTTTGGAAACAATGTGGTCATCAGTTTTTTGTATTTGGCAGACGGTAGAGGTGGTCGCTCGTTTACCGGAAAAAATGGTAAATCGTTGTGTAAATCATGTAAATGTTGTGGATAATCTACATCGACTTGCACAAGATATCCATGATCAGCATCCTCAGCTGTGTCAAGTATTTCCTCCAATGTAACAGTTGACCATTCAAAATTACCAAGTGGCATCGGTTCCATCATTGCTTAAAAAAACAAATGTTTTTTTACACAAATATTAATTTTTTTTATTTTAAAAAAAAAACTACCTGTTCCATATAAATTTGTAGCATCTAGGTATTGAAGATATTTATGTGGAATATTGGGATTGTAGTCAGAGATACCTGGATGATTTGCTCGAGCATACCGCTGATTGACCTATATTAAATATATATATATATAAATATGTATATATTTATAAATATTATTAAACATATTTTTATATTTTTAATAATCACACATACTTGTGTCAAACCTCCACGTATACCCAATTCAAACATTAATAACATATCTGGGTCTGTTATCAATTCAATGTTGACATCAGTATATTTTAACATAGCATCAAATGATAGGGCTGGACATGAGTAATAATGAGTGGGATCCAGAGAATAATTTTTTAAACTCTCCGCGCGAAACTTTTCAAATATGTCAGCAAGTACCTAAAAAATAAATGTATTTATAATTGTTAATTACTAAAAAAATTAACAACATACCATAACGTCGACAAGTAAATACTTGTCACTATAATCACCAATAGTTTTGCATTCAAAGTGTTGCCACATTTTTTTTGCATGTTCATAGTCCTCTTCGGATACTGTATTTTTCGTAATGGAACTGTAAAAATTTTCGCGGGTTGGCAACTGATTTTCGTCGAGTTTTTCCCAACTGTCTACGTATTCGTATGGGAAAACCGATTTCCGTGTGACCAACTCCAACGATTTAAAGACATTTAATGTATGTGCAAAATCAGGTAAAGTCAAGGTGGTTGTAAGTTGATACAAACTCGCTTGCAAAAATCGATATGAATCTATAAATCGAAGTTGAAAATAATCGCTTATTGTCTTACTGAACGAAATATATTTTTCTTCGGATTGTGCTATAACAGTAATGTCTTTATTGTCGTAAGCCATTTCTGGTATTATCATGTGCGAGTCATAGTTTGAAAGACCATGCATGATAACTGGTATGAATGCTGAATATCGTCGTTGTAAATTACATTTGTGGCATAAAACAGCTCGAAATTTTGCCGTCCAATGATTATGATCCTTGACTTTTACTAACTTATCGGTAAACTCTATTAAACACGAGTCGCAATGTTTTGTGGTATTGAAACGATGTTGTTCCTCAGAAGTTAGAGGATTCATCTCGATGTTAATTTTCATGATATCTGATACTTGTTTTCCAATATCCACCAACGCTGATACAAAATGTTTAGCAGCATCAGGTCCTCGATACATTACTGGTTCCTCCGGTAATCCCTGACACATGTTTTGCGGTAATATTTTGGAGTTGCGTACTAAGTAAAAACAATAACTCATTGGTTTATGTTTTTGTACAATCATAGACTTGTCCGATATTTGTTCCATCGTTCGAACAAGTAAACTTTCCATATCAGCGTAGATAACTAACGGTATTGCTTCTTCTCGTCTTGTGTTTTTAAAACATAATATTGAAAGATCAGAGTTAGGCTGTGGTAGAACAATGCGAGCCTCCTTGAATTTTCCACACATTTTTACATGTTCTTTAAGTCCCTCTTTCCCACTCGCACGAGTTAATAACGGTTGCTCGTTAAATACGCTGAGACATCGTTTACAATGATATTCTTGTCGTTTACTTTTTGAGCGTTGTTTTGATACAAGCCTTGAAAATTTTGAGATGTAACAATAGTGGCTAGTTTCATTATTTTTCAAGTATAGTAAATCAATATGATCTGTAGCGGTTTTGGATTTAGTTACACGCAATGGAAAAACAATGTTTTTATTGTCCAACGCATACACATTTACCGATATTGTAGGATTTTTTCGTTCGAAGCGATTAATTTGTTCAATTGGTGTTGGAAAATCAATACCAAAAAAATCTATGTTCAAACGTTGTTCTAATTCAACATATGCAACATTCCAATCACTTCTTTTAACTCTTTTATTGTAATGACATAAGATTGACCATTTGAAACATTGTTGATCATCGTTTTTAATATTTACAACAGCCTTTTTGTTTTTTATACACGATGGTAATTCAATATACGATGATCCCTTCAGTGGGTTCAATTTATGTACTCTCAACAAAATACCATCAATTGATATTAGCGACCATCCACTTTGCTTGATTTCCATTTCTTGTTTTTCAGTTTCCAACTTTAATGTTATTTTTTCCATTACTGATGTAAAATCAGTTCCTAAGTCTACTGTTTTATTGCGCGACTTGAATGATACATCTTTGAACTCACCAGTTACAGTATGAAAGTACGTTGTATGTAGTAAAACATTGAATTTTACCATACCCTTTACAGTTAACATTTTTAATAAATTTATTATTTCGTGATTTATTTCAACCATGAAATCGACAATGTCATAAACGATTGTATTATTTTTCAAAAAAAAATTTCTTACACCACCTTTTAAGCCCGAATTAATTTTTTTGAATCCTGATCCTACTAAGTCCATACACTGTTTTTTTGTAACTTTTACCATATTTGAGTCCGAACTATGTGTTGGAAAACAGTTTTTTTTAGGTTTTCCTACAGTGCAATAAATTGTTGGTCTATGATTCAAATTATTGTTGCAATGTTTTTGAAGA
>NW_026099572.1:7379493-7387538 GCF_025091365.1 Daktulosphaira vitifoliae
TATATATATATATATATATATTTAAATTTGTAACAAAATTTTAACCTTACAATGTGAAAATATCAACAAAATCAGATAATACCATTTATACAACAAAATATTGAAAAAAATGTATATAGATTTGCATACCAATTTTTATATCATTTGATATATTATATTATGAATAATTTTTATTTGGCGTAAAAAGTAAATTTCTCTTTAAATAATAATTAAACCTTCAACAAATTAATTTTCTATAAGCAAAATAGTGCTAATGATAAAATCAATTACATGTATAAGATATCATTTTAGAATTATAAAAATAGTTTTTTTCATTCATTTTCCTATAACTAATATATTAATACTAATGATTATACCGATATTATTCTCTCCACATAAATTAAATAGATTTTTTTTTATATATATATATATATATATTTAAATTTGTAACAAAATTTTAACCTTACAATGTGAAAATATCAACAAAATCAGATAATACCATTTATACAACAAAATATTGAAAAAAATGTATATAGATTTGCATACCAATTTTTATATCATTTGATATATTATATTATGAATAATTTTTATTTGGCGTAAAAAGTAAATTTCTCTTTAAATAATAATTAAACCTTCAACAAATTAATTTTCTATAAGCAAAATAGTGCTAATGATAAAATCAATTACATGTATAAGATATCATTTTAGAATTATAAAAATAGTTTTTTTCATTCATTTTCCTATAACTAATATATTAATACTAATGATTATACCGATATTATTCTCTCCACATAAATTAAATAGATTTTTTTTTATATATATATATATATATATTTAAATTTGTAACAAAATTTTAACCTTACAATGTGAAAATATCAACAAAATCAGATAATACCATTTATACAACAAAATATTGAAAAAAATGTATATAGATTTGCATACCAATTTTTATATCATTTGATATATTATATTATGAATAATTTTTATTTGGCGTAAAAAGTAAATTTCTCTTTAAATAATAATTAAACCTTCAACAAATTAATTTTCTATAAGCAAAATAGTGCTAATGATAAAATCAATTACATGTATAAGATATCATTTTAGAATTATAAAAATAGTTTTTTTCATTCATTTTCCTATAACTAATATATTAATACTAATGATTATACCGATATTATTCTCTCCACATAAATTAAATAGATTTATTTTTTGATTATCTATATGTATATATTTATATGTACGATTTATTATTTATAAATTTAAATTTAAAAATATAAATATAAATTATTAATAAAGTTTTAAACTTACAATGTGAAAATATCAACAAAATGATAATTTGTTATTAGGAAAATTTTATTTCAATCAATTACAATACAATTTTATGTTAGTAAAATAAAGTTATAACATAAATATCAGATTATAGACTATAATTAATTAATTATAAATTATAAGTTTTTCGTAAATTATTGTTAATTGTTTGTAAAAAAATTATGAACGTTTTATTATTTTTTGAATTATATAAAAGAAAAGTTATATGCTTTACCACGTTTTCCATGATATATTAAACATGATTTTTTTTCACTGCTATTAAAATGCTCTATTTCTTCATCGGAAAGAAATATAGATTTTGGTAGACATAACTGGCAACTATTTTCCAATCGTGCAATTATGATGTGTCCATATTTGGTTTCAACAGCTCTCAGCTGTGTTACTGGATATGGACGATCCAATTGTAATGATGACATAGAGACATATTCATTTTTAGCTTGTGATTTAAGTTTTTTTACAACATCCATTTTACTAAAAAAAATTTTTTATTTAACAAAGTAAAAATTCTATTTAAATACATACAAAACATATTTCGATATTTTATTATTTTTTTCATAACTAAAAATGTTGAACTAAAGATCTTATATCAATATTATTTACTCTTGTATTTTTAATTTGTTGTAAATTAATTTTATATGTGGTAAGATTTTCAAAATAGTTAACATCAATCATAAGGTATGTACAGCGAATATTACATTCGGAACATAATATTGTTTTAGCTAATTCTTGCACATCCCTAGCATGTTGAATTAATATANATAATTCTTGCACATCCCTAGCATATTGAATTAATATAAATTCTTCAACTTTAAAATAATCACGATTATAAAAAAGGATATTGTTACATTGGAAATTTCCACAACTAATGATGTTGTCTATTTCACTGTAAAAAACTAAAACAGGATAACCTCTTTTGAGGTTATGTATTATCCTAAATTTTTCTAATATATCAATTCTAAACATATCAGGGTATTTGCATATATTCCGATAATTTCGAGNAATATTTGCATATATTCCGATAATTTTGAGATTCACTTTCGACTAAAAGTTCAATAGTAGGTTCTGGTAGAAAATCGAATGGTACAAAAGGATTTTGCGGCATAACTAAAATAAAATAATAATAACTTTATTTAGAAAAAAAATATCTAGACTTGTTTACCGTTATTCAATAATTATGATAAAACGAATTTTTATTTATAGAAAAATAACTTTTTACGTCAAATAAATTATTAGTAAAAAAATTTAATTTTACTGTTGGTTAATAATCAACTTATAATATTAAAATAACAATTTAAAGAACTTACATTATTTATATATTCCTCAAAATGCAATTGATGCAACAAGTATTTGTTACAGTATAAGTTTTCAATTTCGTCGAAATGCAATTGAAACAGCAAGTAATCGCTAGTGGATATAAAATCTGAAATAATTAACATTTTATTATAATATTCTTTGTAAATTAAGACAATAAAATGTTATAATGTAAATTTATATAATATGAATTCCAATAAATTTGCAAAGATAAAAAACTTTTTAGTTCAATTAAATTGATAATATAAAATTCTTATTTTTTTAAATATATTATGACATTAAAAATAGTATATATAATTACAAAAATTCATTTTATACTTACAGTTTAATTTTTTATCAAACGAAAAATGTAACTACAACAAATTTCTTTGCACAAAATCTGGTTGTTAGAACAAACTACTGCACTCTTATAATTCTTTCGAATGAATAAACGATCCAAGACTTTATATACTTGCATTGATTAAAAAAATGCAATGAAATTTAATTTATGATATGTTCTTCTGTGTTAATGATGAAAATGACAGTTGATCGTCTAATTACTTTTGAAATAGATAATATATTACATTTATGTTTCGTTTTCGCGCATGTTAAGTTCCATGGAATTTTTATTTAAACATATACAGTGTTGTGATAATTAAATAAATTTAACACATTAAATTATATACAATATGCTGTATTGTTATTAGTAAACTCGATATTGTTTATTATATCATAATTTAAATTATAGTAAACAGATAGGGATAATGATATATGGAGAGAGGAGGGTTATTACACTCTCAGCACATCATCCTCATCTATCCTTATGTTTGTGTAAAAAGTACTTGAAAAATGTAACATTTCACACTAAGTGTAAAATGTAAAATTGGATCAGTATCGATCTTAATCGTATAGTTTTAGATTGTGTTAAACGATGATGAATGATGATATTTACTGGAGTTCAGACAGCGACTCCGAAATTGGTAAGTAAAAAAATGTTAAATAATTATATCATAAATAGTAATTGAAAATATAAAAAACAAATTTACTTTTACAGAAAGATATGTTAGACTATATACTAACCCAACCCATGAATATCACACAAAAATTTCAACAAAAGTTGAAATTGATAGTATAAATATTAAAAAATAGTTACAAACATAATACATTTATTCTTTTTTTATTTTTTAGATCCAAACTATAGTAATGGTGAATACCGAGAGATCCGTTTTTCGGTGAATGGAGTATGGTGTAAGTACAATATTTATTAAATATTAATTTCCAAAATAATTACTATAAACTAATAAATTTTTATTTATTACTGTAGCATCCTATACAACAAACAAACCGCTGACAATTATTAAACCAGTTCGGCATGGACATCACATACCATAATTTTGGCAAGTTTCTATAGTAATTTATTTATTGTTTATCAATTAATTGTAATTACACACTTTGAATAAAAAAATATCATCAAAAGTTTGCTCCCTTTCTATTAATTTGAATGTTATATCAATAAAAAATAATCATTAAATCTACTAATATATATATATATATATATACAAGTTAGTTATTAATTTCTATAAGTATATAAATAATTATTTGATTATATTCTATATTTGATAATAGATATATAAAAAATTACTTGTCAATTCCTGTATCAACTTACAATAGTAAAAAATAATTTAAAAGAACATTGGGTATATTTAATATTAATATGTATTATTTATATATAATATTTATTATATATAAATTCAGTTCATAATTATATATAAATTCAACCGACTTATCATGCAATATTTCAAATTAATTAAATTAAATTAAACTATAAATTTATTATTAATTTTTTATTAGTACAGTTTTATTTTTTTAATAAAATGTATTTATTTAAGAATGTTTTTTGCTAAACACCTCATAATAAGAAAACTGGAACAGTCATTATTATTATACATATATTGTTGACAAAAAAAATACTGATTTATTGTTCACTATACGAATAATGGTCAAACGCAGTTCATTAACTCATATGTTAACGATTAACATTCGATAAAAATGACAGCATCGTCGCCATCAAGTGTAAGCCATCTGCTGTATATATCTCAAATACGATAGTATAAAAATATATATAATCATCTATAAAGCCATCTGGTACCATGCCCGTTTTGAACAAATGATTGTTTTTTTACAAATTAGGTAAAATAAACATTCTTACGTAGTTTTTATCTAAATATGTGCATGTCGCATATCAAAATATCGGATTCGACGTTTAAAATTCGTACTTTTCACCGTTACCGTGTAGCGTACCTGTAAAATGCATTTTTTTTTTCATCAAAAAAAAACTTACATCTCATATATACTATATGACCACCCACCGCATCATAATCCAAAGTTTAGATTACAAACAAATAACTAAATAATAAATATATTCAGTTTTTTTTAACAAATTACCCAAAATCAACATTTTACGTACAATTTTTATCTAAAATGAAAATAATTGGCGATACTGTACGGTTAATTTTGATTTATCATATTCGATACATCGTGCACCTTAGGAATAAGCTAATCACCACCTCGACATGCGTACATCGTATTTTTATCGCGCTAAAGATACAAACGTTGCAATTCACACCTCCGACCGACACCGTCATCAGGGCGGTTACACGACTACGGCTTATACCCCGTCGATGACGACGACGACGACGATGACGGCGGCGGCGGCTGTTGCGATGACACAATATAACGCGCGACCGTTTGACGTACAACTCCTAGGTGGGAGGGTGTAGGCAGGGGCAGAGTCTTTAACATTATTGTATGTGACGTGATGACCTTAAGGGCGATTATATTACGTAACACCTGTGATGCTCCTGATTGAGGGGCACGCGTTGCTGCATACGTCACACCGACAACGACGTAACGCCGAGTCAGCTGACCACCTACC
This sequence comes from Daktulosphaira vitifoliae, assembly GCF_025091365.1. Classification (NCBI taxonomy): domain Eukaryota; kingdom Metazoa; phylum Arthropoda; class Insecta; order Hemiptera; family Phylloxeridae; genus Daktulosphaira; species Daktulosphaira vitifoliae. The sequence continues at coordinate 7,385,027 of NW_026099572.1, forward strand.
CTCCGCCAACCCACATTATTATCGCAATTTTAACAATAACACACTTGATTTACGACTTTAACAATTACGATTGACCTTAATTAACCATTTAATTACCCATTAACACTCTTAATTTATTACTTTTTGATGACGTATGACACTAATTACCATGGCGGCATCCTTTGATCCCCAGAACCCGCTATTTAGATACTACTTATGTGCATAGTGAGGCATTTATTAGGAGACTGGTTTTTCTCCGCTGAGTAAAACCGATCGTCAGCTTATCACAATAATAATAATAAACAAAAAAAAAATAATACCCATACAATAACGTACGCCGCAACATACCACCGTCCTTGAATAATTGTCTTCAAAACGATATACAAATATAAAATATAATTTAATATTAGGTACTTTCTCACCAACCCATTTAGTTCTCTCCTACAACTGCGCTAAATACTCCCGACTCCAGCGCTTCTATAAATGTTGAGAATATTGAGAAACACGCCTCCAACGTGTTAACCGGTTACTTGATATGTTCGTTTGATCCGGTTCAGGTAGAGCAGTTAGAGAATTACTAATGAGAAAATGACCAGGAGTGAGAGGAGACAAGTCACTTGGATCAGAGAATAGGATCGTTAATGGGCGACTATTTAAGCATGCTTCCGCCCGAGTAATTACAATAAGTAGCTCCTCATAAAATAAATGTGCCATTTTTTCTTAATTCTTTTTAAGTTGGTATAAATTTTTAACTCGTTTGATTTTTATCTCATTTAGATTCAATAACTTCAATAAAGATCAAGGATCCCATAATTTTAGTCGCTCCTTGTAAGAAGAAATTTCTTATTCGTATTAAAATTATTTTACTATATTTTAAGTTTTAGCTTCGATGCAAAGCTGAGAAGATATATTTTTGTAACTATCATTTATTTCTCTGCTCTAACTTGACCTACTTATTTCAACGATACGTCAAATGATTACTATTCGTATCTAGTTGAAGATATTACACTCAAAATTTGAAAAAAAATTTCAATTTATCAATTAAACAGTTAGTTATTCCATGTTCTCCATAAAGACAATTAAAATCATTAATTTCTAATGTTTTCAAATATTTATTAACGAATGAAGTTTGATATGATAGGTTTCAACTACAAAATTAAATCATTTTACTTTGTAATTTAATAATTTTTTTACTCTATTTGTGTGNTACTTTGTAATTTAATAATTTTATTACTCTGTTTGTGTGTGCTACTATTAGACTATAATATTCAATATCTTTTGTAACATGTTGCTATATAAATCATTTCTAAAAAAAATGATTGTTTTTTCTCCTGAATTAACAATTGATTTTTACAAATATAATCAAATTTTATAATAAACTCAATTGAGTAAATCTTTTTAACAACTTTGTTTTGATTGGTACATTTAGNCCTTTTTTAAAACTTTGTTTTGATTGGTTCATTTAGTTAAAATAAATCATTAAAATTAATTAAGTTCTCAATATTTCAATTGTAGAATCTTTTCTACAAACAAAAAAAGTTACTAGGAAATTATTACTATTACTTCTATTTAAGTTATCTATTACGATAAAAATGCAAAAAAGTATTGTGCTTTTCATATAAATTTACAATAAATAGTAATTATAAAACTTTCTGACTGCATATTCATTTTAACGATAACATTTTTTTAACTCTCATAAAATTTTCTGTTTAATGATGTCAATGTCAAACTTGCCAATCGAGTTAAAAGTTATGGTAAACTAAATAATTTTTTAATATTATACACATTTACAACAAACAACTTTAAACGATTAAAAAAATAGGTTAAATATGTCATTTTCCTTATTTTTAACATATTAATAATCAAAAAAAAAAAAAAGTATTAATTTTAAACAATTTTTTTTTTAACAATTTTTTTTGTTCTTAATTATTTTTTTTTATATGTAAAAACTATTTTTTAATAATATTAAAACTTAGAAGTTATAGAAAAAGTCTAATTGCACATTTTAAAACATCGCGAAAAGTTGATTTAGAATAGTATATTTTTGTTTCTGATGGAAGTTCCTTGTAGTCCAGTGTATAAAACTTATAACTTTGTTAACTGTTATAACTTTATTAAAAATGACCAAATAAGTATATTTTTTTTTTATTTAGATGCATGTCTTTTCTATCATTTGTTTTTTTTTATAAATCTAACCCTTTACCTGCCCACAAGAGGGATTCAAAATAATAATCTTTTTTTTTTTAGTTAAAGTAAATCATTAAAATTATTTCATTTCTGGATATTTCAATTGTAGAATGTTTTTAAATACCAAAAATTACTTAGAAATGATATTATGATTTCTATTTTAGTGTTCTATTACGATAAAAATGCAAAAAAATAATGAGTTTTTTTGATAAATATACTCTAAATAGTAATTATTAAATTTCCTGACTGCATATTAATCTTAAAAATAACATTGTTTTAATTCTCATAAAATTTTCTATTTAATGATTCATTCTAGTCAACGAAGGAGTAATTTTGGAGAATAGCA
>NW_026099572.1:7387834-7389347 GCF_025091365.1 Daktulosphaira vitifoliae
TGATTTTAAAATATAGTATATGAATAAATACTAATTATAATTATTAAATTTAGTATGAAATTGATATTTAATAATTTAATATTGTAATTTAAAGGGAGACATTATAAAAATAATAAAGAAGTTGTATTTTGCTTTACTTTTACGTGTATAAAAATTTAAAGGGCTTGATACAATAATTTTCAATAAAAACTGTTTGTTACTATAAAAAAATGCACTGGACTACAAGGAACTTTCATCAGAAGCAAAAATATACTTTTCTAAATCAACTTTTTGCGTTTTTTCAAATCTGCAATTAGACTTTATCTATCAGTTCTAATTTTTTATATTATTACTAATTACATATAAAATAATAATTAAAAGAAAAAAAAAATTGTTTTCAAATTATTACTGATTTGATTTTTAATATGTTAACAATAATCAGTCCTATTTTTTAACCTATTTTAATAGGTTATTTATAATAACCTATTTTTTTGGTACATAAAAATTGATGAAAAATTTTTGATAAAGATTTATGAAAGTTTATAGCAAAAAAAATATATTACCATAACTTTTAGCTCAATTACAAGTTTAAAATTGACATCTAGGCCAGTCAAAAAAGGAAAAATTTCTTAAAAAATTCCCAACCAAATTTTGTCTTATTAATAGTTGAATTAAAATATGTATAATGACATAGTAATAGTCCTCATTGATTGGAATTGAGTTTTTTTTTTTACAGCCTCGCAAAAGTTCAAAAATATGAGCTTTTTTAATTTTCTCAAAAAATATTTAACTTACAAGAAAAAGTTTCGTTTAAAAGACAATTATAAATAAAAAAATTATTTTATATTTTTTCATTTAAACAAATATTTTTTGAGTTACATTACATTTAATATGAGTACTAAAATTTATATTCCATTTTTTTCATTTTACGGTTACTTTTTATCATGTTACACTTACGTTAGACACAATGTTATAAATGCATATGTGTGTATGTGTGAGTTTATTTATTTATTGTATCATTAAAGTGTAGTGTATATTAATATACAAGCAATAGAGTAGGTAATTGATTTGACGCTATATTGTTTAAACCCAACTAAACGCTAAATTGTACATTCCGAAACAACAATCATATTATGTCAATTGCCACCGGAATTTCTGGTAATCTTTTTCTTATTCTTTGCCTGAATCCCAACTACTTGGGGCCGGCCACACTTATCCTAAGATTCCACTTGACACGATCTCCCACATCTTCTACGCTCACATCAGCTGTCCTCAAATCGCATTCAATAGCATCCCTCCATCTCTTTTTTGGTCTTCCTCTATCTCTTCTTCCTNCTTTTGGGCTTTCTCTACCTCTTCTTCCTTCAACATTCATTTCTATAACTGTTCTTACAGCATCCAATTCTTCTCTCCTCATAACATGACTAAACAATCTAAGTCTATTTTCTGTCATCTTATCCACGATTGACGCAACACCTATACTTCCTCTTATATGCTCGTTCCTTATCCTATCTTCTCTAGTCACTCCACTCAT
>NW_026099572.1:7391014-7395772 GCF_025091365.1 Daktulosphaira vitifoliae
ACCCGACGCAACATCGCGTGTTATATTTGTGGATTCTGTGATGCATCTGAGAGGGGCTACTCAGATGTTGTTTATTTACGGTTGGACGGGCAACATAAAAAACCGGTTGTATCACTGTTAGGCGCCAAAACCAAAATGGCCCCAATTAAGGCGTCCACTATTCCCCGCCTTGAACTTTGCGGTGCACTTTTATTATCACGATGGATGGCCCGTCTGAAGGACACGCTAAGTACTCGCCTTCAAATCCTTGGTGTCTATGCATGGTCAGATTCCACTACGGTATTGAGTTGGTTAAATGTCCCGCATGAACATTTTAAAATCTTTGTCTCTAATCGTATTTTCAAAATAAAGTCTTTACTCCCTAGTTGCCGATGGAATTATATTTCGTCCGCCCAAAATCCAGCTGATTGTGCGTCAAGAGGACTTCTGCCCAGCGAGCTAGTGAGCCACGGGCTATATTGGAATGGACCTGAATTATTGGTGTCTCCTGTTAACCGTTGGAGTGATGATCTACCTTCCTGTATACCAACAGAACAGTTACCCGAAGTCAAGGCGATTACGACCGTCACTTTAATTACCAGTGCTACTGTTGTAGAGGATGAATGGTACAGTCGATTTTCATCGTACCCGCATATGCTACGCGTTGTTGCATATATCTATCGTTTTACTAATCGATGTCGACGACGACCTACTGATAGCGGTCCGTTAGTACGTCGTGAATTAGATAATGCGGCTCTTATTATCGCCCATTGTTCACAGCGCTATAAATTCAGTAAATTACATTATGAGTTGTCACACAATTTGCCCGTGTCAATAAAACCAGTNTTATTGAAGTTATTGAATCTAAATGAGATAAAAATCAAAGCAGTTGAAAATGTATTCTAACTTAAAAAGAATTAAGAAAAATGCAAAAATTTCATGGCCATACGCGGGTTGGAACCTTGTACCCGACCGCGTAAGACAAGTTTTACCGATTCGGCAACTGTACGTCGCTATCGTCGACGGAAAAAATTGGTTATTTAAGCTAGTTCAAATTTCAAAATTATTTTTCTCGACTTCAAAAAGCAAAAAAGTTTAAATAAGTTTAACTTTCTATGCTATAACAATTTTTTATTTATATAATATTTATGAATATCTGTACTCCCCTTGTAAGGTATTATAAAATAAATTAAAATACAAACCCAGAATTTTAACACAAAAATAACATATTTTTGAATATGGTAGTCATTTTCACCACGAAGACAAATCCAGAGGTCAAATTTTTTTTTTCATAATAAAGTACATTACATTAGCTTTAATTTAAGCTATATATATATATAAGTGTCAGACCTTCCGGAACATTTTCAAAAGTTAAGTTGAAAAAGTTCATTTTTTGTGAAAATTTGCCACTTTAAATCACCCTCTTTGGGTAGGTAAAAGGTTAAATTTATGAAAAAAATATATCAAATGATAGATAAAAACATCAAGCTTCTATAAAAAAAAATTGTATTGATATGTTCATTTTTGAAATAGTTATGGCAGTTTTTACTAAAAAAATTGAAAAAAATTCAAAAATTAGCGATTATTAAATTTGTAATTTTTTTGAAGGTTTCCCCTATTTACGGGGAACGAGGAAAATTATTTTCAATTTTAAGGGTAATGTCTTCGTAATATCAACTCAATTTCAAATAATTTCAATTTTTTACTTTTCTTGAAGTATAATTTTTATTTAATTTATGGGCAATACAATTTTCAATAAAGACACGATTCCACCAAGCGCGATTTATTTTTAAATCTTTTAATTCAAACAAGTAAGCACAATTTATTTTTAACACGCATAATTTAATTTTCATAAAATAAATAGTTTCAATTTTCATATAATAAGAGCGATTTAATTCTCAAAATTTGATTTAATTAAATTTTTAATTTGACAAAGAAATAACTCTCAACCAATTTTTCATATAATGTAAAAAACGCAATTCAAATGTTTTTTTTTTTAAAGTAAATTTTCAAAAAACCCTTAGTAAATTAACCAAGCCTGTTGTTGGATGCCACTTTGTTATAATTCAAATAACAATTATTAATAAAATAAAAATAGAAATATAGGGACTTGAGTTTTTGTATAAGGCGAGAACCTGATGTTGTGGTTCTATCGAGGTCGTATGGTTCGAGGGTTTAGAACGACAAAGACAAATAGATATAAAAATAATAAACGCAGTACCTCTAATTGAGGTGTAATAAACTTTTGTCTGGTTAGTTTCTACTGTCTTACCTAAGAGACAATGAGACGGCAGAGCCAGTCCACGAATACCATATAACGTGATTATGTATAATATTTTAACCAACAAGTCAAAATTAATACTTTAATATATTAATTTAATAAATGATCTATTGCTTGTCATCCTTTACTTAAATTTAATAATTCTAAATAATTGGGATAACATAAATTTACTTATTTCTTTTATTGTTGCAAATTGTTGTGAGATAATTCAATAAATGTTTCGATATATATATTTATACTATCAGAGGTATTCAATTTGTATTTCGTCACAAGATAAAAATTAAAAGAAATTCTTTTCACATATACATAAGCAAGATGTACGACAAATATAGCTGACAACAACACGGGATCGTGGCTAACAATTATTTTTTTATTAATGTAAACTAGAACTCCAACTCTCGTCGCTCTAGACGCTCTAAAAGGGTTTCAATGCTTTTTATAGAAAATGATAGTACCTCATATCCAAGGATATTGTTGCTTGCGCTTTTAGTGATCTTTTTAGTTTATTGTATTTAATTACACGATTATTATATTGAGACAGCATATTTAACAATGGATAAATTGACATATATATAAATAATAAGAAATTGTGTTAAACAGTGTACAGGGTGATTTTTTTATCATAACCCACTCAATTACTTGCAGAATAATAATAATTTAAACATTTTTTTAGCTTCGATGCGAAGCGGAGAAGGTATTAATTTTACTATGATGTGTTTTTTTTTATGTCTGTTGCCACTTTTTCTCAGCTCTCACTGGACCGATTTCTTTAAAAAATACGTCAAAAGATCACAAATCATATCTAGTTGAAGACATTACCCTTAAAAATTGAAAAAAATTCTCTCGTTCCCCGCAAATGGGGGAAATCCCCCAAAAAATTACAAATTTAAAAATCGCTAATTTTCGAAATTTTTTAACTTTTTTTTCTTAAAACTTCCATAACTTTTTGAAAAATCAACAAATCAACATAAATTATTTTGTATACTACAACCTTAGATATTTCCTTTTCATTTGATATAATTTTTTTGAAAATCTAACGATTAACCTGCTCATTGGGGAAGATTTAAAATAGAAACTTTTTTACGAAAACTAACTTTTTCAACTTAATTTTTGATAATGTTTCNCTAACTTTTTCAACTTAATTTTTGATAATGTTCCGGAAATACTGCGTCCTTTAAACATATATCAAAGTAAAGCTAATTTTATGTACTACAAAATGAAAAAAAAAATTTGTCCCGACGATCTATCTTCTATACGCAAACGGCTACCGTATTCAAAAATATGCTATTTTAACAATANGGATTTGGTGGACTTTGAAGTTATCTTATAATTCAGAGAATTTCCATTTTCAGGTATAAAACTGTGATGTTGACGAATAGCAGGACATTTTTTTGCAGTTTTATACTGCTCACCTAAGTGGTGTTTANTTTTTTTTTTTACATAACGATTGTATGGTACAGAACGCCTTTAGAAGGATCTAGTTGACCAGTTATAACAAAGATCATTGATTATATTATTTCGTGGGACAGCTGATCACCAGCATCTTGCTCTACTCACCCCCTTGTTCAACCATCACGGCAAATGATGACCTCCATGTCGATTGTCATCCGTGTACAGTTCATTGTCATAAGTCAGTCACCTGGTCTACTGTGTGATAACATAGATTGGCTATATGTTTATAATTTTTATATTGGCTGCTAGCTCCGTCAGAAAAGTAGTGAATTTTTTTTATATTTGGCATGAAATCTTTTATTTTTTTAATTAAGTGAGATTGATAAACATAAACCGCAGCTGTATTATGTGTCAAATGATCACTAATAATACAATAATTTTTTGCTTGTAAAGAATCAATTGCGTTAGATTTATAATAAATTGTATAAGGATGTAAAGTTGCTTGAGAATTTACCCAGTGGTAGCTTTGAATTTCATCCTGGATTACGAACGTGAAATTCTTAGCAAAGTCGCCTAACACAATACACTCATTTACAGCAAGAGAGTTTTTCTTTTCACGTAAGTACGTAGACTGAGCTTTTGAAATGAAATGGTGTTTTTTAACAATAGATAGCTGCTCAACTAATTTTTCCAAAAATTCTGCTCTATTTTGAGTAATTTTGACAAGTGTTGTTTACCCACTATTAAATACAAATTTAATAAAAATAGATAACCAGTTTTAAATGCAATTTAACATTGTCATATTACATGAAGAAATTGATACAAAAGTCACTNAACATTGTCATATTACATGAAGAAATTGATACAAAAGTCACTATAAGTAATATGATAAAATTAATACCCTATGTATAAGAAAGACAACCCATTGACATTATACTTTCCTTAAGAATGAAATTGAAGTACTATTTAATATGAGTAAAACAGTGCTAGTTCCACAGTAATAGCTTATTTGGATAAGAAGTTATAAGCTCTAGAATATAGGCTGTTTTTTCATGTTTTTAATTATAAAAAATGCACTATCTGGTAAAAAATAATAATAAAAAAAA
>NW_026099572.1:7395872-7471871 GCF_025091365.1 Daktulosphaira vitifoliae
TAATAAACCGGTGCCTCATAACAAAATTATTATCAATCAATCATTTTCTTAAATAGAAGATTTTCTATAATATGAGCCTAAAATATACATTTTATACAAAATTGCATATTAAATAATTAAATTTTAAAAATATTTCTTTATATGTTTAACGACTCACCTCATTTCTTTCTGTGAGTGGTTCGAATTCATCATCATCAATCTACAAAACATTCATGTTTAGTTGTTAATATAACTACATTAAAAAGTTAACAAACATTCAGAACTGTTATTACTATCATATTAAACATATTGAACTATACAAAATTGTATAGTGAGACAGAATTGTATTCAAGTTTTAACTGATTTATTTTTCACTAGATATTAAAGTATAGTAACTTCACAACTAGTTGCAACAGTAATGAAAGTCTAATACTCACTATAACTTCAATAATATCAGTTTAACGTAATCAATTATTTTTATTATAAAATTATTTCCGATTTAAAGAACAAATTATTCTATTTTGAATATCTAAAATATCGTAACACAAATATTTATTTTCGAAAACTATATATTTAATTTGTAGTCATTTTAAATAATACTTGTATAAATCAAATTTAATTGATAAAAATAATAAACCCGTTCATCATAATAAAATTATTATCGATCAATCATTTTCTTAACTATAAGATTTTCTATAATATGAGCCTAAAATAAACATTTTTTACAAAATTGCATATTGAATAATTAAATTTTAAAAATATTTCTTAGTATGTTTAACGACTCACCTCATTTCTTTTTTTAAATAGTTCTTCAACATCAATCTACAAAACATTCATGTTTAGTTGATAATATAACTACAATAAAAAGTTAATAAAAATTCAGAACTGTTATTACTAAATTGTATATAACAGAATTGTATTCAAGTTTTTACTGATTTATTTTTCACTAGATATTAAAATATAGTAACTTTTATATATTATGTAAGTTAAATCATTTCAATGTTTAACAATTTTATGCTTTAAGAAATAATACAAATTATAAGGAGATTATCAATGATTATTATAAGATAATCATTTATATTCTTTTATACACATATGTATAAAGGAAGGTACCTAAGCCACTAAATAATTATTGCGGCTTATCTTACGTTATTGTATAGTTTATTATTATTATTGTTTGATAAGCAGAAGATTGGTTTTTACTAGTGATGAGCATTTTCGAATATTTTAAACTATAGAATAGTATTCGATAGTTTTTTTAAAACTATCAATTAACTATTCGAATTGTGTTTATACAACCGAATATTTTATTTTTAGCATAGACTATCGAATATTTTTACAATTCCAATAGTTTTTGAATGACTATGGAATAGATCGATAGTTACTTTTCGATGTTTCCCATCATTAGTTTTTACTCAACGGAGAAAATACCGGTCTCCTAATATATGTCTCACCATGCACATATAGCAAAAATTCGTTTAATTAATTTACAGCTAATCGACCTAGGTAGCATTCTTCTCAACAACAATAATAGTAATATGTGTATAAAAAAAAAATTATAAGTACTTGATTTGACTTATTGTTACTAGTTTCTTCATCGGAGCAAGGCTTTCCAGTAGAAAATATGGGTAAGGTAATTACACACATAAAACAAAGGAATATTCCTGAACAAAAATAGAAACCCATTTTTAATGATGATTATAGTTGCAACAGTAATGAAAGTCTAATACTCAAAATAACTTCAATAATATCAGTTTAACGTATATAATTATTTTTAATATAAAATTATTTCCGATTTAAAGAACAAAATATTCTATTTTGAATATCTAAAATATCGTAACACAAATATTTATTTTCGAAAACTATATATTTAATTTGTAGTCATTTTAAATAATACTTCTATTAATCAAATTTATTTGTACATTTACATAAGCTGTACGTCAATAAAAACAAATATCGCAGCTAAATTTTATTCACTCTCTTTTAAATAAAATAGAATTTAGTTTGAAATTAACAATTTTTTGAGTAATAATAAGATAATATTAATTTAATATATATCCACGTGTGTAATTTATTACTAAAATATTTTTTAAATTTTATTAATAATTCTACTGGTATCTATTATCATATATTTTAATACACTTATTTATAATTAGTGGTTATTTTTATTTTATTATTACAGCAATGACTAAAAAAATGTGATATTGTTAATATAAATCACAATTTTTAAAACGTTTTACCGATAAATATAAATTTATTCTTTAAACAGTTGAAAAAATAATAAATCAATATGGAAGCTCTTCGTTTATTTTAATGTTACAGTTTCAAAAATTTAGTAAAATTGTAACTAAACTTAGACACTGGTGGAATAACATAAATTAAATTAGTTTAAAAATAAAATTGTATTTTATAATTTTAAATTTGATAAAATAAAAATTTCACTGAATAATATAAAATATGATAAAGCAAACATATTTTTTTCAAAAAAATATGTTTCAACTATTCATTTTATTTATTCATTTTTAAATAAAATAAAATATAGCATAAAAATGCCAACTTGTTTAATGAAATACGGCTTTAAAATTTTAACACGTGTATAATTTATCATTAAAATATTTTACAAATTTTGTTAATAATTCTGTTTGTAATACAATACCTACTAAAAATAGTGTTACAATTCTAAACATCTTTTAAAGATAGGTTTTCAAATAAACAAATTTAAGATAAAAAATCCTATTGTTTTAAAGAAATACAGATAATAATTTATATTATAACCAATTGAATAATTTACTACTAACTTTTTTCAATAAGAATTTCTTCAGCTATTTTAACGTTACATTTAAAAAAATTTAATTAGTATTTCAGCTTAAGCACTGACAAAACAAAGTAAAAAGTTTTACATTATTCTATTTGACATGCCACAGAAAGTGGTTTTTAGCCCTCATTCATTTGTTAGGGAGTCAAAGATGGTTCTTGGATAGGCAAATGATTGACGGAATGGGTATTATGGACGACTATAAATATATAGCCACAGGAAGAGATTCAAAATGACAACCTTTTCACAAAAAATTAACTTATTCAATTTAACTATTGAAAGTTTTCCGAAAATATTACAAGCTTTAAATATATATCAAATAAAAGCTTATGATAAATACTATAAGTTTTAAAAAAATTATTTGTACCGACACTTTTTCTTTTATGGGTAAACGGCCGTCGAATTTAACGAAAATTGTAATTTTTATGTAAAAATCACTGTTTAACATGAAATATTTTAATTTTTAAAACTGCCATAACTTTTTGAAAAATGAACAAATTAAAATAATTATTTTAAAATGAAACCTCAGAAATTTTTCTTACATTTGATATAATTTTTTTGAAAAGCTGACTCTAAATCTGCCCACAGGAGAGATTCAAAAAAGCATGAAAAATGTATAACCTTTATTTTATATTACTTGTAAACAATCAAAATAACTTATGTGTTATAACATATACACTATTCAACACAACTTCTTATTATTTATATATATGTCAATTTATCCATTGTGAAATATGCTATCTCAATATAATAATCATGTAATGTGTAATTTTTTTTTTTTTTTTTTTACGCTTTTTTTAGCCCATTAAGGGCCACAGCGGCCTCCCCAAAGGAGGAGGTTTCTTAACCATTTATACTCCGGGACGGGTGGTTAGTCCGTCGCCGGAGGTGGGATGGCGACTCCAAATTACCGAACTGATCTCTCGTTCGGTAAATGAAGCCGCCCGTGACCGAGTTTTGAACCTGAGACACTACGCGTCAAGCGCTGCCGCGTTACCGACTCGGCCACACCGTCCCACTTAAATACACTTATTAAATACAATAAATTAAAAAGATCACTAAAAGCGCAGACAACAACATCCTTGGATTGGGGGTACTATCATTTTCTATAAAAAGCATTGAAACCCTTTTAGAGTGTCGAGAGCGACGAGAGTTGAAGTTCTAGTTTACATTAATAAAAACACAATTGTTAGCCACTATCCCGTGTTGTTGTCAGCTATATTTTTTGTACATCTTGCTTTTGTATATGTGAAAAGAATTTGTTTCAATTTTTATCTTGTGACGAAATACAAATTGAATACCTCTGAGAGTATAAATATATATATCGAAACATATATTGAATTATCTCACAACAATTTGTAACAATAAAAGAAGTAAGTAAATTTATGTTATCCCAATTATTTAGAGTTAATAAATTTGAGTAAAGGATGACAAGCAATAGATCATTTATTAAATTAATATCTTAAAGTATTAATTTTGACTGGTTGGTTAAAATATTATACATAATCACGTTATATGGTATTCGTGGACTGGCTCTGCCGTCTCGTTGCCTTTTAGATAGGACAGTAGAAACTAACCAGACAAAAGTTTATTACACCTCAATTAGAGGTACTGCGTTTTATTATTTTTATATCTATTTGTCTTTGTCGTTTATTCTTGAAAACTTTTAATAGAACAGCTTTAATTAATAATTGGTCAGAAAACGAGAAACCGCAAATTTTAGTTGCATTTTTGCAAGGCCGAGCCCACTTTTTATGATTATATTGAGTCCTTGGAATTACCCTGGAATGAATTAGAGAATAAGTTTAGAAATGAATTTGAAACCATCGCTCAGAATGATATGTTACGTATTTTATTAGAAAAAAGAAAACAGTTAAATGATGAACTAGTTGCTTATATTAATGATATAAAAACTTTATGTAAAAGAATACATGCTAATATGTCAGGTATCGAAATAGTGAGAAATGTTATGAAGGTCTTAAATCAAGCATTGCGAGATACGTTAGTATTTTAGACAATAATAATTTAGACGAGTTAAAAAGAAACATTCAGAAGTATGAGATGGTTGAGTTTATGATCACTGGAGAAACAATTAAAAGTCCGTTTGAAACAAAAACAATCTATAATAAATGAAAAAATTATGAATTGAATATATATGAGAATGATGATTTAAAAAAATTAATTGAAGAATTTCAAAATTTAAAACAACTCGAACCATACGTCCCTGATAGAACCACAACTTCAGGTTCTTACCTTATATAAAAACCCATATCTATCATATTACTATTTTATTTTATTAATTTTTGTTATTTGAATTATAACATTTTATTGTCGAATTATTTATTATTCATGCATAACTTAGTTCTGGTTGCTTAAAAATTTTTTTTGAATCAAATTTAATTCATTAGCCTACACTAAGTATTTAGGATTTAGGCGAGGAAAAAGAGTAAAATTTAATTATTTATACAAAAAACCATCATAAATAACATAAGCATCGAAAAGAAGTTTGACTGTGATTTCAGTCATTGCTCAGTATTTAAAACTTGGACTCAAAATTTGCGAAAGGCGGGGCAATTTTCGTAAGCTATTTTATAAATTCGCTATTAAAACTAGTATTAATAAAAAAAGCGTATTAAAAATTCAAAAATTGAGAGGGAAAATAACATTTTTGAATTGACAAATTTTTCTAATCACTTTAAACTGATTATGAACAAAAAAAATCATCAAAATATCATATATGCTGACATTTTTATACACATGGCTACATGAAAGTTACAATAACATCCATTATTTTTTTCTTTAATGTATAATAATTTAGTTTACAAATAAAATCGAAATAATTTTGTATCCATTAAAACAGTGAAAACTATTACAATTTTTGTTGTATATTTTTTTGTTGTTGTTAGATACCAGTTTGCTTATTACAGAATGTTGTCAAATCTTTCAATTAGCGTTTTGTATTCGATGGTTCATATTTTTTTCTCCTAAATTTCCATTGTTTTGAGTATAAGTATACACACAATTAAATTCTATTTAGCTTAGAAATTATTTTCATAATTCTTAATTTATCTAAAGGGTACGCTACTATTATGAACTGAATCAAAGCATTCCATTAGTATGTGACACATTGTAAGGATATTTTATATTTGATGATTTATTGCTTTCAGTTGAAGAAAGCTTTTTTAGAGATTTAAACAATTTACAATTATTAATTGAAGTTTTATTTGTTTATATTGGCAAAAATTTATAAGAAATCTATTTTTATATGTTTAAACATTTTAGAAACGAGAAATAAAAAGTACATTCGTATCCCTACTAAGATCATTAAAAAAAAATGCGTGAGAAATATTCATAAGATTTTGAACCGAGAAAATAATTTGGGAAGTATAAATATATCAACAAACCCAGAAGTAAATCTTAGACCAAATGAAATTAAGGAAGTCGAAGAAAGCTTTCTTAAGATTATAAGAAAAAGAATGGACGAGGATTCAAGACATCAAAAGTAATTTTATTATTACATTTCTTAAAATAAGTAAACAAAATTACTTATAAAATTTTTAACAAATGTATTTCTTTAATTTTTAAAGAAACTATCGACTTGGACAGAATACTTTACTCAGTACCCTAAAAATGCTTTTTATAATAATTAACTAACCTATACTTATTGTTAATTAATCAATAACATACAATAGAGATAGTCTTAAATAATAAATATAAAATATAATATCTTATATTATATTTTATATATGTTATGTATCTCTTTATTGCACTAAACACTTTTAATATTACAATAAAACATAACATATTAATTATATTACATAATGTGTAATCAAGTTGGTTAGGTTATAACAAACAAAACAGTGTCGCCACATAATACAACACAACAATATATAATATAAATACTTTTTGAGAAATTAATCCAGGTACTCCATAATTTTAAATATCTATAAATTTCGACTTTTTTAAACTTTTTTTCTTAAAAGTATCATAATTTATTCATAAATAAACAAAACAAATAATTTTTATATAATTATGCCTATTAATTAATAGGTGTTTATCTTTCATTTAGTACACGTTTTATAAAAATTTAACTCTATACCTGTCCATTATGGTGATCCTTATTTTATGAATTTCGAAATTTCTTTTAGGACACCTCTTCATTTTTATAATAATTGGTCAGANATTTCGAAATTTCTTTTAGGACACCTCTTCATTTTTATTTTTAGTAAAAAAAAAAAGTAAATATTCTGAAAATTTAATTAGTATAATTAATATATTTAATTAATATGATTCTTTGACGTTTTAAGTGCTTCTATAATATATGTAACATTCTTTTCGAATTTAACGATCTTTTAAAAATTAAAATTGATAAAAAACTATCTACGAAATAACACGGGACAAGATAGCCTGTCCAAAATTGAAATATTGAATATAGAGAAAGATGTGGTTGCCAAATAAAGTTAGTTGATGTGACAAATACATTTGCAAATGGTAAAGTCAGAAAAGTAAACTTCTTAAAATAAAATTGTTAGATAAAAGTTTTTTTTCGTTGCTTGTAACAGCTTATATTATTAGGTTTTTATGTATTACTTAAACTTAAGTCATTGAACTAGAGTTACATTTATTATGGTAAAACTATTATTATTTTAAACACGCACTTATTTTTATTATGCAATTGTTTTTTATTTGATAAAAGTTTTATTAGGTTAATTTATTTGCTATGTGATGCTGTTTATTAAAATTAAAGAATTATTCAGGGTGACAATAAACAAAAAAATATTTTTTTTTAATAAATTGTATAGGTAATTAAGAACTGTAACCAGGTATATGAGATTAAAACACAGTTTCTAATCTTAAATGTATTTATAAATATTTATTACTACATATCTGAATTGCATATTTTTACAGAGACCTCTTTGATATTTTATAATATTTATGTTTGATTATGTATTTGATAAAGGTTTTAAGATTTATTTTTAATTTTATGAAATAAGTATTGATAGAAAGGGTTTTAATTGTCTGATGTAGAGAAATAAAAATTGTACCTTGAATTGTTAAGGATCATTTACATTTTTAGGGAGAGGCTTTATTTTATACTTGACTTTAAAGCCTCAAGTGTCTGGTTGCGCCACTGTTAGAAGATATTTTTTTTTCAACACACCTTCACAAAAATTTTGGATATGCCTATGATCTGTATTAGAGATGGAAAGTTTAGTTCATTTCTGTGAATAGTTCATTAGTTCATAGTTCATTCAAGTGAATAGTTCAAATGAACTATTCTTAAGTTCACTAATTTTATTGATCATGCTGATACTGTTTGGCAATGAACTATTCATTTTATCACTATTAGTATAGCAGTACACAGTTCAGTTGTAGTTCACATTACTCATGGGCAATTAAGTTATAAACTAACCCTTAACCTGAACATCATAAACTAAGAAAAAATTATTATCAATACCCTCATGGCTCATGTTATCATTATCACCTAATTCGAGGTAGATATACTGACTAGTAGTCCTAAGTTAAATCAGAAATCTGATCTAATATTTGTACATAGTATGAATTTATTTTATTGTTAAACAGTTAAAAACCGTGTAACATTTTAACAATATAATTTATTTGTTATCTAATTGTAAACAGCTATTAACCATTTACAGTATTTCGAACAACGAACCACAGAGAAATTTTAAAGAAGTTCGCGAACTATTTCATTTATACATTGCTACCAATTTTTTTCGAACTGTGAACTGTTAAGTTACAGGTACTGAAACAGTTCAGAATAGTTCATCTAAGTGAATAGTTCAAATGAACTATTCGTTCACGAACTTAACATCTCTAATCTGTATTACTGTATTACTGTAGCGTAATTTGAGCGATATGTAAGAGTTCATTAAATTTGTTCTTTATTTAAAAAAAACAATTAGGATTTTTAATTCTCTTCAATAAGTTATTCAATAAAAAAAAAAAACCTATATGTATTATTTATGATTATCATAATGTACTATGAATAATAATAAAAATAACTCGATTTCTTTAGATATCATTTTAAAATTAAATTTTTTATTTAATTATAAAAAGTTTAATATTCAATATTTTATTTATAAATCAAAATAGTTTAAGACAGTATTAAATTTTAACTTTTTTGGTACAATATTTGTAGCTCATACATAAAAATCGGTATTTCGATTAGCGATTGTCTGATAAAACTAATTATTTCATATTGGCCAAAATTAAAATGGAATGACAAGAAAGCAATAAGTATTCGTAAAATTTGTGTTTTATAACAATGTGATTACATGATTAAAATATAAACTATCAAAATTGTAGTGTTATTAAACATTTTTCAAGGGTTAATTGTATTTTGCATAGATCATTAACATATAAAACTTGATGAAATTTACAACACAATTTTTTTATGCTTAATATCAAAAAATATAAACTAATTATTATATTTGCATCGGTCAAATGTAATTGAATATTAAGAAAACAATATTTTTTTAATAATTTATATTTTTTTACACTAAATAAGGTTAATAATATAAAACTACAAAAATCATTTTTAAAAACTTGTTATAATTAGCTCAAATTTTAATAGTTAAAAGTACTAAAATTAATTAATTTGTATAAATTTTTATTATAATAATTTATTTATCTATTTGGCAAACATTTATCAATAAAGCTAAACTATAATTAAAAATAGACATCTATTGACTAATTTAAAATGACATAAGTTTATAAAATTAATTATTGACTAATGTGACAGTATTAATTTAAGAAACTAATACAAAACTATAAACATTTTTATTAATTACAATTATATTTATATAACTCAATAATGCAATAATCAACATAGTAGATAATTGGAAAGTTATAATAAAAAAAAAAGATTAAATTTGTAAGTTAAACTAAATTTATATCATAATAAAAAATATTTATGATTTTAACTATATATTTAAAAACCCAACTAATAAAATTCTAAAATTGTAATGTAAAATCACAAGAGAAAAAGAAATTGATGAATATATAGAAATAGTTTCTAATTATTAATTAGCTTTATAAGCATGTTTTACAAAAACAAGTTGTACTATAATTTCAATTTAAAGGTATAAAAGTTATAAAATTTGGTAACTTACAAATTAATTTTTTTTGTTTCATTTTTTTCAAAAAATGATGTAAAATAATTTTTATATTTTAAATCAGTAATATCAAGACATTAAGAAGTTGATTAACCAAATAAATTAAAATTTAAATAGCTAAAATCTTGATGTATACAATTTAAAAATATTGAATTATTTTTATTGTTGTATAAAAGATAAATATATCATATAAAGTTAAGATTGAACTTAGTGATGTAACTGAGATTACAAATTATAAAAATAAGTTTATAAAATATTTCTACTTTAGAAATGCAATTATAAATTAAAATAAAACTAATACTGAAATACTATTATGAGAAGTCAATAATAATAAAAGAAATAGATAAAAACAGATCCAATAAACATTTGTGCAATTATGAAATATTATTTACTATTTGTTAATATACTTATTGGACATCCAATTTGTCAGTAAATATTTAATATTTTTAACCATGAGTTGTATCATCTTCAACAAAGTCATGAGCCTCTTCCCTTGTAACACATTCTACATGACTTACTTTATTACGAAATTTAACACCGTAAAATTTATGTGCATGTTGTAATAACTCGGGTCTAAATGTAGTTGTAATAAATTGTGCTTCAGAAGACATTTCATGGATCATATCAGCCACAGCTTTTCTATGTTGTGGATCTAATGCTTGATCAATTTCATCAAATAAGTAGAATGGTGCAGGATCACATTTTTGAATCGCAAATATTAAACCTAATGCTACTAAAGATTTTTGCCCCCCTGAGAGTTGGTTCATTTCACGCATTTCTCCACCTTGTCCAACAAATGATACTTTGATCATAACACCAGAGTAATTACCAACACTTGTTTCATCCCTCATATTGATTGTTGTTGATTCTTCACCACCAACAGTTTTCATAACCAATTTTGCATGGCCAGCAGGTACAAGTTTAGAAAAAACATATGAAAAATACTTAGAAACCTGTTTAAAAGTTGATTGTATGGCATCACACTTTCTTTGTTCAAGTACATTCATGAGCTCTTCAATTTTTTGATAACCACGGTCAAGTTCTTGTTTTCTAGAAACAAGTTTCTCTTTTTGTTCAGAAAAATTAATAAACTGATCCAAAGCTTTTTTATTAACATGAGCAAATTTCTTTAAATGACTATTAGCTTTTTCGAGTTCTTTGAACAAATTTTTAGATGAGTATGACATATACTTAGTTACAAGATCAGTATTTGGTAAAGCACCAAGCTCATTAATTTTGGCTTCTGATTCATCTAGTTTTTTACGTAACATGTCTTGCTTAGATGAAACTTTACAAAGGTCTTTTGATTCATTGTCAAGCTTTTCTTGGGCTTCTTTTTCTTGAGTTTTCCATTTGTCTAACTCTTCTTGACATTTTTTCTGCCATTTCACTGCTTCATGAACTTTAGAATCAATAGCTTTCATGTCAACATTAATGGTTTCTAATTTTTTTTCAATAACATTTAATTCTAATCTACTACTTTCTAAGGTACGTTTACGTTCTTCTACTGAAATTTCTTGTAATGCTTGTAACAATTCATCTCTACGCCTGATTAAATTATTTGTTAGTAAGTTTTCTAACTTATTTTTATCTGCTTCCAATTTCATACGCATAGCAAATGCAGTTTTATTTTCTTGAGTTAATTGTTTTATATCACTATTTAATTTGTCCATTTCTTTTTGATCAGCAACTGATAATTGTGCCATGAGCTCTTGATGTAGCTCAGATTCAAGTCCTGAACGAGTAGTTTGCATAGCTTCCAAGTTGGAAGAAGCAGTTACAAGTAGACGTTCTTTTGTTACTCTGTATCTTTCAATACCAACCATTTCTTCTTTGATGAGCCTAATATCTCCTTTCAGTTTATCAAAATTTCCTTTAGCTTTACTATTCTTTGTCTCAGTTTTTTGCATGTCAGACATAACTGTATTTACATTTACTTCAATTTCATTTAACTGTGTTCTAAGTGAAGTTAGTTGTTCCTCAGATTCTTTGATTTGGTTTATTAAATCATTGCGCTGTTTTTGGATTTCTAATTTCGAACGCACATTTTTAAAGTACCCACCGGTTAAAGTTCCACTAGATGATACTTGGTCTCCATCAATTGTAATACAATCTAACATACTCTGTTTTGAAATACTTGTAGCTATTTCTAAATTACGACATATTAATGTTTTTCCAAATATAAAACGCATGGCTTTATCTAAATGAGGTTCATAATTTAACTTGCTAACCATTGGTATAGCATCTTTAGATTGCGGGTATTTAATTTGTCGTGCAGTTAATCTATTAAGTGGCATAAAAGTTACTTCACCTGGTAAATTTTGATTATTAATCTCTTTTAAAATTTGTGTACCAATTTTATCTGAATCAACAATGTGAAAAAACATCCTACCCCCAGCAGTTACTTCAACAGCTGTTTGAATACTTTCATCACAATCAAAATTTTCAATAACTTGACCATAGTATTGTTTAGCAAGATTAGCTTGAGCTCCACCACGCTCTTTGAAAATATCCAAAACTTTACGGACACTATCTCTACCATTTAATATAGCTTTTCCCGCCATACTACGAAGCATTTGATCAGCTTTTGCTAATTCTTCTTTTAATGTTGAATATGTATGTTGTAAAGTACTCTCTTTACGCCAGAGCTCATTCCTTTGACTTTGATATTGATCTTTACTTTTTTTCAATTCATAATAACGTTTATTATACTCATCTATTGAAGTTCTTTGTTTTTCTAGTTCACTTGAATTAGTATGCACTAAATTTTCAAGTTCTACTAAACGTTCAGCATCTTTTTTTAAATCTTCAGTCAATTTTTCTTTATGATCAGTTTTATCTTTAATTTGTTTGGTAAGTGATTTTAGTTCTTTTTGAATCCATTGATCTCTGTCTTCTTTAGATGCAAATTGACTTCCGCGGCCTTGTTTAGCATATAATTCTTTTCGTTTTTGTTCTTTTAGACCTAATTCTCTAGTACAATCTTCTTCTTTTTTCTTTTGTGCTTCATATTTAGGTTTTATTTCTTGTAAATCTGATTCTTTTGTCCTAATAGTTTCTTGTAATTTTTCTAATTCTTTAACAGCTCTTTCTCTGGAATTGTTGTCGCCTTGTACTTCATCAGTTAAATCTTTGATTGTAAAATCTAATTTTGTTTTTTGTTTAATTAGCTCTTGTTGTTCTAAGCTTAGTGTATCTTTATCTTCTTTGATGCTTAAAACTTGTCTTTTGGCTTCACGTGACTGTTTTGCAGCTTTTTTTGCTTCATGTGCAGCTTCTTTTACTTTAGCAGTTAGACGCTTTTGTTCTTCATCTACATTATTAATACGACTCTCTAATTCTTCTAGTTTTCTTTGGGTTTCTTTTAACTCTCTGTCATGAATGCAATATTCTAGAGTTCTTCTTTTTTTATCCCAAACCTGATATTCTTTCAATTCTTCTTTTTCTTCTTCAAGAGTACTTAATCTATCCTCAATAGTTTTAATAAATTCAACAATTTTATCAAGTTTTGTTTGAGTATCTTTTAATATTTCAATAGATTCTTCTTTTCTTTCGTCATATACACGAGTGCCAGCAACTTCTCTTAATAGTTTGAGTCTATGAGAATCAGGTGATGTGGCCATTTGATTAATTTTTCCTTGTTTTACAATGTAATATGGATTAGAATGAGAAAATCCTGCAGACTCTAACAAATTAGTAACATCACTCCTAGGAACCATTTTTTTATTCAAAAAATACTGATCTTTTTTAACACCAATAACTCTTCTTAAAACTACTTCTTCTTTATCTATTGGTAATCGATTATCTGTATTATCAAAAATTATTTCTACATAAGCTGAATTAACTTTAGGGCCTGTTCCTTCATGTAACAAAGCTTGTCTTTGTTCAGGACGAAGATGAGAAAACTCATCACTTAAGACAAATTGAATGGCATAAAAAAAATTACTTTTTCCAGAGCCATTACGGCCTACTACAACATTGTGTCTTCTATCAAATGGTTCAACGACAGTTTGTTCGCGGTAGCTCTTGAAACCATGAATAATTACTTGCTTGATAAACATGTTTATAAATATAAATGTACGCTACTCTTAATTATAAAAATTATTTTGAAAGCTTTGAACTTTTGTCTTCATATTAAAAATTTTTGTTCGACAATTAAGTACATTATGAATACCTTGAAAAAACAATATACATTATTGATAAATCCATAAAAAAAAGCACTACATGATATACTTACCCATTAAAAACATGGTCATAAATATAATTGGATAAAGACATTATATGTATAATATCTACATAATACTTCAAATTTTGAAAATTTTATAATTAAATAAAAAGTCAGTACAGAATAAATCACAAAATGTAAATGTTTGTTTACAATATTTTACAATGATAAGCAGTGTTGCCACATAAAAATAAATAAATCTTTATTTTTCATTTGATAGAACTTTTAATTTGTTATCATTCTATCAGACAAGTAAGCCTATGTCCTATGAATAGAAATACGATAACAGATACAGACTTAAAAAATATCTTCTAAGTACATGATAATAGATACCGATTATCAAATTTTCAAAAGGGTAGTGAATAAGTAATTTTAAAGCAAATAATCTGAAATACATCTTTAGGTATCATTTAAGTTATTATTAAGCTGAATAACTTAATTAATTTTATTTAAATCTATTTATTAATATTTCTTACTGTAAAAAATCTACAAAATGATAAATTTAAAACAGTTTTCCAAAGTATGTATATATAAAAATATTATATTTATTGTTAATAATTTATATAAATATAATTAAATTATTATTATTAATTACTTATAATCAATTTTTTTAAATATTTTTATAAGGTTGTTCCCAGTACAACGCTTCATTTACGTCATACAAGTCTGTTACGTGATAAATGTTTTAAATATAGATTTCTTCATTTGAATGCCAAAAATCAAGGGTATATAAAAATTATTCATTGAACATACTTTTTTTTTTTTTTTTTGTATAAATTTTACTTTAAAGTTAATTTTTCTAAAATATTAATTTTAGAAAATCCCATGTTGGTAAATACACTATTGGTTCACTCATTTTTGGATTTAGTGCTGTAGTGGCTTATGCAAAGTACGATAATAATTTCAGGCAATGGTTAAAGATAAATGTACCTGGTTCAGATGATATATTAAAATTAATTTTGCTGGAAAAAAAATCTCCAAATGATTATATTGATAATGTAATACAAATGTAAGTTTATAATTTAAAAATCTAGTAAAGAAAAACTTAAAACAATAGTTCTCAAATAGTATACAAGTGACAGTTTTAGAAAGACATGTTTTTTAAACTTTAACATGTTTTCTCAATTTATTCATGATAAATAACGTCTGACTAATTATTTTATTTAGATCTTTGCCTGAATAGGTCTTATTTGTTAGACTATGTTAAATATTACTGATTTGTTTGTTGTATATACTATAATTTTGTATTATGCGATATCAGTTTTTAATTTATGGAACTATATTTTAGTTATAATTTATTGACTTTTAGATTTATGAAACCTGAAAAAGCTTTATCTTCTGTTGAAAAAGTTCAGAAATTAAAAGTTTTACCTTCACAAAATATAAAAAATACAAGTTCAACAATAGAAAACTCACAAGGAATAAAACAAAATATTTTGGGTAAAAATAAATTATAATTTTAGTTAAAAATACTTATCTGTAACTAATAACCAATTTAGTTTTTTGCCAGGTAAGTAAATGATGGAAATGTTATTTTGCATGAAAATGCTATTATAAAAATATAGGGAGAAGAAAAAAAAACTTTGTATGGTATTTATAGATTTGGAGAAGTGTATGACAGAGTGCCGAGAGAGGTTTCAAAATGAGCATTTATGTACACGTGCATGCTATTTGCTAATATAATAAGCATAGATGGTTTGGTCATATTATGAGGAAAGACAAATATCAAAGCTATAATAGTGATTATGGTAATGAACATTGAGGTGAGAAGAGGAAGAAAAAGAAGTAGTTTGAATGTAATTAGGGGGTACATGAGAACTGCTGGTGCATGTATATTTATTATGCTATAACTTTTTGAAAAATGTATGGATCAATACAATTTTTTCATGAGGAGTAGTATTTATAACATCTTTCATTCAACATACTGTTTTTTTTAAATCGGACTATTTCTCTTAATACAGGGGGGTTCAAAACATAAAAATGCTTATAGAAAGTAGAACTTTTTCAACTTAATTTTTATATTGTTTTGGAAATAATGACACTTTTATATACATCTTAAATTAAAGCTTATGTAATATACTTTAATATTAAAAAAAAAAAATTTCGTACTTTATCTTGTTTTCATGGTGAAAATAGTCATCAAAGTTAATAAAAAAAATACGATTTTTGTAAAAAAAGTAAAGTTATGAGAGTTTTAAGTAAAAAAATTTGAAAAATTTTCGAAATTAAGTAAAATTAAAACTATATTAAAAATATTATTAATTTAAAAAAACTAAAAAATATTAAAAATATTAAACTCAAAAGCCACAAAAAAATTAATGAAAAGTCGCGGATACGTATTTCGGAAACAATGTTACCATTATCAACGCTAAACACATACTGACACCCCGACTAGAAAAAACTCCCTTATATACCCCTAGTGACCTTATCACCTAGTGACGTTATCACTAAGTAATATTATCACATTTTGCCAGTTTACACAAGTTTAATAATGAATTTTTCAGTGGGCCAAGATCCCAATTAATTAAATTGTTTTTATTTTTAAACATTTCTATTGCTTCTCTGATATTAAGTTCTTTGTAATTATTTACGTTTTTAATTAGTTTTATGGTTTTAATAGAGTGATTATGTGTCAATAAATGTTCGGCCACTGGAGATTTCTCAATTTCTTGATTTTTAATATTTCTTAAGTGCTCTTTAAACCTGACCCCTATATTTCTTTTTGTTTGTCCTACGTAACATTTATTACAACTTTCACATTGTATTTTATAAATGCCTGATTTCCCCCCTTCATCTACCTTATCTTTAGGGTTACCTAATAAATCTCTTAAATTATTACTCTTAGATGTTACCAAAGTAATACCAAAATTCTTAAATATTTTAGTTAATCCATTTGAGATGCCCGGATAAAATAAAATTGGTGATCTAATTACTTTTTG
The DNA here is from genome assembly GCF_025091365.1 of Daktulosphaira vitifoliae. Taxonomy (NCBI): domain Eukaryota; kingdom Metazoa; phylum Arthropoda; class Insecta; order Hemiptera; family Phylloxeridae; genus Daktulosphaira; species Daktulosphaira vitifoliae. The sequence goes on from NW_026099572.1 coordinate 7,412,967, forward strand.
TTCCCCCTCGCTGGAGAGTGTACTAGCTGCCCTCCTTTCTTTTTTCCACTTTTGTTTTCGGACTAATTTCAAAATTATGTTTTCGTTATACCCATTAAATTTAGCTATTTCTTTTATAACCACCAATTCTTTATCATAATCTATTTTATTCATCGGAATATTAATTAATCTGTAAACCATACTATTAAAAGCTGACAATTTGTGTTGCCAGGTGTGGTTCGATGTGTTCGGAATGTATCTGAACGTGTGTGTGTTTTTCCGATAAATTTCAAAATTTAGTTCCCCCTCTGTTCTTTTAACTAATAAATCCAAAAAAGGCAATTTTCCCTCTATTTCTTGTTCATATGTAAATTTAATCGATGGGTAAAAAGAATTTAAATGTTGTATGAAAACCCCCATATTAAAATCTTTATTTATAACTGCAAAAATATCATCGACATACCTAACCCAAATTTTTGGAAAATCACCATAAGTGTATTTTAAATTTGTTTCAAACCTACTCATAAAAAGTTCTGCTAAAAATGGTGATAGCGGATTTCCCATTGCTGTGCCCTCAGTTTGCTCATAAAATTTATTTTGAAACTGAAAAACATTTTGACTCATACATAACTTTGTTAAATTAATAAGCTCATTTATTTTATCCTGTTCAATGTTTTGGTCCTTTAGCCAGTCTTTAAGAAAATCAATTGTTATATTTATTGGAATATTCGGAAATAAGGCAACTACGTCAAAAGAAATTAACCTGTCATTATTTTGAATGGTATAACTAGATAATTGTTTAACTAAATCAATATTATTTTTAACTGAAAAACTATCGAATTTTTTGAAAGATGAAAATACCCTTACTAGGTGTTTAGCCAAATTGTAAGTCGGAGCATTAATATTCGACACAATAGGTCTCATAGTACTTCCTGGCTTATGTATTTTTGGCAAAGCATATAGTTTAGGTATTTGAGGGTTTGAAATTTTAATGAAAAACCTGAACTTTTCTTCGATTATTAATTTTGAACTATTTATGACGTTTGTAGCCTCCCTTATCATTTTACTTAATGGATTCTTTTTAATTTCTTTATAAGGACCCTCTTGAATCATTCTTGATACTCTTTCATAATAATCTTCTTTTTTTAGTATTACAACAGAATTCCCCTTATCTGCCTTTAAATAAAAACAGTTTTTATTTTTTAAGTCTTTTATGAGTCGTGAATGTTTTTCATTTTTTCCTAAACCCCCTTTATTTATAACAGAATTTTTTTGTAGAAAATTTAAACACTCCCTTCTTGCTAAGTCTTGATTATTAAAATCAACACTTTTAACCCCCATTTCAATTCCTACTAGTAGATCTTCCTAAAATTATCGATTTTTAAATTTGTAATTTTTTTGGAGGTTTCCCCCATTTATGGGGAACGAGGGAAATTTTTACAATTTTTGAGGGTAATGTCTTCGACTAGATACGATTTGTGATTTTTTGACGTATTGTTGAAAGAAATCCATTCAGTGAGAGCTAAGAAAAAGTGGTAACAGACAAAAAACACATCATAGTAAAATTAATACCTTCTCAGCTTCGCATCAAAGCTAAAATACGATTTTTGTAAAAAAATTCTTTTTCATATTTTTAATTTTATAATGCTATAACTTTTTGAAAGATGTGTGGATCAACATAATTCTTTTTTTTATGGATGTATGATGTCTTTAACTATCATTTGGTATATTTTTTTTATAAATCTAACCCTAAACTTGCCCACAGGGGGGATTTAAAATGACAACTTTTTCACAAAAAATTAACTTTTTTCAACTTGACTTTTGAAAGTGTTCCGGAAATACTGACACTTTTATATATATCTTAAATTAAAGCTAATACAATATACTTTATTATGCGAAAAAAAAATTTCGGACTTTATTGTATCTTCATGGTGAAAATGTCTACCAAATGCTAATTTTGTGTGAAAATTCTCTATTTTATTTTTAACATTTTTAACTTTATTATGCTATAATTTTTTGAAAAATGTATGGATCAATACAATTTTTTAATGAGAAGTAGTATTTATATACATCTTTCATTGGATTTACTTTATCTTAATCAGGATATTAATAAGGAACTAGAATATCATGTAGCTTTTGGAATAATCCACCAATTTTTTAAAATTAAACACTATCTAAAGATTTGCATCAAAGCGGTTTTTTTGATAGTGATTTTAATCACTGTCAGATATCATTATACTTGATCCAACTATACCACGTCACCACTGTGGCACGACCCCCCTGTGCTGGGTTTTTGTTATTTTAATAATCAATTGAATAAAAGTATATTTAGAATTTTGATTAAGAAAATCAGCATAGCATTATTAAAAAAATTATTATTGTAATTTGCTTGTCCTTTTGCTTCACTGGTTTCTATTTATTTTAAACATTAACAATTAACACAGGATTATTATTTTTTAGAGAAAGAAAGTGATTTCATAGATGGTAATCAAACTAAATCATCAAGCAAACAATCAGCTGGTATTGATGAAATAGAAAATGAAGCGTCAATTTTGATAAAAAAAGTCACCGAGTCTTACTCAAAAGCATTTTATGCACTAAAAGGTAACTCATGAATATTAATGTAATGGTGTACTAAAATTTTTTTGGCTCAAAAAAAAGATAGTTTAAGGTCAATAATTTATATAGATCTGTTTTAAATAGAATACTATGAATTAGCTAATACTACGTTAAATAATGTTTCACAAACTAATGATTCTTGCTGGGAAACTTTAAAACAAACAAGTAAAGAAAAAGATAATTTGTATGAAGCAGCTAAAGAAAATTTAAGATATGCCAGGTATCATCATGAGTTTTTACTTCATACTTTTTAAAAATAATCTAATAATGATATTAATAAAATTAAATATTTTATCTAGCATTCATTTAGAAAATTTAGTTCAAAGAATAAATAATTCTGATTTAAAATTACCAGACGAAGAAAAAGTTGCCATAAAAGAAAATATCATAAAGAAAAAATTTAATTTAAAAACCATAGAAACAGAATTTGAAGTCGAAAGGAATAATTTATTACTATTTAGTAAATATCATGATCAAGTCATAAAAACTAGAAGGCAATTTTCAGTAAGTACATTATAACTTGTTATTAAATTATTTCTTAATTTATCCATTAAAAAATACCCAAGCTTTGAAAATTTATATATATTATTTGTAATTTATATTGGTATTATTACTAATAGTATAATTTTAAATGTGTTGTACAAAACAGGATGAACTAGAGGGAATGTTTCCACACATTAGACTTGGTGAAAAAGATATGAAACTATCAAATTCGGAGTATGAATTATTTATGAAATATGTTATTCAAAAATTATTATTTTTGCAAAGAGAACTATTTAAAGAAGAAGTGAGTGTAAAATAAAAAATATTTGAAGTATTTAAAAAAAAAAATTTCTGTGGTGATTTTTAGACTGTTGTCGATGATCAAGTAAAAAATGCTATTGATGGATTAATAAAAGAAGACCCAGATGCTCTAAATTATGTGTTAAAGATCAAAGTTCAAAAAACTCATAGAAAACTTTTAGAGAAATTTATTAATGATGTAAAGTATATATTGTTGTTTCTATACAAATGTGATAAAATAATTTATCCAAATTTTGACATTATTAATTTTTAATGTTTTAAAACTGTGATTTGCTTTTCTTAAGGAGAAAATTAATATTATTAAATTACACAGACTATATGAATGTATTTTATGAACATCAATCAATAGAGGAACATGCAAAAAATGGGTATATGGGGTAAAATGGGACATTTTATTTTCTCAATATGCAGTAGACTGAAAAATATCAATTTTTAAAATATTTTAATTAAGTAGAATTTATAAATTATAATAATAATAATAAGCATTTATCTGTACAGTATTTATTGAGTTTCTATTTTTTTACTATTTGGAAAAAAAGGAATTTTGAGATGCTTAAAATGATACTGTATAATGATAGTTATAGTGATTTTTTATAGTAGGAACTATATTATACTACTTATAAATTAATATTTTCACATTGTATTTATGTTATTTTTGAAATATTACATAGACTAAAATCATATAATAAAATATTTGTATTTGGGACAAATAGGGATATACTGCTCAGAGCATTATGGAATGAACCGTCATGCCCAAAAATATTTTTTATAATTAAAAATTATTTACATTTCCATATTTTAATTAAAAATTAAATAATTCATAAAAATTGATAAATTTATTTTATAGTAGTACAGAACTATAAACAAAAAAGTGATAGTTAATAATTTATTTATTTTTGGTAATAATTTGTTAGAAATTCAAAACAAGAAAGCTAAAAAATTTATTTTTACTGAATTTACCTAGTAAAATAAATCTGTATAAATAAAATAAAATTATTTTCTGTCTCATTTTATATCATCTTAGAGGTTAAATAGGAAATTCAATTATTATTTTAAACTTGTTTTAAATACATTAATTAGTTGATATTTTAACAAATATCAAAAATTTTTATTATAAAATATCTTGAATTTTAATATAGTTTTAGTTTTATTAGAAAAAAATATAAATTGAGCATGTTACATCGAGTTGAGTGTTATGTATACTACAATTATTTGCTGAATTATTGATAAAAAAAAAAAGTTGTATAACTTACAATCTATAAAGTATTTTTAATCACTTTTAATATGAAGAAATTGTTATTTTTATTTTTTAAATAAAATTAAATTTCTATTTTTACATTTATAGAGTTTTGAAATACAATCAGATTGTGATGGAAAACTGAGACAACAGTTAAAATTAAAAGCTGAGATACATTTGGACCATTTGAAAGAAGCAGCAAATTTAGCTGAAAGAGAAGTTGACAGACGTTTACGATTAGAATATTCCGAAAAAGCTGAAATAGAAAGACTTAAGTATCAAGAACAAGTTATCAGTACAATAACTGTATTGCATGCCATTGATGACGCTCTTAAAGGTTATTGTTTTTTATTTATGTGATTAAAAATAAGTTTAATAAAAAGTAAATATTAAATTATGTGATTATTTTCTATAAGTGTTACTTTAGACATTTTTTGGTAGAATAAAAACAAATTAAAAATTTCAAAAAATTATGTAAAATGGAATTTTTAAAGTGTCAAAAACAAATCTTTCCTATAAAATTTACTAATAAATTTTTACCACACAAAAGAAACATTTTTTTTATATATATGATTAATAATACTAAAACCCATTTCTTCGACATATCAATTTTTAGATAAATACATTGATTTACATTTAAATTATATTTAATAAATATTCAAATGATATAAGTATTTGTTCATATTTATTTTATTCTAGACCATTCTAAAAAAGAAGAGAAGTTAAATGAGTCAATTTCCTTGTGGACAGCTTGTAAATCGCTATTTGAAGTTATAACTACAGATCAAAATGTGTCAAAGCATGAGTTAAAACCTCTGTTACAATATATAAAAAACATAAAAAACGCTGGACGTAAGAAATAGTTTTCTAAACAGCTTGTAAGATTCTTTAATATATAAATTTTTTTTTTATACATTTTACTTATGTAGAAAACCACAAGATAGTAAATCAATTATTAGAAACCATACCAAATGAAGTATTAACTCGTGGTGTTTATACTGAAGAAACATTAAAAGATAGATTTTATAGTGTTGAAGATAAAGCATATCATAATGCTCTGATTCCTGAAAAAAACTTAAATGTTATTGATATGTTTACATCATTTGTGTTTAGCTCTTTAATATTTAAATCAGTTAAAATTTCCGAAGATGAATTAAATAATTCACCCATTAACATAAATGATTTAAATAATATTGAAATCCTTCAACGAGCAAGGTAATCATGTGTATCTATTTTGATTAAAATTTTTTGGGTTCATAAAAAATGATCAATAGAATTATTTTTTGTTAATCAGGTATTGGGTGGAACGAGACAACTTTATTCAAGCTTTAAAGTACATGAATTTTCTGAAAGGTGGTGCAAAAGTTATAGCTGATGAATGGATGAAAGAAACTCGTACTTATCTTGAAACGCAACAAGCAGCAGACACCTTATTGGCTTATGCTTCATCAAAGCTTCACTCACATATCGTTGTGAAAAATTGAAAATAAATAATTTTGATTTTGATGTGTTAAAACTGTATATTATTTATTTAATATTTGTAAAGTATTGTTATTAGTTTTCAACCTAATTGTCAGCATCATAAATTATATTTATATCTGATAAAACAATTATGATTTATACTATGTAGATACTGAAATCTAACAGTTGAATATTTTTGAGATAAATTTTCATCTTAAATACTTGTTGATTAACTTTTGTTTGATTTATAAGAAACTGTTTTTAGCCAATTTAAACCGGCTATATGCAAATTACACTACAGAAATAAAGACCTACAGACTTATTAAAGAGTAATACGCTCGAATATCAATGAAGAAATTTGTGCTTTGCGATTTTTTTGTTAGGTTTGCTGAGACTGACACTGTATACGATCATTTCCCCGATAAATGCAAAGGTACCTAATGCAAGCCCAATAAATAAAACAATAAAAGGTCCGTACACCTGAGACACTGACAGGACCGCATCGTTCGTGAACGACGTTCCATGTACCATGTCGTCCATGTTGTCGTACTTGTCCCAGTATTGCATAATGCCAGTCTCCGATAGTCGAGACATTATTGTCATGAGTCGATGTCGAAATGGCGACCCTTTGCGCAGTATGAAAATCGACGAATACGATTCAATCACGCACGTCTGGAAAACGTGCAAGTGTCTGCTGTCGTTAAAAGTGCGCTTATATTGTCGTGCGTGAAAAAACAGCTCCCGCCTGGACGCCAAAACCGCCGTGTCCCGGACCGTCAATATTCTTTTAATGAAATGGCTGAACTCTTCGGGTGGCAGGATATGATAACGATCGACTAGCGCTCTAAAGTCGTGGCCCGAACCCGCTGAAGAATTAATCAGAAAGTACATTTGTTGGCGTCCCGCCAAATTTAAATTGGTCTTCAACAAAGTGTGTTGATCGTCAATCTCGGGATCGGCTCTCGGTATGGTGATTATACTTCCTAGGTACGCTTGGTATGCACTAGTCACGACCAAAGCGTAAAGAAGCCAATTGGTCAGGAATATTTGTAGAGCGGCAGGCAAGTTGGTCGTTTTTGTGACCGATGCTCCAATGAACGTACTAAAAGAATAAAAAAACATGAAAACTATATCCCGTTGGAGAAAAGACGACTGGCGGCCGTGGGACGATCGGGACAAAACTACCGTGATGAAAAATGCGACCATTATGCTGCCAACGATCAACGTCCACGTGATCGCTGAAAATTCCATCAAATAGTTGAGCCACGACGAAGGATCGCGGCCAATACCACTCGGCAGACTCCACGTGAAGCAGTCCATTTGGTCCTCTTTAATGAATTCCGTCTCGGGCTCCATATCGAATATTCGGGTGAATCGACCGAAGGCCAAGTCTACTTTTCGGGATTTAACTTGTTCGCCGATTGGAGAAGTGGCGTCTTCCGTCGGCGTGTATTTGGTGAATTTAAGGTAGCCGTCGTGCACCACAGAAATATCGGCGGTGAAGTTCATCTGTTTCTGTATGAACTTGACGATGCGAGACACGGACCCTCCGAGCGTCCAGCCACTGGGAGTCAATGTCATTGTAGAAGTCGGTGGCCTATGAACACCCAGACATTTCAGAGCGCATCTGCAAGACAAACAGTAAAGCCTGAAGTTTTGAAATATTTAAGACAATCTAATGGATTTTCACCTGTGCAAGTTGTTTATTTGATTGTCCTGACCAAATATTTTACGTTTTCTCATAAAGTCGTTCAGCCAACTGTTCCATACGTTGATCATGATCGGCGACCCGACCCGGTTACATCGTGATTCCGAGTACGGGCTAAAAGTGTACACTCGTACGTTTCCCGTCAGTAATGGCACCATGACAACGACGTCGATGAGTTGAAACCGCCAAAATATTTCAAAAATCCCTTGGATTCTGTGCAAGTCTACGCGGCGTTCAACGTTCCACAATAGCATATGTCTGGAATGGTCGCTCAGCGGTAGCGTCTTCAAAATGGGGTCGTAATCGGTATGTCGGTCGTCTATAAAGTAGACCAAAAGTCCTGCGGCCAGCGAGACATTACCGTAGGGCAATATTGTTCTAGGGTGGCTTGTGGTGGCCAATAAAAGCTGACCCAGTTCACTGCGTCTCACTTCGTCCGCAAACATGATCACTGTCCTGGAGCCTATGTAAATGTCAATGATCTTGCCGACGGACTGTGCGAAGTAGTCCACGGACGGGGAAACCATCGAATTCCTTTCGATAAATTTTTTTTGCAGGGCTTGCTGAAGACTCAAAGGTCGCGGAAGAGATAGTACCGCCGAAACGACCAAAACGAATCGCATAATGTAACCGATTATAGATTGATTATAAAATGATGGCCGACATTTGTCAACTGACAAAATACGTTATTAGTCGCAATAATTGAAATGGCAAAAATATTGCCATTTGGTTATTAATATATAACAATATATGGTTGTCATTTGATTATTTACACTTTACAATAGCACTAAGATATATAGTTCACATTAGCTTAATTACTTAGTTTATGCGCTGTTGTAATGTGTGCGCAGTCAATACCAACTTTGAGCACAGGATAACAAACAATGAATATTTTTCTGTTGTTTACAATGTTTAGAGGTGATTTTTAATAATTTCTGGTTTTTTCCATCACGACTATTTTTTGAGATAATTAGTAATTAAGCTTTAATAAACAGTTAAATCATTATGGTAAACTGAAAATAATTATTTTTTTAACTTTCTAACATAATTGATGATTCTTCAAAGGAGTTTCAATTCGTGGCTTATTATGCATCAAGTTCGACCGTTTTGGTAGACCTTTAAATTTAAGTTCCATAGTTAATTATCGGGAAAAAAGACTGTAACTTTCCATCATAATTATTTTTGGATAAATCTCATAATCTACCAACTGATAGATAATTTTGTGAGAAATTCAAAAACATTAACTTTTTGCTTTTTACGTGACAAATAATTGGCAAAAGCATAATTATGAAAAAAATATAACTAAAAACTCGAAAAACATGAAATTATAAATTTTTATTTTCAGTAAAGTTATTTTTCGAATTTGAAAAAAAATTTAAATCAAAATTTGTTGACGTTCAATACAATAATGCAATTAAATTTGTTATATTCACGTCTTACATAAATGCAAAACTCTTTTTTGCCATTAACAAATCAAGTTCGAAAAATAATAATAATTTTTCTGATTTTTATGATCTAATTCGTTAATTACCTCAAAACTAGATATAATGAAAGAAATCGGAAGCTAGATTTCGTCGAATTTTTCATACATGTATATAATACATAGAATTCATCTAAATATTATAGAAAGTAAAATGACAGTTATCCTGTGTCATCATAACTTTGACGTTTATAAATATATACATAGTTATTCTGTATTTTGACATCGACAAATATACGATAACTTACCATTTTGAACATTTATTGAATTGTTTTATATTTTCAATTAAAATTTGTGACCGTTATTCTTATTGGAAAATATAATCTAAAAAGGACAATACGTTAAAATCTTCATGGATCATCAATAAAAGGAATTGAAAATCTAATAGAGATAAACAAACAATAAGTTAAAATAATGTATTTTGTAAAATTATATTTATACTATTTCTAACAATAATTATTATTTTTTTATATATAGTTGTTATTAAACAATATCATTAAAACTTAAATAAATAAAAAAATAACTACAATAATTTGTTTAAAAATATATATCGGTAATAATTATTAGAAACAAAAAACCGCCCTTAGTTTTTGCGGGGCTTAGATAAAAAAAGTGATGGTGGAGTTTCCTATAAATAGCAATATGGAAAAAAATGTTTTTAATCTTACACGAGGCTTATAAACAGTTGATCTATCCTGGAGCCGACGCCGTTAAGAATTCACATTTTAAAAAAATACCAAATATAGTTACATTAGTTATTTTCTTAGCGACTACATTTTTTACATATACTAAAAAAATGTTATTATAAGCTTAAATAAAAGTGTTCATAGAACTATGTTAACAATAAAGAAGATGAAAATACTAAGTGCAAAATTAACATATTATTGTGTAATTCTATTCCAATCTAAATACAATTATTTTAATAATTAAAATCTTTTTTAATTTGGCTTATCAATAAATTATTGCAATTTTTATTTAACTAAACAAAACAAGTAAAAATTGGAAGATATTTCTTATTTATGTGAATACATTGTAATACTTTATAGATTAAATTAATTAAATTACTTCAATAAATTTATTTATTTGTCAAACAGTTATTTTTATATTGTAATTTATACTCGTGTAACAGTGAATTACTTCGGTAGCAGTTTCTATGAAGTCACCTGTAAATTTAATTGGACAAAATTAATATTTAAATCAAAATAAGAGATTATGAACTAAGAGTAATAATTAAATTTGAAATGCGTACAAAGGAATCCAAGTACTATTTATTAGAGTGTGATCATAGGTAGATAAAATATTTGTTTTTTAGTTGCGCCTATGTCACGAAGCTGTCTTACATATAAAAACAGCGTATAACATATAATTGATTAAGATATATTTATAAAATGTTTTGAATACTTTGATAAAAAATGTATTTGTTGATTAACCTGCATACGCCACAGACCATTATTTAAATTGGGATGGTATTGAACGTTACTTATGAAAATTATATTTAGTGGTGTGGCTTTTCAATAGTGACAGAATAAAATTTTACCCGCCCACACTAAAATATTTCCTACAGCATTGCTAAATATTTATTAATTTAGCATTCTCTAAAATATTGATGAACAAAAATAAAAAAAACAGCAAAATGATGTATCGGCACTAAAGGAATGCGGCAAAGTTTCAATGTAGAAGTATAGATGATATCTGACAGCTATTAACATCAGTATCATAAAAAACACTTCCTATATATTTATAATTTTACAATTATGATTTAAAATTTCACTAAATTTTAAATGCTTGTTAATTAGTTGCTTAATTGAAACAAACCTTATAAACCGCATACCAAAAGAAAATATACACTATTACAATTTCATTTGGATCAATGTTTAAAAAAAAAAGTTACATCGGTTTTGAAATGCAGGAACATTTTTTTTATGTTATATTTTACGGTAGCGTAATTCTGAGATATTTTTACACATTTCTAAAAATGAAGCCGTTTATTTCAAATTTTCGGCGCTGATTAGTATATATACTTTATAATTGGGATCTTTTAACATATTGATCATTAAAATCGGTCCAGTGACAGCTGAGAATTTTCATGGACAAACTCAAAAAAACACATATTATCACTAAACCAATACCTTCCAACTTCGCATTGAAGCTCAAAATTGGGTTGGTCAATATTTTTTTTTCTACATCACTATGGAAAAATGAATAAGGGCAATTTTAGATATAAAAAAAATATAATATACACCATCATAAAGAAATCTATTAAAAATTTAATTGATTTAACAATACAATAATTGTTTTAACTTAGATTTGTTTTAACTCTAATTATGGCTTTTATTAGGGCTTAAAATTCCATGAAGTATTTATAGATATTTTATGGATACTTCATAGAAATCACATTATAGTGTGAATAAATAAATAATAACTGTTACAAATTGTAGTATCACAGATAGTATGATTTATGATTTTCAAAATCTAATTTATGTTTTACTCTTTACTAACATTTATAGAAGACAAACTTAATTAACGTAGTCCATATATCTAACTAGAAAAAATTAATACTAAGGTAAGCATCTAATAAATTCGTTAAAGAATAGTTTCCCTAATAAATAAGTGGAGTGATCACTGTATGGACAATAAATAGTCTATATAACTAGATCCACAAAATATTTTATAATTGTAAATAGCATTACTATTCAGCATCAGTCTATTCACCTAACCACTTAATTTTTTTTTTTTGATTCAGGCAAGTACCGATTTGAAATTGTACTCACCAGTCACTATTTATGTGCATTACTTAAAATTAATTTGTGAGATTGAAAATAATAAAAAAGGAATATAATTCCTTTGAATAACACCCCTAAATTGAAATTTATATTTTGTATTGTTATGTATGCCCCCGTTTCTTCCAGACATTATTCAAACCGTCGTAAAATTATTACTAAATATCTGTCTATCAACATAGTTATGTAAAATTTATGTAATTTATGAATTAATACAAATTGTAAAAATAAATTACTAAACTGACTGAATCAATGAGTTAAATTTTTTTTAACTCGACGTTTAAATCTATAGAGTTTATTGACATTTCTCCCTCGTGACCTGGCGTATTAGTTATTAAACTTCAACTGGAAAAATAGATAATTTATCTAAACCTGTTGCTTAACTTTTATTTACTTAAACAAGATGCACGAATTCGTGCATGATGCATCACATACAGTATTCTTTGAGATAATGGACAAGATTTACAGTTTTCCCCAAAAACATAATCAAAAAGAATCTGGTTTTGTTAGGTTTGTTGAACTTTCCTAAAATGTTCGGTCACGGTCAAGGTTAGTCTATTTCCCTTCCAATCGGCAATCGCTAATAATATGAAGAGTTTGATCCTCTCACATTGTTCTGTTCGGGCCTGAGTTATATAAAAGGAATACGAGCGCTATACTGTACACTAAGTTTCAAAATCAGCTAAGAGGTTAAAACAAGATGGGCTTAACAACTCTGAAGTTGTTGATAGTACTGTACTCTGTAAGTAGTACTACAGCAGTTTTTAAGTTACTAAATAATATTTTATTTATAAATTATATAGTGTTTTTAATAATTATTTAGCTTGTTTTGCTAATGGTCATTGCAGCACCAACAAATGATGAACTTGATTTAGAACCATCACCTACGTTATGGATTGCTCGCCAATGGAGTCAAGGTGAGAGTGGATATCCAGGATCATACTATTCACCTAGCTATCAACACCCCTATCCATATCAACCACCAAATCCAAGTTATAGTGGTTGGGGACCAAATAGACCACCCAGACCGCCACCTCCACCAGGTTATTTGCCTAATAGCAATCCAAATCCTCAAATAGATTATTCAAATTATGGAGTACATGGTGGGCATGGTTTTGGTAGTTATGGAAATTATAAGTAATTTAATAAAGTAACACAAATGTTTAAGTCGTTAAGTTCAAAGAATTAAAATTTAATTTAACAGTAAAAAAATGTGATAATGTACAAATAAGTTCTTAATAGTTCATCAATAAATAGCCTATTTTATAATATATTTTTATATAAAAAAAATTAACAATATTTTTGTTAACAAGTTATATACTTGTAAAAGTGTTTCTCAATTGATTTCCTTAAAAATATAAATATGTATCAACAATTTTATCCTAAACAATAATTAAGTTTTTTTTCTTTTTGAGTTTTCTTTGTTTATATGCATTAATTAAATAGAACGTTTAATAATTGAACCTGTTATTTTAATCTTCTATTAATAAATATAACAAAATTATAGTTAAAATAATACATTCACTGCAATGTAGTGACAATATAGAATCATCATTTGAGAAACACTATATTTTTCAACAAAATGTTTAGTTTCTTATAGTATAAGAATAATTTTATGAAAACATTAGAAAATTGTATATTATATTATACAATTTTTAAATACATGAAAAATAGTATCAAAACATAATGAATTACATATTGACTAGCATTCAGTAAGTACAGAAATAATTAAAAAATTCCAATATAGAAATAAATCTCAATTAACAAAATTCTTACCTACATTAGCATAAATTGAAATGTAAAAAATAACACATTGAACTAAAAATTTCTTTTCTGTTCAATGAACAATAAAGATTAAAACTGTCTCTTAAATTAATCACTTTTATATGTTTAAGTAATTATAAAAAATTGTAAAACAAGTAAGTAGGAATTCTTATTAATTATACTTATTAAATTTTAGCCAATTTTTTTTTATAATAAAGAGTTCGGAATGCATTAAAAAATTTTGATTTGAATATATTGATATTTTTTTAAATTTAAATATAGTTTTTAAAAATACTTATATCACAAGAAAATATATTAATAGGTTATGGTATACTTTTTTGATAAAAAGAAATTTATTTATTAAAACTTTCATGGTAGAAGAAACTGTTAACTTTATTTCCTTTCTAAAGAGCAAAGCATTTTTTACTTGATTTTGATAAATAGAGTTTATGATTTTGTTTTAAATATATATTAAAATGAGATATTACTTACTGAGTACAAAATTATTCCGAACGCTTCATTAAAACCAATTAACCCTATAAATATTTACAATCACATTAGATAAAATTTATACATAATAAAAACTAGACTTAATTTTACTCTAAAATAAATCTATTAAAAATGTATAAAGTTATGAATAATGTCGATAGTAAAGTCTTTGTTGTAAAGAAATATTTACAAGATTAGAAACACAAATGGTAAAATTTTATATTGATATAGAACACATAATGAAATTGGTTTATATCTTAAAAAGTATTTCAATTAAAATTTTTATGTTGAATTTAAGATTAAAACTCACAAGTATATAATGAATAAATACATTCACACTCATTTAAATTCTATGTCACTAATATTTGTTTTGAGTAAAATATATATGTTAAAAATTTCAAAAAAAATTTAAAAGGCACATTTAATCGAACACAATAATAAACATGCATATCATCAAAATTGCCATAAAAAGGCTGAAATAAATTAATTGCACATATTTACACACAAATATAACTAACTTGTAATTATAAAATGTGACTCATGTAAAATGAATTAAATATTGTAAATGGTAACATTTAAAAATGACCACCTTCTAAAAAAATGAGAATACATCTAACTCGAGATCTTAATAATTCATTCAACTTTGTCTTTTAATTTTTGTGTCAAAGTTTATTTAAACACATATTTTTTATATACAAACAACAAACAATAGGGAGGGAGTAATGTAGGAATCCTATTACTATTTAAGAAAATGTAAGTTGAAACCAATTTTTATTATATAAAAAATACATATTACTTATTATATTCACTTTACATTATATGCACCATAAGTTTTGAAGAACTATGATTTAAAGAATAGCTGCTGGCATTTAAAATTGTGCAAAAATAGAATTTAACATTTTTAATAAAATATGGAAACAAAAATTTAACGATAATAAATTTTAATAGTAGTAACTAAAAAAATGATAAAACAATAAACTTATAAAATATTTAAAAGAATGATTAATTAAATAACAACAATTGGGTCAAATATAATGAAAATATTTTGTATAAAATACATTTTTTTCTATCTAAGCCTAGGTAGGTACCATAAATGTGATCACAGTTCAAAGAAATCCAACAATTTAGAGAATTAAAAATAATAATAACGAAGAATTGAATTACAATCGAAAATGATCATTATTTGTAACTGCATCAATATCTGAATCAGCTAACATTTGTAAATGTTCCAAATCGATTTGATCAGCTAGGCCTTGTCGTAAGCTTTCATCATTAGAAAAGAAATCTGTCTCAAATGAATTAGAACAGTTTAAACCTTTGACAAAATCATTGCGTGTGTCCAGTTGATCACCATTTGAGAAATCTAAATAATGTTTAACAATGGTTGTTGTAATTATTTCGAATACCAACACAAAATATTCGATTATAATTTTTACCTGTGAGTATGATATCTGGAATACTGGAAGGAGTATTTGGCGTAGTGTGTGTTTGGTTTGGGTATTGAAGTGACTGAGATGGTGATGTACTAAAATAACCAGGATCAGCTGTCAGCTCCGAATTCACATAATCATCAGTCTAAAAAATGTTTGTGTTCTACTTAGCATATATATAAATTTATACAAATTTTATTACAATAATGTACGTTTTTTTGTGTAAGATCACTTGATTTGTGTTATTTACCTGTGATAAGTATGTGTTATTAGTAGGGGAACCTATGTATTCTAAACCTGTAGATACAGGACTGTCAAGCTATTTGAAACATAAATCAGTACAATTTATTAATAAAACCAATTTGAAATTCTATTGAAAAGCAATAAATTTTTATATTGTTTCAACTGGCATGCAATTTATTTAAAAAAAGTTAATGTATAACATGCATAATATAAAAAAGCTACAGCTTATTTTAAAAATTATTTTTTTTTTTATTATTGTTTATATTACCGATTTTAAGTTAATGGAAACTAAAGAAGAGCATCAATTATACCAAATGCTTTTTTTTACCTGCAATTGAGCAGCCATCCAAGCAGTGGAATTTGATTCTTTAAGTGTTTGGATTAATTGATTCCAGTCCTGCTATATAATAGCGGAACCAAAATATAACATCTATTTATATTTTAAGCAAGCAATAAGAGTACATTGATGGATTTTCTAACAATATTTTTTAAATATAATATTGGCATGACCACCCCCCAATCAGTTTCAACATAAAAAATTGAAAAATTAACAATCAAAGACATTTAAGTGCATTGATTTCCTATGAGTTTCTGAACTAAGAACATGTCATTTGTCACTGTTAACATTTCTGAACACTTATATTAAAGCAGAAAAAAGGTTGGTATGGCTTAACTCTAAATTATCAAGTAGTATTTTGCCTATTACATTATTACATACCCCATGAATTATGAAAAATCATAAATTAGATGTATTATATTTAAATTGGTAAAATTGTATTAATGGGCACTGAATTAAATTTTCAAGTTGATCATAACAATAAACTATCATTAACTTAATATAAAATCAACTGGAGATAACATATATTTGATTTGTGTTAAATATTGAAAAAAATTATCATTTCAGTTAGAATTGGTTCAATAAGTTTTTTTTTTAGTAAATAGTGTACAGACTATTAGATACATCTAAAATTATGAAATTTCATTCAATTTATTCTAAAATGAGACTTAATTTTGGAATAATTTGAATTATATGCAAATTTTAATTAGTCTGTTTCAGCCTATTATTTGCAAGTTGCTATAATGATAAAATGTTATTATATGATATAAGTTAATTGTCATGCTTGTACCATTTAAGAATAGCAGGGAAAATTAAGAAATTTTCATTTATTAAGAAAATGGGAACTGTAATATTCAAATTTTTAGAACAATATATTTGATTTAAAGAATGATTTAGGTTAATGTAAACTTTAAAATAGAAAAAAGTGTTTTAACTTACCACCTCCTTTTAGCAAAAGCATAAATTTAAACATAATTTAATTAGTTAATGACTATTACCAGTATAGCAAATAACATTTTTACCCACCATAGTGAATTGTTCAAAATGCTGTTGTAATGTATTAGCTTGGACTTGATTTGTATAAAAATCTTTTTGGGTTTGATAATTTTGATTTTGTTGAGTGCTGCTTACAGAGCTGCTAGGTGAAGATGGACTTTGAGGACTATTACATACTGGGCTAGAACTTCCATACTAAAATAATTTAAATGATAAATAAAGTTAAATAAAATATAATTAGGTAAGTAATACTTGAATGGTTAGTCCAGGAGATGATTGTGGACTTGGTCTATTAGATTGATTTCTATAAGTTCCAAGTGAGTTGATATTGTTATGCTGATTACTTCCCATATTCATCTACAAGTTGAAAATCATAATATACGTCTTAATTTGTTAATAGTTAAATAGATATAATTACATGAGAAGAATTTATTTCATTTTGACTGTCAATAGGACTACACTGTTGTTGTGCTGGTGATAATGGAACATGTTGATGATATATTAATGTTTGCATAGGTTCTATTTTTATGCCATTTCTTTGACCTACTACATAATTTAAATTTGAGTTTGGTTGTAAAATGTGCATATTAATGCTACCATTACAACTTTCTCCTGTGTTATTATTTCCTGGACTGTTATCCACTGTAAATCCCTACAATTACAATTATTTATTTATAATTATAAAAATGTTTTTTAGATTTTAAAAAGAAATGGTTTGAATAATTTTATTTTTGATCATTAACATTTTATGATTGATAATACAAAATTTAATAATAAAAATAGAATAATGACTCAAAATTGAAAATTTTACCCTAAGTTAATAATTAAAATTTTAAGGTTTTAGTTTAGAGAATAAGTTGATTTTTTACAGTAATTTCTAGCAATTATTTTTATAAGAGGGAAGTCAAAATTGAAATTTTTCTTTTCCATTAAACTTATAATTAATTTTTAATTTTTCAGAGGTCCAAACCTTATGACTCTCCTCTCAATTTGTGCAAAATATTGATATTTAAAAAAAATTTTATCTAAAATTTTCTGGTTTAATAATTTTCTCCTATTAAAAAAAAATTTGATACTAAAATTTTCTGGTTTAATAATTTTCTCCTATTAAAAAAAAATTTGATACTAAAATTTTATGTCATCTTAAAATGTTTTTTTTTATTAAATTCAAACCACCTCTGATTCAATAATTTATAGAGTTTTACTTGAACACGTGCACAAACACAAAATGCAAGCAAACGTCTATGAGATAAAAAAAAAAAGCGTGCAACTAACCTTAGTAGTGCGTTGCAATCTATGGTTCATATAGTAAGGAACACTAAGATGGTTCTGCAAATATATTAATGACTTAAAAAAATAACAACTAAATTACATAAAAATTATTGAGATAATATAAGATTTTTACAATGTTTATACTTTATTTGTGCTAAATTTTTTAACACTTGAACAAAAGTTGATAAAATTCAATTTAATGTTTAAGATAAAGTATGTACAAAAATTATGTAATAAATTTCATGCTAAGTAAATAGTATTATAATCAATAGTGCTCAAATATAGTCAATTAAATACAAATAAATATAATGTAAGATAGAAAAGTACAAAAAAAAAAAAAAAAAATGATGAAAATAAATTAGTTTTGAAAAAAGAAAAACATGATTGCTTCATATTATATCATCATATAATCTAAACATACGTTCTAGAAGTTATAAGAACTTGTAATAATTGATTGTTACACTATTTGACAAGTGCAGGGTCAGATAAAAGCAATGAAAAGATATATACATTCTATTCTTAAAATTAAGGGATATGATAAAATGTGTTTAAGATAATGTTACATTTGAGAATTATATCAAACTCAGTTTTATTATTTTTATTGCTTTTTTGATATAAATATTTATAAAAGTTGGATGTTATATTTTGGAGTTATTATTTTTAAGATAATTTTGCATAAAACATAATAAGAAAACAAATAGTGACTGTAAAAAAAAAAAAAAAAAAAATGGATTAATAATATTCATTTACATAGCTGGTATGATTCATATATAAATGGCTATTACTTCAAATTTCTAAAAAAAACATCAGTATCTAAATACTAACATAAAAAATTTATTAATAAATTATAAAATATTCTTAAATTTTTTTAAAAAATATATAGTTGACTTTTAAGCAATATATTTCAAAACAAAAATACTATCAAACATTTAGAATAAATTTTCCATTAAATTTTTTCATTAGCTACTTTAATACTCAACATATACATTCAATGCTGGGGCTAGATATAGCGGGACTCAATGCAAAAACGTATTAAGAAAAATAAACTTTTTTTGCTCTTTATTTACGATCATGTGATCTTTATAAGCGTGAACCCGTGAGATCTGGGTCTAATCTGGTTGACTAAAATAAACACTATAAATACTCTAAGTCCCAAGCTTTATTTATATGCTATATAAACATATGTAAATTTTACATTAGAAGCAAGATCAATTAAGACATTAAGTAATTATACTTTAAATAATTTATAAAAAAAATAAAAATCATGCATTTTTATAAACTGTCTAAAAAAGCAGAAGAAAAACAGTACATAGTACATAAGCACAAACACAAAAAAAAAAAATGTTCAGAATCAAAAAGCAATTCTCTAGTCAGTAAAAAAAATAAATATTTATCTAAATGTGTATTAAAAAAATTGTAGCAATTAACCAAAATATTTTTTCAGTAAACAAAAAATAGAAAACTCTATAGAAAGACCATTAAAAAAAATTAATTCTAGTGTCAAGACTCACAGGTAACACAATGTCACATGTCACCACAGTAGTTTGATTAGGGGAATCAGGCGGTGGAGAACTAGTAAATGAAAATCGCGTTGGTGGAGTGCGACTACTGACAGATACAGGGGACAATACACTTGGGCTCTGGCTTGGAGTGCCTTGAGAACCTTGAGAACCCTGAGGGCTATAGCCTTCCGTTAAAGGGCTCTGCTGAAACAATTTTCTTATCTTATCATACTCTTATAATAGATTAACACAAGACAATATTTTTTAAATCAAAATATTGCTCATTATTAGTTAGTATTTTGTTAGTAATTACAAAAAGCACTAAATTATTTTAATTTAAATAAATATTTTATATTCTTACATTGCTATTATACGGCGATGGCAAATTATATTGATCATCCTGATCAAGTGGTGCATGGATTGGCGGAGAAAATTGGAAGTTAGTAAGGTCTGGAAGTGAACCAGTATTATTACCAATAGGTATCTGAACGACTCCAGGTTCTTGCTGAGTAGTATAAATACTAAATACCAAAAAGTTATAATTCATATATTTTTTTCAACTTTAAGTAATTCCCACTTATTGGATCAGCAATTAATTAATTTGGCAATTGAAAGTAAATAATCTGGTACAAATTTTCCGGTACACTATCGAAAATGTCCCTATTTCACTACATTAATTTTATCTAAGAGCAGGGACGTATTTAGGGAAGGAGGCGAGTGGGTATCATTGATGACATCATTTTTTTGTAACTATAAAATATAAAATAGGGCGGCAATAAAACTACTTAGGGTGTCAAAAATCTAAATACGTTTCTGACTTAGAGGAACAGTTTTGAGTATTTTACAAGTTGGATATTTGCAACGACAAATCATTTTTAGGACGCTATAACCGACTTTCATTTCATACCCGCGTTTAGAGTATAAAAATACTTGCAGGTTATGGAACAATTCCCTTGAATACCACACAAATTATAATTAATGAAAAAAATTGTTTCTACCTTTAACTTAAATATAAACATTTTTACTCAAAGTTCCTCTATACACGCTATTTAAGTTATTATTATTTTTTTTTTTTGCAATTATACGTATTATCTTATTGATTTATTTGATTACTAAACACAAATTCCCGGGTCTCAAAGTGAGTCCAATAAGTGGAGTCTATTATAAATAATGTGAACACAAGTTTACTTGATTCCAGGAACTCTAGGAACTTCACAGCAAGATCTAGGCCTTCTATCTGGCGATGTCGATAAGTATTTTTTCTTTTCATACTGTTGGTTATCAATTAATGCTGGAAAAGATAATATAAGCAAACATTAATAAATTATTTAATAATATTTTGATGTACACATACTCCTGCGTTGAGACCCAGGACTATGCAAATGAGCTACTGATTCAGTAGAAGTACTTTGCAATACACTGTTATGTAAAGCTGAGTCGGAGTTTGTACGTCTCCAACCGGAATCGGGTGGTGGCGGTGATAAGTATGGACCACTAGAGTATGGAGATTTATCGGTGGAACGTTTTTCAGATCGCATAGGCCCCACTGATCCAACACTTCGGCCTCTTTCCCTGTACCCAACAGGTCGTACGCGGGCCTCGGGGTTTTGGTCGGTAACTATTTCTTCTGAACCATTTGCCAAAGCCTGTAGAAAATAATTATATTAAAAAAAATTAGCAAAACGATTTGATCATCAATCTTTAAAAGAAAAACTACTAAGCGCTGGTGATTTGGCACTTTTTTATTATAGTATAGGTAGATAGGCCTAACTAAGACAATAAATCTCAAGTCCGTATAATTATATGATTCGGTAACAATAATTAAATACATACAATCTATTAATTTGTCAATAATATTATCAAAATTATAGACAAAAAAACAAAAATTTTTTTTTTCACTTTATTAATGTCTAAACACGTAATTAATCTTTTTTCTTGTAATTACATGTTGTACCCATTGAAACGTCAACTACATACTTTATGTCTGTAATAAGTATTATTCGTATAACTTCAAAGAAAAATCAGCCATAAATGTAAAAAACTCCTATCAAAGTATGTTGCAGTATTATATTCAATACCTCCTAAAACGACAGTGAATTGAATGAAAACAACTTATGTATATATTCACTGTAAGAAATGATCTAAAAATTCGCAAATACCAGTATGACATATTTTATACATATATTGATTTATCATACAAGTAGTGCAATTTTGACATAAAGTATCAAAAATTTGAACACAAATATAACATTTGTATCACTTTTTATCAAATGTTTCCTTTACATTGTATGCGTTAAAAAACTTCTAATATATGTAGGTGAAAATTCGAACATTATTTTTAAAAAATGGTTTAAAATATTAATACTTATGCTGACGTGAAAAATAATTTCAAATAGCCAAAATTTAAAAGTATCAGATGTTTTTTAATAAAACTTGAAGAGTCTTGAAAAACACTGACACGGGTTTGGTTAGAAATTTATTTATATATTGAAAAAAATAAAGTAAAGAATAATCGCTAATGAAATANAAAAAGTATCAGATGTTTTTTAATAAAACTTGAAGAGTCTACAGGCTTTGAAAAACACTGACACGGGTTTGGTTAGAAATTTATTTATATATTGAAAAAAATAAAGTAAAGAATAATCGCTAATGAAATAATAAAAATCCATTTAGTAATCATTATTTTTGAAAGTCAAGAACATTTATCTTATATCATACGTATAGAACACATACATATACATTGATACAAGCAATGTGTTTTATCATACCTTATATTTTGTTTTATAAGAATACAGTGCTTGTAACTAAATAAAAAATGGCAATTTTAATACTATCCTTATTATAAATCAAATTAGTAATCAGAAATTCAATATTTAAAATTTATTTAGAACTATAATTTATCTATTTGCATTCAAAAGTACTTGAAAATTTGCATACATTACACACGGTTGTGATAATTAATATTGGTTCCGTGATTAATATTAAACTGAATTCATCGTTAAATAGCATGTTAAAAATACAGTCACCTCTACATATAGTAAAAATAGATGTTAGTTTAAGTTGATTGTTGTGAATGTATAATTTCGATAATATAGATAACATAACGTCTGGATGTGATTTCGTAGTAAAAAAAAAAAAAAAAAAAAATCATGAACGTGATGAGTTGGACAAAACGCGTTAGTTAAAGTTTACGAGTTAATTACGAAACTCATTACCAACTAATGCAATGGACATTGAGTCTTAATAGGATGCACGTTTATTATTCAGTTTTGGATGAGATAAATAGATAAACAAATGTATTTATAATTCTTAATAATATTCTTTTTCTAAATACAAAAAAAAAAAAATGTTATTTTTTTTATATTTTGTTTATAACTTCAATTTGTAAAAACTATTTACTTTTCATTTGATGTATGAACAAAGGAGATTAATCTATAATGAAATTTATTGGTATTTTTTTGTATTAATATCTCATTTAAACAAATGCTGGGTTTCGCATTTTTCGCATGAGTAAATAAATTACTAGGTGTATCAAAAGCTTATGATTGCTATACAAGAGTAATTAGTTAACGCTGTCTAGCAAGTAATTTTGAATAACTAAAGAATATAGATAGTTTATAATTTTTATATCCAACTAAAATAACTTAATATAACAATTCAATAAAAAAACAAATTTCAAATGAAATGTTTACTAGATACATTTTGTACAAATTGCTTTTAATACAAATTGATTAAATCGATAATTTATTATAAGTCCTGATGTTTGATATAAATACTACAACTGAAATATCACACCAAAAGACTACATTATTAGTTAAAACGAAATGAAATTCTATACAACATCAAAATTACTCAGTGCTAACAGATCTCTTAAGTGTTTTAAGTTTACTCGTGTAAAAATAATGGTACGGTGGTAGTTAAACATATTAGACTGTTACTCTATTAAATAGAAATAAAAATATTAATATACACAGTTCAGATTTAATGATTATTTTTTAGAAGTACACAAGTATTATTAGGAAAAATAGAAAGATCCGTGCCCGTACATTATTTGAACGTTAATTACTGGGATTTCTTCAAAAAAATAATAATAATATTTAGAATTATTTTTTGGTTTCATATACTCATTGATTTATCAAATATTAAGTATGTACGAGGATCATCCCTTATACCCAAACCTTCACAAGAATACTTTATTTATTGAATAGAAACATACATAATTAAGTATGTTATGTAAACGAACATGACTAGCCGATAATAACTTTTGTCACCCGTTATTTCGGAAGTTATCAAGATTTTAAAATATAGACTGGGAGCTAGGCACATGTATGACTATTTATATCATTGGAAATTATACTATCACACTCCGTCTAGATATAAAAATGTTAATAGCTTGTGAAATACTCGTCTCATAAATGTTATCGCCCAGTAATTTTTTTTTTTTATTTAAGATACTTAAATATTTATGTTGCCATTAAAATATTTAACCTTGTACCCTTATAAGGAAAAGGGATGAATCTAAAAAGTAATTAACGATTGATAAATCGAGAAATATAAAAACTAAAAACACAAGAAAAAGAATTCTCAATACCTTTAATGTATTAGAATAAATTAAGTACAGAATACGATCAAAGAATAACCTTGTATACATTTAAGACAGAAATTTAAGTTTTTATTTACATTGTTTTTACACGTGACTATTAGTTCTTAAGATAATCACAAAAATTGTAAAATCCAACAATTAAAATATCTCGTAAACCATTATTTTTTGTTCTGATCGACTAAACAAATTTATACGACTATCAAGTTATAACATAACCGTAAAAAATGGTTTTGTCGGAAAACGAAGAAAAAATTGATACGCATACATAAACATTAAGGTAAAAAAAAAAACTATTCACGAGTCGTAATTCTATTGGGCGTATTCTGCGATAATATCAAATAGTGTAATGTAATTACATTACAGTCGATAATTATTACTCTATATTTATAATTTATTACTAAACGCAGCGCTCAGTAAAAATAAAACGCACTATTGCGATCATGTCAAACGGAATTAATTTTTTCATTTAAATTTTCCCCAAAGCTTCCGCATTGTGTGAAAAAAAAATATAGACACGTGGATGTCGGGCATAAAAAACACGGGCATAGAGCGAAGAAGTTCTACGGAAAAAAAAAAACGATTTTGTGGGTCAAAGTGACAATAATTAACATGGATCGCGAAGGAAAATTGGACGTTTTCAACCCTTTCCGAGAGATGTGGTACAATAGTTAGTGTAGTAACAACAATTGTTGTTGACGAGGTTTTCAAACGATCACGGCGGCGGCGGCGGATGGAGCGCGTGTTACAGACGGCGGCGGCGGCGGTTGGGAGTATGAGCCTCGTCGAGCGTGGCCCCTTACGATATTGATTGGGTAGGCAAGTAAAGTCTATGTGCGAGTGTAATCACAAGTAGGTCATCCGCCGCCGCCCACTACGTTGGCCATTGTGTCGTTGCCGCCGTTTCTCCAGTCACAATTATCCAACAGTTTTTCGGTTAAAACTCTTAGTATCATTTTATCGAATTAATAACATTTTAAACGCGAGTGTATGTAAAAGAAATGCCCTTAGCGGCAGAGTTGCCATCCGCGAAAAATGATCACGAGCGCAGCTCGGCGGTGGCATTAGCCCGGAAGTAGGACAAACGCGGGCCACGTGCCACCGGCGCCAAACGAATAACGAGAATTACATACGCTACTGCTGTCCACTTCTCGAGGATCGCCTTCTACCCCCACCACCTAATAACAGTCTTCTCGAAATTGTCCGAGTAGCGTTCCAGCTGGACAGAGAAAAACCACCGAGTTATTTAAAAACACTCCGAACGCGTTCCATATTGCAATGTTATGAAGTCTCACTCGTAGGAAAACGTGGAATAACTCCCGTTAATGACTCATACGCGTAAATGTTATAAATTTAATTAAGCTGCCGTTTGATCAAAACATTCCATATCGTTTACCGTGTTGGGATTTCATCAAAACGTTTAAAATCAAAAATGAAAATGGTGCCGTGTTGGACGATAACAGTAATAAAAGGTCAAGAAACAGACTATAGTACACAAAAGTAATATTTACATTATTCGGAGTGTTTCGAATCTAAACTGTACGCCGAATTTCCTACACGTTATTTTTGTATTTATTTACTAATAATAGTCGAGCCTTGGCCCCCAGTTAAATGGTAAAGAACACACACATTTCGGTGAATTTATGCTGAACTTCAAAATTTAAAAACAACACATTTTTTCGCTATGGTATTTTTCTCGGGAATCCGATTCCGAGTTAAAAATTCGGCACGCCAACATACATGATAAATAGCCAGAAAAGCAAGTGAGAATATAACTTTTGAACATTTTTAATTGATTTCTGTACTGAACGACGAGGGGCCGAGATGAAATTACACACTCTACGCTCAATTACGTCAAATTAAAAACGCTATAATAGGTCCGGTAAATTTTTTTCATAGGAGAAATGAAATAACAAAATAATATCGATAAGTTATTATCAATGTGTTGTATTTATTATTATTATTAGATAAACGATTATATCGGTTAATTTATTGTTGCGTTCCTCGGGAATCTTCGACGAGTATTTTTATGGCTATACACCTTTTAGAGGTTCTTAATAGGTGAAATACAGTAATAAAAGTCGAGTCCTTAAAGCACAATAGCAAACATTATGTTTTATAAATGTATATACGTGTCAATAATATCAGAAATATTTCTTAAAACTTTGCAACAGCTGCAACGTATAATAAAAACGACTACTTGATATTTACAGCATAGTAAACAAATTCAATAAACGATAGACAGCAAATGAATAAGGGCAACTGCAAAAAATTTGGTTTTCTTGAATTATAAATAGCCAAAACAAACTATCATAAAATAGAAACACAAAGAAATCATTAGTTAACGTTTAAATTTTTTGCAAGTCTAAGAAGCATTACATCTGTTATTCCTAGCACGTGTCATACGATAGAGACATGGTGTACTATTCGTATATTATACAGCACGAGTATAATTCACCCAACTAACTATTAATACCATTAAAAAACGTTAGACATGGTACAACAACCGCCCNAATATAGACACGTGGATGTCGGGCATAAAAAACACGGGCATAGAGCGAAGAAGTTCTACGGAAAAAAAAAACGATTTTGTGGGTCAAAGTGACAATAATTAACATGGATCGCGAAGGAAAATTGGACGTTTTCAACCCTTTCCGAGAGATGTGGTACAATAGTTAGTGTAGTAACAACAATTGTTGTTGACGAGGTTTTCAAACGATCACGGCGGCGGCGGCGGATGGAGCGCGTGTTACAGACGGCGGCGGCGGCGGTTGGGAGTATGAGCCTCGTCGAGCGTGGCCCCTTACGATATTGATTGGGTAGGCAAGTAAAGTCTATGTGCGAGTGTAATCACAAGTAGGTCATCCGCCGCCGCCCACTACGTTGGCCATTGTGTCGTTGCCGCCGTTTCTCCAGTCACAATTATCCAACAGTTTTTCGGTTAAAACTCTTAGTATCATTTTATCGAATTAATAACATTTTAAACGCGAGTGTATGTAAAAGAAATGCCCTTAGCGGCAGAGTTGCCATCCGCGAAAAATGATCACGAGCGCAGCTCGGCGGTGGCATTAGCCCGGAAGTAGGAC
This sequence comes from Daktulosphaira vitifoliae, assembly GCF_025091365.1. NCBI lineage: Eukaryota > Metazoa > Arthropoda > Insecta > Hemiptera > Phylloxeridae > Daktulosphaira > Daktulosphaira vitifoliae. Next base: position 7,440,754 of record NW_026099572.1, read on the forward strand.
AAACGCGGGCCACGTGCCACCGGCGCCAAACGAATAACGAGAATTACATACGCTACTGCTGTCCACTTCTCGAGGATCGCCTTCTACCCCCACCACCTAATAACAGTCTTCTCGAAATTGTCCGAGTAGCGTTCCAGCTGGACAGAGAAAAACCACCGAGTTATTTAAAAACACTCCGAACGCGTTCCATATTGCAATGTTATGAAGTCTCACTCGTAGGAAAACGTGGAATAACTCCCGTTAATGACTCATACGCGTAAATGTTATAAATTTAATTAAGCTGCCGTTTGATCAAAACATTCCATATCGTTTACCGTGTTGGGATTTCATCAAAACGTTTAAAATCAAAAATGAAAATGGTGCCGTGTTGGACGATAACAGTAATAAAAGGTCAAGAAACAGACTATAGTACACAAAAGTAATATTTACATTATTCGGAGTGTTTCGAATCTAAACTGTACGCCGAATTTCCTACACGTTATTTTTGTATTTATTTACTAATAATAGTCGAGCCTTGGCCCCCAGTTAAATGGTAAAGAACACACACATTTCGGTGAATTTATGCTGAACTTCAAAATTTAAAAACAACACATTTTTTCGCTATGGTATTTTTCTCGGGAATCCGATTCCGAGTTAAAAATTCGGCACGCCAACATACATGATAAATAGCCAGAAAAGCAAGTGAGAATATAACTTTTGAACATTTTTAATTGATTTCTGTACTGAACGACGAGGGGCCGAGATGAAATTACACACTCTACGCTCAATTACGTCAAATTAAAAACGCTATAATAGGTCCGGTAAATTTTTTTTCATAGGAGAAATGAAATAACAAAATAATATCGATAAGTTATTATCAATGTGTTGTATTTATTATTATTAGATAAACGATTATATCGGTTAATTTATTGTTGCGTTCCTCGGGAATCTTCGACGAGTATTTTTATGGCTATNCATAGGAGAAATGAAATAACAAAATAATATCGATAAGTTATTATCAATGTGTTGTATTTATTATTATTATTAGATAAACGATTATATCGGTTAATTTATTGTTGCGTTCCTCGGGAATCTTCGACGAGTATTTTTATGGCTATACACCTTTTAGAGGTTCTTAATAGGTGAAATACAGTAATAAAAGTCGAGTCCTTAAAGCACAATAGCAAACATTATGTTTTATAAATGTATATACGTGTCAATAATATCAGAAATATTTCTTAAAACTTTGCAACAGCTGCAACGTATAATAAAAACGACTACTTGATATTTACAGCATAGTAAACAAATTCAATAAACGATAGACAGCAAATGAATAAGGGCAACTGCAAAAAATTTGGTTTTCTTGAATTATAAATAGCCAAAACAAACTATCATAAAATAGAAACACAAAGAAATCATTAGTTAACGTTTAAATTTTTTGCAAGTCTAAGAAGCATTACATCTGTTATTCCTAGCACGTGTCATACGATAGAGACATGGTGTACTATTCGTATATTATACAGCACGAGTATAATTCACCCAACTAACTATTAATACCATTAAAAAACGTTAGACATGGTACAACAACCGCCCGAGTAGGCTTCGAGATTCAAATCGCTTATATTAACGTTTCATTGATAAAAAAAAGCCGTCGTTTATATAATTAACATTAATTAATATTCCATTAAACTGTGACTGACGGCGGTAATCTACCATCGGATGAGTGCTGCACCAAAAGGTGAACAATTTATGAGAGAAAAAGAGTTCATACGTCATTCAAACAACAGAGTTATGATAACTTTTTAATAATTGTTTGTTTGTTATTGCCCACCACTAACAAAGTACCAAATATAAGACCATCACAGATTGTTTTCAAATCGTTATCGTTTTAAACATAATAATTAGTTATTGATTTAATAAACATAGTTACTTAATAGAAAATTTTCATCGCAAAATGGCAGCGCGTTATTAAAATTTACGGGAGAACAACAGGAAGTCGGATAGCGGTTTTAATCAATTAAAATATAGTCGCGATTACATTATTAGGAGTCGAATATTGAGTTTACACAGTGCATTGGCGTCAAATGAATAAAGAAAACGGGCGTCTTCAGGAAGCATCAAAATAAAAAATTTTGGCAACAACAAATTTATCATTTATTTATCGTAAAAGTTAATGACATCATTGAATTTATTTTGTTTACAGTACGCCTAATTAGGCTAACTGTTAAATAACTACAATAAAATATGGGTGAACCTTGTTAAATTTTTTTTAATAATGATTTCGACCGATAAGCAACTTGATAACTGGAAGCGCGTGACGTCTACGAAAACACTGGTATCATGTTATTGTAACAATGTGAATGATAGGTAGCTTAGGTAGGTATGTTTTTTTGAAAACAATTTTATTGTGAAATTCATTTCCTGTTACAATACTCATTGGCTGTTAATCGTTGTGCTTAAAATTTTTAAACTGAACATATCTTTAATATAAACAATATAATTAACCGGAAATTGTGACAGATTTAGTATTTTATTACCACGTAAAAGATGCGATTTAAAATTATCATGACATCCTGAAATGATTTAACAAATAATAAATTAACACTCTAACGATGATATTTGTTTTATTAAGGGGTAATATTTTTATGCATTTTATGAATTCTTAATTTTTTACCATCACATGATCATTCTGCGTGTGCGAGTCAGGTAAATATGTATAAATCATACTGTCTACGTAATTCATTGAGGTGTACCCAATGATCGCTAATAATGAATGATTAGTAGTCACGGCAGGTCATTGACGATGGGAATAAGCATTCCGTTTATGACGGCCCTAGTTACACAGTAAAAAACGATGGAAATTATTAGGTGAGAATGAGATTCGCGTCATAATCAAATAATTGTGATGGAGGAAAATTGATTAAATTTTGTGAGGAGGAAACGTTTTTAGTTAAATGAATCATAACGGCAACAGTAAGAGCTAAACACGTTCGTTGTTTTTGAAATAACCGTGTCCACAACACATAAGTTCAGAATTTTGATTAGAATTTATCATTGAAAGACGACGAGATAGTTACGAAAACAGAGGAAATGTATTATCTGTAAAGTGTTGAAACGATGTGCACGGGTAATTATTAATATCATCATGTGTAAGTTGTAATAGCCGCCCATTCATTGAACGAGGATGCGATAAATGTTAAACAGACGAATGATGTTTGTTGAATTATAATAAATTGACGAACATTATTATTCGTCAGCTTACATTTTTAAGACATAGTAATAATTACCCTCCGAAATTCGAATAGATTATTAAAATACACCGCTAGTTATTCGCACAGATTTCCCACCAGAGGTCTTCGCCCCTCAAGCAGACAAACAGGTCAAACGTGTAATCACGGAACCGAATTCTTCAATGGGTTTTTGAATGACACGAAAAACCTCAGTGAAGTGCCGATGTAGGCCATGACGCAGACTCTAAGCGATGCAATCCCTGGGAGACCCGGCAAAATATTGAATAGGCCCCTCTGCGAGTTCATCATGAATGGAATTTGAGCTCCTCACCGACGCAGTGTACATTCTCATGTTGAAACGCACATTGGCGACGGGCTGTGTTTAAAAACGAATACAAATCTCCCCTTAGAATATGCAACTAAGGTATTATGGAAGTCCATTATAGTCTATGTGGTTTCGTCGTCCCATTACGATTTATAATTAAAAATGCAACGACCGCACAATACAACCAATAATATTCTTTAATTAAGCATATGTCTCGTAAAAATGTTTAATATCAATAGATTAAGGTGTTTCCCATTGAATACAAATATGGTTATTACGATTTATTTTCGTTTAAAACATAAATGTACAAGTATTGTACATTTACACGTTTTAGTAATTTTTATTTGGTAAAAAGTACTGAAGAATTACCTAAGTTAAGTCTCCTATACAATAAAACACATGTAAAATCGAGTGTTTGAAAAACTCGATGTGTCTTGTGGTAATGAAATCATATTATGCTAATATATTTATAGTTATTGAGGCAATGACCGTTTATAAGGTTAAACGTAACTTGAGTTACTCAGCTGATCTAATCGGGCACGGGTACGAATGCTGAACAAACCCGAAAATCGTTCAATTTTGCAATGAAAAGTAAGAGTTTTTCTCAAAAAAAAAAAAAAAAACGATGTGTTAAATACTATACTAATGAGACGGGTGTAAGACGTTTCGCTAAAGTCACCGAAATTGAATTATATGACAAATATTTAACAACAAACACTAATATTCGTATATCTCATGTTGTATAAATAAATTCGTGTCCGTTTCGTAAGTGAAATGTTTAAAACGCAATGTACTTGTTAAATGTAAACTATAAAAGTACACCAGACAGTAGTTAAACATAGTTGATCATTGACAACTCGTGACCGTTGACTACGTCGTTACTTATACTGTAATTGTGTTATGTGTATCTATGAAGGCTTCTGACAAATATGGTGAAAACTAACAAACTGCAGTTGTCAATCGAGTGACAGTGTTTTGGAATTGAGGATTAGGTAACGTTCATATTATTATAAGCTGACGGTAAAACAAAATTGTTTACAGATTTTAGATGAGATTTTGTTTATCATTATCACAACAATAGTATACAAGTTCAAACGAACGGCGAGGAATACATTTGAAACATTAACCTAATACGTTGTGATGCCAAATACGTGTTGTAGTATGGTTACAGTTGGCATTTGAAGTATTGCCAAATAAATGATCGCCGTTTAATCGCATCCGACAAAAATTATCGAGACAATATTTTTTCATGAAAAAGAAAAACACTGTTATATATTTTCTAGGTTAGACTGTGTTTTAGACCACTACTATGGTTCCAATATATATTGTATTTCAATTAATCGATGAAAAATTAATAATTCTACGCATAATAGAAAAGCTTTTATATATTAGATGTTTTATTTAGAGATTTTTAATCAATTTTTCATATGATACAACTAGAAAAATAAATCATACTAAACGTCGATTGTGTACTGCTGTTGATCAAGGAGTACGATGATTGTTGAATATATTTATTAAACACGATCAATATTACTTTTAACTCAATGGTTTTATTAATATTAGCCGTACGCGCAAAGTCGAATGTTAACGACGTTGAAGTAGGTTATTGCTTATCAAATTTAGAATCATAAGTGCGAATACAAAGAGGCTAAAAAACAGCATAGTAAACAAACAAACAAATACATATGTCGAATACGGCTAAACACTTGACATTCAACAGAACACGAGTACATAATTAAAAATTCAAATTTGAAGATGTTGTTGAAGGTATAATATATTACCTGTGGGTAATATTGAAGGTTCGTGGAAACTGGTAGGTATATACGTTTAAGATGATGTTTTGGCAGCAAATGTCTAGAAGATTATGATTTATATTTTTGCAAGGGTTAATTGTAGCACGGACAATAATTGAATGTAAATATATATTCTTTGCAAAACAGCCAGAGTATCTCTGCTGTGTAATTAGGAGTTACTTAAGAGAGACGTAGTGATAGTCGTTTAATCCAAACTAGTGTGTTACCGTTACATTACATTACGAAGCAATTTAGGCTCCTGGTCATTGTTACACACTTGGGAAATTTAAAAACATGGGTTATAAAAATGATAGAAATTAGCATGGCACAATATATACTTGTATTTCATAATTTTTAGAACCTTAGCGCACTGCCTGACTAAAAAATAGCCAAATTATGTGATTTAGTCTACCCAAGAGAAAATATTTCTATATTTAATAAAAACTCTACCAATACAGATTTTGTGAAGATTGAACTTATCACTTGGAACTAATAATACTAATTAGCGTGGTAATTCTATACATATATATAATTTAAACGTTCGAGTTCATTGACAATTTAACATACTTATCACATGCTACAAACACATTTATTTTATCATTTACAACGAATGTGATATGAATTTAAAAAAAATCGTAATACTCTCGACATACTGCAAAAATATAAACGATTTCAAATTATTTTCAATTGCCAGTTAAAAAAGAGATGATAACAAAATTTTTGTAACGAAATAATTATTTCGTAGTCGATAAAAACATCAAATCAAATTAACTGGGTGAACCTGTTTCTAAAAATCTTTGATTACCAAGTATTTAAAGTGTTATAATTTTTAAGGAAACTACTAAATAATAATATTACAGACAATTCTATTTGGGTAGTCGATCACGCGTATTAGTGTAGGCTTGTTTCGAATCATCAGTAAAATATTATTAGTTGAAATTATACTCAATGCATACGAAAAAAAACCGGTTAATCAAGAAAAATCTTCCGGTCACGGTAAAATCCGCACACACTAAATAATAATTACGATTTTCGTTTTTTAACCTTGGGTTTAAGCCTTGAGAGTTAACGATGTCCGGTTACTCGGAGCAAGACCGCAGTGTCGAAGATAATCTTACTCAAAATAACGTACATATGGTTGCTTAGTCTTAAGCGAATTTTTTTTTCTGATTGAGAATCTCAGTGTAAAAGTAGGCAAAGGTCATGTGGATGAAAAATACATTGACTCGTATTTTGATTTAGGAGTTATAACCTTCAGCTCACACGTGCGTTTTTTTTTTTCACGAATAACTTCAATATAATAATAATATATTCTAATAGATCGTCGCGTATGGACAGTTAACGATTTATTAGGAAAATTTATGAAAAAAACAAACTTCTTTGTAGACCGCGAAGGTCAGGGTCGAGCAGATTGTTTGTTGACAGCAAACGCGGTATTATATGATCACAGTGTATGATTATAAACACTATATAGTCATACGTAATAATTATGTTAACTATGGTATTAATTACAATAGTAATAAGTAAAATATTGTAAATTGCACGGTAGTGTGTAGATATAACAAAGATTATACTTTCATTTTATTTTGGATCTCTAAAATTTAATATATTTTTTTTAGCAATAACTGAAATAATTAATAACGGTTGATGTTGACTTGATAAATATTTTTAAACATCTAAAAAGCAATCCATATTTTAACATACCGGTTGCACAGTTATAATTAAAGACGTGTAGCAATGTTATGATATGTGAAGGCATATCCAGAGGTTTCGTAAATGAGAAATTTATAATACACAGACATGCGTATTGATCCAAGTAAACAAATTTACATTCATCAATAATAATTACAGTCTTAGGAATGAATAAGGTGATGAAATGCTTTTGGCCTAATGTAGTCTATCGTTATTAATTACTAAATAGAACACTGTATTCTAAATGAGAAAATAAACACTAAACTAAATCTTAAATATGAAATAAATTCAAGTGTATGGGTGTAAATAATTTTAAGAGCAAACATTTATACGGAAATTATAAACTATAACGTATACTTTGCATATTTTTAATTTCTGGAACGCTTTTCAGTTACCTAACTTTAATACCGAGTCACAAATATAAAATAAAAAGCATGTATACAATCGATAGTATGCAGTAAAAAGTGGGAACAGAATACTTTTATTTCGTAGTTTGAAATTTGGTAGGTTTTAAAATCATCAATTGAAACATCAATCGTATAAGTATTAAGTTTTCGAAAAAACAATTCGAATGATTTACTATAACTATAATACTTGCCGGGTTTTTTATGTTATTAAAAATGTTTATTCTTTGTGTGCTTATTACATTAAAACAATGACCATTTATATAGTTTTATTTTCAAATTTATGCTTAACAGCTTTGTCTAATCGTTTGCTTCAATATGTTAGATGTTGAAATACATAAGTCGAAGTCGCTTTACTTTATAAAAATTTAAAATCACTATTATAATTCTTAATAAAATTTCAAAAATAACGTATTGATATATAAGCGTATTCGAAATTATCAAGGTGATCATTAAATGTTAAGTTAAAGACTGCAATATAAAAATATATAATGTAAATCTGTTCATGTTCGTACATTTCTGATTTATATAGTGGCCTTCCTAAGTAAAGTTTATACAAAGATAGGGCTTATTTAAGTGCGAATTCAGGGGAATTAGAAGGGAGCAGTCGCCTTTTGGATGAAGCCAAAATAATAAAAGTAAAAAATTGAATGTTTGTTCATGATGAAAATACAATTTAATTAAAAACTAGGGCTACGGTATAATAAAAATATAGCGCCTAGGTAAACATAATTTGTAGAAATCAAACATCTATAATATTTTCCTCATAAAAAGAACAGCGATTTTATAAAAACGCTAATTTATAAACAATTTTTGGTTCCTACGTTTAAAAGTAACGGGTCTTGTAACTGATTTGTTATCAATGACGTCAATTCCTCAATATATTCATAGAATTTGATGAATATAATTAAGTTCATTATAGTATAGATTATAATAGTTGTACATAAATTAGCCATAATATTTTGATCAGCATACTATTTCTCCAAACCTAACCTCTAAAAAAATATACTACAACAAATAGTGTATGCTAGAATTTTGAAATTCATATTTTGAACGTTTTAACTAACACTGTTCATATTTTTGTGTAACTTTGGAATAAGAAGCAGTTGTTTAATTATTAAGCAGTAAAATTATAGTTTCTTGTGTCGTGTATATTACTGTAAGTTCATGCTTATGTCGAACTTGTTGTACATAAAAAGCTTTATAATTTTAGAAATTGTTAACTTGTAGGTATCGGCAAAAAACGCCTTTATTGATTCAGTTGTATCATTACAAGTTTATTATTGCACATTTTACGTAGAATTATTGTGTCAAAACGGGTATTGAATTTAGTTTACGGGTTCAATATTTTATTCTAATTTGGCGATAAAAATATACATATATATTTTTACAAGTTGACGCAATTTTTTTCATCGAGCCTATTCATTTATGCATATTGTTTTACAATCTATCAAATGAAAAAAGATTGATTTAACTATCATGAATAATTATTAAAAACACGCTAATCAAATTGCAATATACTAACTTATACAATTGCTTATGTGTAATGTTCTTATAAAAGGTTAGCAAAAATTAAACAGATTTCAAAAAGTTTATCAATTGTGTTGAAATTAAATGATCTCTGACCGCGTTCGTTCATCTATACAAAGCAAATTTCGAAGACATACACCGAGACTGAAGTCCGACATTATTGTGTATAATTTAAGGAACACGGCGTAAATAATAACTTATATATCAGTTTTTTTTTTTTTAAAGGTTAGCTATTAGAATCTTTTAGATGACAAATTTTAGTTCTTATAAGAAGAAATTTCTAAAAAAAATTTTAGGTTAATTTTACTTTTGCTCTAATAAAAAAATTCAGGCTAGGTAAAATTACATTATACATCCGAATCAAATAAATCTTTTGACATGTTAGATTATGCTTAATTAAATAATGCACTCGTGACAATGTCGCTGATAAAATAATATAATTGTGTATACATTTTTTTAGTGAATCGATTTAATTGTTTAATATAAACCAGACAAGAGGAAGACAAACAACATTTGGCGTGTATAACAACAACACTGACACCTATAATAATATACACCAATTTGTCGTTATTGGTCTGTAAATAATTAATTTATAGGTACGGTCATATTGCAATTTATTGTAAAGGACACCTAAATTTGTTGCCATGAGACAACTTTATGCCATCACTACGTATTCAGATTGAACGATTATGCAAAATATTAAGATGTTTTAGTTTATAATCTTTTATCAGTTGGATCCAAAACGTCAGTTTATAATCTCGTTGAATAACATCACATACGCATAACGTTCGTAAAATAAGAAATGCGATCAAGTAAAAAAAAAAGTTCCTATGAGAAAAATAAAATTAATGTTGTTATTAATTAAATTATAAAGCAATTCAATAAAAATGACGAATCTAGATAATTTTAATTTTTATCATAGATGGTATATACATCATCAAATACACAAAATCATGAAGTTTTTAAAGGCAAATAAACATGAGTAAATAATTTCCTTACAGCACGTGTAATTCAGATAATATTTGATTCGAATCGGCCTTGAGTGTGTATATAAAACGATTTGAATTCGCTGGACTGGTTTTGTCTATCACATAGCACCTAAACAGGTTTTGAAGTGTGGTAGAGAAATTTAAATAGGAGGGAGTTACACTTCTAAACATTATAATATATTATTTAATTGTTTCGGTACGTATTGTATAAAAACAAAGTTATATACACTACGTTTGTTATATAATATAACAAAGAAATTATTCTATCAATTTCATTAAAATTAGACGAAAATATTAAGTGAGCTCAATAATTTTGATTCACAAAGAATCATTTAATTAAAATAATTTGGGGGTGCTAAACATTAGTCTATTATTCATAAAAATTTTTGTATTGGTATAATTGGTGCTATTCTAGGAAATATAAAACGGTTTGAAATCGATCAAATGAACATTTAATTCCTTAGAGTTATTGAAAAATAAACAAATTTGCTATGAAATAAACATTGCTTAATTATTATTCAAAATATTATTTTTCACAAATTAAGTATAAAAATAAAATATTTAGTTTATCAAAGTAAATTTAGATGATTATTAAACAACCGAGATGTTAAAATTATTTCCTTCAGTTAGAAATCGATTAACACATTTAAACATTTATTTTTTACTTACACCATTTTAGCACTGATAAATGCACGAAGTTTATTGAACTTTCAAATTTTCTTTTAAATAATGCTATAAAAATGAACGAATAAACTCGAAATCAAATAATATTTTATAATGAATAAAATTNTTATGAGAAAAATAAAATTAATGTTGTTATTAATTAAATTATAAATCAATTCAATAAAAATTACGAATCTAGATATTTTTTATTTTTATCATAGATGGTATATACATCATCAAATCCACAAAATCATGAAGTTTTTAAAGGCAAATAAACATGAGTAAATAATTTCCTTACAGCACGTGTAATTCAGATAATATTTGATTCGAATCGGCCTTGAGTGTGTATATAAAACGATTTGAATTCGCTGGACTGGTTTTGTCTATCACATAGCACCTAAACAGGTTTTGAAGTGTGGTAGAGAAATTTAAATAGGAGGGAGTTACACTTCTAAACATTATAATATATTATTTAATTGTTTCGGTACGTATTGTATAAAAATTAAGTTATATACACTACGTTTGTTATATAATATAACAAAGAAATTATTCTATCAATTTCATTAAAATTAGACGAAAATATTAAGTGAGCTCAATAATTTTGATTCACAAAGAATCATTTAATTAAAATAATTTGGGGGTGCTAAACATTAGTCTATTATTCATAAAAATTTTTGTATTGGTATAATTGGTGCTATTCTAGGAAATATAAAACGGTTTGAAATCGATCAAATGAACATTTAATTCCTTAGAGTTATTGAAAAATAAACAAATTTGCTATGAAATAAACATTGCTTAATTATTATTCAAAATATTATTTTTCACAAATTAAGTATAAAAATAAAATATTTAGTTTATCAAAGTAAATTTAGATGATTATTAAACAACCGAGATGTTAAANTAAATTTAGATGATTATTAAACTACCGAGATGTTAAAATTATTTCCTTCAGTTTGAAATTGATTAACACATTTAAACATTTATTTTTTACTTACACCATTTTAGCACTGATAAATGCACGAAGTTTATTGAACTTTCAAATTTTCTTTTAAATAATGCTATAAAAATGAACGAATAAACTCGAAATCAAATAATATTTTATAATGAATAAAATTTTGATTGCAATATTAATATAATTTTATATAAATTAAATGAATATTTTTCACATAATACGTTCTTATAAATAAATCTTTTATATAATAATCAATAAATATACTGGTTTGTTATTAATTGCAAATTGGTATTGTTTATCTATTTCCTTTAACTAGCAAAGGGAAATTATTTTCAATTGATCAAAATAGGGTCGTTTGAAATATTATTCTTTGCTTGCATCAGATAACAAATTTATGAAGGCTTTAAGATATTCAAGAGAGTAGGATTTTTGTGTATAGTCTAAGGCTGGCCTAACACAAACACATAGTTAGACCATTTTTTAGAAGAGGAAAAAATGATTATTTATAACTCTAAAAGTTTTATGTAAAACTAGTGTGACATTATGTTTTCTGACTAAAGTGTATGATACAAAATCAAATCATATACTATTTGACCAAGTATAAGAATATTAACTAAACATATAAATAATAACTACATGTTACATTGTTCAAAAGTTTGTAAAACTAGTAATATTACTATTTCATAGTTAAAAGTAATTGTTTTTACAACCTACATTACAAAAAGGTAAAATAAAATAAATTAGTACAACTAAAATACGAGGCATTTGGTATCTTGTATGATTATATACAAAAATTAATGAAATGCAAAGTTTTAAAATGTTATTACTAATTGAAATTATTTGATTAACTATTTTTTAAAAAACATTTAACTATAGAAAAAATTACTATAAGTGCTTTAAAAGAATTAATGATAACATAAAAATATAATTTTTTACATATTATCTCGCATTTATCAATGACTAAAAATTAGACAAAAGTTTTATGTTAAAGTTTAATTTAAAAAAAGTGAATAAAAACTATTTATACAGTTTTATAAATTTTAGGCTTAATTATGTAACTTTTATTTTTGAAACCACTTGTATTATTTTTAATTTTTGATATTTATATAATGAAATAGTTAACCATACGTTATCATGTATGCATATATAGAAAATATCATAAATTGATTTATGTACATTTTTAGTTTTTACAATTCTATAATAGGAGACTTTTTAGTTAGCAAGGCGTAACATAAAAGAAGACTAATGGGCTTAAATATGTATCTAAGTTATAAATGATGCAATAATTTTTGTCGAGGCTATAACTAGTTAATTTAAAATGGTTTAAGTAACTAGATAATTAATCAGAAATTTCACCAAAAAAATCAAATCATTCTTTTTAAATATATTGTTCCTAAGCTATCATAGTTTTATGTTCTATGCACATTTATAGTTTGATTATTTGTGGGTTTATCTTAGGAATTATTTTAATTGAGATTCGAGTAGAAATGTCATAAAACCCAAGATACGGACGTTTTACAAAAATCAATAAATTAAATAAATATACAAGGTTAGAGAGGCAGATTGAATTCGGGAATAGTTTAAATAGTTGAAAGAATAAATATATAACTTTTTATTTAAATGAATTTGGGCGAAGTGAAAATATATATTTTAAAACTTAGTCTTTAAATTACCACTATGCTAATAATCAATGTAAACAAATCATATATATATATATAAAACCAAATTTACAAAAGGTAATGGAAATATACAATCATAGATAGCCTGCAATTATTATAAATATTATGANAATATGTAAACAAATCATATATATATATAAAACCAAATTTACAAAAGGTAATGGAAATATACAATCATAGATAGCCTGCAATTATTATAAATATTATGAGTAATTAGAAAAAAACTTGAAATCATTTACCTTTACACAGGTGGCAACTGAAACTTCTCGCATAATTTTTTCAAAAGCTGCAGTTTCTTCAGCTTGCTTTTGATTGTGCAATGCTATTTTTTCACTGAACTTTCTAGGATTAGCCATGATAGTTAGTATTTTGAAACTGCGTAAGGCAGTTTAGTGGTTGCTAAAAGCAACACCCTTTAAGATAATATCATTCAATGCCGGTCGCCAGACGAGAAGAAAATGGTAACAACGTTATCGAAAAACAAAGCAAGCACACACATACAGTACCGTCGCGGCGCTGCGCAATTGACTAAAACATTAACATACATTTGTAAAATCGAATGCTAAACGCGCACTTATAACGTTATGGCACTATAAAATATAATCACTAGCATAGATTAAGTAAAACTGAACTAGTAAAAATCAAAATAAGAAACTCAACAGTACGGCACAATATTTAAGGGAGCGCGGCAACACAATAAAACACATTTCACCACATTATAAAGTGTTATCACTTCGCGTGTTACACGTTCTATAAATATTTCATACGAATAAGTATTATTTAATATAATTTTATTATTTCAATTCAATAAACAAATAATACTACGTGAATGACAGAGATAATAACTAATAGAGTAGCGGCGGAAAACGATCGTGCGATAACGACGTCTACCTGTTGGCGAACGCGAACGCTTATTAAAAAATAAATAAAATTTACAAATTCAACACTGTTTCTCGAGATGGCGGTGGTGATAACAGAGTGAAGTGGATTTGTTGACGGGAGGTAGAAGGGTAAAAAATCTTGGCAGATAATTGTCGACAAAGAGGTTTGTAATATTGGCTATAGGGTTGGCTACACTGAGTATTTCTTATCATAGATATTTACGATTTTTTTATCAATTACAATTGTAAACATTAACACGTGAGAGTAAGCTTTGATTGTTAATTTACACTAGGATTGCAGTAAATAACATTGGATAAAAATTCTAACGAGCTATCCAAATTCTTATATTGAATACTGTCATGACTTTAAATCAAGAAGAAGACTACGATGTTCTATCGTCAATGGATATCATCGAAAATAAAGTTGGTAGGAAGAGGAAGAAGAAACAAATAATGGAAAACGGCAAGAAAATTAAACCTCCTACTGCTGAGGAGTTAAATAAACTTCGAGAAACAGAAAATTTATTTTTGTCCAATATGTTTCGTTTGCAAATTGATGAAATGCTCAAAGAAGTTAAACCTAAAGAACCAGTTCTTATTAAAATTAATGAATGGTTTTTAAAATTTAAATCGATAGTTTTGAATGAAATTGATAATTCCGATTATAAAAAAGCAAGTACACTTTTTCTATGCATATTAAAGGGTTTTATATTAATTGGGTCAGATTTAAATAGTTCTGGGAATATTCCGTTTTAAGATCAAGATCTTTATACGAGATCTATGAAAATTATTTTAATTATGAGCTAAAATAAGTTAGCAATTTATATGTAGAGATTCTCATTTTGATTTAGATCAAGGCAAAGTTCTTTCGCTACACTTTCTAAATATAGTCTAGAATATTAAAAACATTTTTTAGTGTACAATTAACAGTATTTGTAATCGATTACATCTTTGAATTATTTTATTACTTTCATAATTATTATCATCTACTAAATAATTTTACTTATAAAAAAAAAATTGTTAATATCACTTATTGGCAAGAATAGAGGCATAAATAAAGCTACAAATTTTATAAAAGAACTAAATAGATTACTCTGTGTAATTTAAATACTAAATCTATTTTTTGTAAGACTGCATAGCTGAAAAATAATTAAATATAATAAATGTCAAAGCTTAAAATTTTATAATTTTATTTATATGTGTCCAAAAATTAAAAAATGAGTTTTATCACTTAAAAGGAATTCGATGTATCAAGAATTAATTAGTTATCTCAGAAAAAAAAAGTTGTCAATTTTATTTGTATAAAAATTTTTCTCTATGTAAAGTTTTTTCATAATTAATATAATTATTTTTTCATTAGGAATTATTGTCTAATATAAATTCAACTGAACTGGTTTCACCTTTTCATTTAAGTCCTTTGAATAATACAGATGGAACATTTAGATTCATTAAACCTGTAGATGTAAAAATAGTTGGTTCATATTCAATTGGAACATCGTTAATGCCTATTTTAAATATAGATGTGTCATTGATATTAGGAAAAGTAATTATATAATTATATACAATTTATTAATATTTAACTATGCTTGATATTTATATTTTTATAGTATACCTTTAAATTTAAGATTAATAATTAATCTGTATTGTTATAAAAGTACAATGGGTAGGATTATGACTAGGTACAGCACTTTACAAGACTTAAATTATAAAACTTGTGATATTATGAATTATAAATTATCAAATTTACTATTGTATCATAATACTTTGAAATTATCCATAGATTACTCTCTCCCATCAAAAATTTTTTATAGGAAGTTGAATCCTTAAATCTTTTTGAAGTGAATCGTCTTTACCGAGGGTCCCTAAAAAAAGGTTATTAAGCATCACAGTTGAATGTCATGGATTGTCCCTTTTGAATCAAACAGACATTATTGTTCTATTATATGTTAATTAAATAATAAAATTTTGACTGTATACCTAATAAAACAATAGAATCTGTTTCTTGCAAAAGTGATACCCAATTGCGATGTACAATAATCGTATTAAATGAATTCTATTGTTCTACTTAGTATATGGTCAAAATTGTATTATTTAATAAATGTATGTGTTCGATAAAGATTTACATTAATATTCACTTGAAATCTACTGTATTAATGTAAAGAAATATTTTAGATTTTAAATTCATACAACTTGATTTTTAATATTATAATAATAAACATTATTTAATATATTACTTTTTTATAGCAATAATTTTTTTTAATACATATAAATTAAAAATTTGTGTAGTTTAATTTAACTTAATGTAAATTAAAAAAAATTCATTGTATTTTTTATTTTAAATAATTCCCTAAAATTATACAAATAATTATAATACACAAATTCTAAATTAAAAAAAATGCATAATTGCATACATGTGTAAATTAAAATAATGCATTTTAAACATCAATACTCTAATTTTTATAAATAAAGTGCTACATATATTTTATATTATAATTTAATCAAATTTATTTATTCTTATAATTATATTAATTTTTAAAATAAAATAGTATAAATAATTATTATGAATATAAAAATAAATATAGATAATATCTATTATTTATATTAATCATTCATTCCTATTAATTTTTATTTATTTATTTTTACTCAATGAATTAAGTAAATTTTCAATAATAAATAATTAATAAAAATAATGATTAAATATAATTTATTATATTGTGTTATATGTAAATAAATAATTTATATCAATAATAAATATTATCTATACATACTTTTATTAATAAATAATAATTGTAAGTAAAAAATGATAATTTTATATTATAATTTAGCACTATATTTTCGAAAGTTAAAGTAATGTTATTTAAAATGCATTAAATAGTTTAATTTTAATTATGCATAAAAAAAATTTAAAATGCCACTATAGATGAAATTTGTATGTCTAATCAAAAACATTAGTTATTTCAGTTGAACTCATAATATTTTTCGTGGTAATAAAATAAGAAAATTAGTAATAATTTTATTTGAATTTTATTTGAAAATATAATATTTTGGTTTTTTTTTTTTATTTAATTCCAATACAAATTTAATATTCTATCAGTACTCTGAAAGAAGTTTTACTTCATCTACGTGTACTCGTTACACAGTCTGGTTTATTTAAACTCGTATGACCCTTTTCAATTTTATTTTTCTTAGGATCTAATAAAAATTAGTGTTGACAATGTTCTTATAACATATTATTATTATTCACTTGTGTAGTGAATTCAGGATCAAGAAAAATTATAAAAAATGTATAGAATAGACTAGGGTAATACAAATTTAGTCAATCTTTAACTACCTGCTAACTTAGTTCTATACCTAAAATTTAACACTGAAAATTTAAATTAATAAAATAAAATAATTTTTTTGCTCAATGTACTTAAAGTAAAATATCCCCCCCCCACAAAAAAAAACCAAAAAATATTTTAACTACTAAATTCATGTTCAAATGTCATAAATTAGTATCTATATTATTGTGTATATATATAAATAATATTATTTTTTTTATTAAGTAAGATATCATTTATTTGATTTACAGCTCTTGATGAATAGGGTTTAAGAATAAGTAGAAGTAAGACAGAGTATGAGTTTGATAAAGGAGTACACGAGTTAGGTGAAATAATGAGATCAGTAACTATAGGTGAGGATATGATTGGAGAGGTGGAAAGTTTTAAGTATTTAGGATCAGTTGTGCAAAAGAACGTTGGTATTGACGAGGATGTATAACACAAGATTAAGTGCGGGTGGTTGAAGTGGAGAGAAGCATCTGGTGTCTTATGCGATAAAAGAATTCCAATGAGGCTGAAAGGTAAATTCTACAAGACTGTAGTGAGACCAGCTATGATGTATGATTCAGAGTGTTGGGCGGTTGATAAGAAAGTAGAACAGAGAATGAGTGTAGCAGAAGTGAGAATGCTTAGATGGATGATGTCTAGAGAAGATAGGATAAGAAATAAGCATATAAGAGGGAGTATAGGTGTACTGTCAATCATGGATAAGATGAGAGAAAATAGACTTAGATGATTTGGTCATGTTATGAGAATAGAAGAATCGAAAGCCGTAAGAACATTTGTAGAAATGAATGTTGAATGAAGAAGAGGTAGAGGAAGACTAAAAAAGAGATGGAGAGATGTTATTGAATGCCATATAAGGACAGCTGATGTGAGCGTAGAGGATGTGGGAGATTGTATCAAGTGGAAGTTTAGGATAAGGGTGGCCGACCCCAAGTAGTTGGTATTAAAGCGAGGAAGAAGAAGAAGATCATTTATCTGATTTAGAAAGCCACTTATAAATAAATAAATAAAGAGACATTTATTATACAGCTATTATTATCTTTTTTTTGTTAATGCATCCTCAAATTTAAGGCTTATGCTTACTCAATACATATTTAAATTAACTGCCTTTTAAAGATATTTATTTAGATGTAATTTTTTATTTTTAGACTCTTTTTCATAAAAAGGATTATACAGATGAAAGATATTTCCGTAAAAAAGCTTTTTATTTGTTGTGTCTTTCTAAAGAACTACTAAAAGTTTCAAACCTAATTCAAAGTGATTATGTAAAATTTTGGTGTGCATCATCATCCTATTGTTCCCCTGTTTTAATTGTAAAGCCAGATGGCAATTTAAGTAAAAAATGTAATATTATTTTGAGAGTCGTGCCTGAAAATAATGTCTATAAATATCAATTATTTTCACCCAATGCTAACAATATTGACAACAACTGGTACTTTGGAGAAAATAATGGTATGTATATTTAACATTCATCATTGTATTATTAAAGTGGTTAACTACCAATACTATTTTTTTATATCTTATTGTAGAATCAGAAAAAAAATTCTATACACCCCATTACAATAGTTCTATCTTACAAGATTTAGTAATTAATTCTAATGAAGCATTGCTTAAAGATGTTATTGATGCTAATCAGAATGTACAAGATGCTTTGTTTCTATTAAAGATCTGGCTTGCTCAAAGAAATTTTAAAGTATGTGTAATATTAATTTTATGTAAAATTTGTTAAAATTATTAAACTTTAATTTCTTATATTTTTTTTAGGGAGTTGGTAATATTACAAACTATATTATGTCGATGTTTGTTGTTCACTTGTTTAAAAAAAATAAAATTAACAAGTTTATGAGTAGTTACCAGATTGTACGAAATGTTTGGCTGTGCTTAGGTTAGTCTTCTTTATTACTCAGGTAAATGTTTACAACATAAAAATATTTTCCTTTAGGGCAAAGTAATTGGCACATTGAAGGTATAAAATTGAATGAAGAAGAAAATTGTATTGATATCAGTAAACCTTCTTTAACAGACTTTCATTCAGCATTTCAAGTTGTTTTTATCGACTCCACTGGTTATTTAAACTTCTGTGCCAATGTTTTCAAATCAAATTATATTCATGTTAGTATTACATTATTTGTTGTATTTAATAATATTGCTTAAGTATTAGGTATTTTAATTTGTTGTACTGTGATAAAATTATTTCAGGATAATTATTAAAGGACCTTCATAATATTAAACTGTAAATTTATAGTAATTATTTGTTTTATATAAAGTATGATTTATTATACTGTAAATAAATATTAATATCTCAAAAGGTAATAATACAAAACTAGCTATCGATCAGTCAAAATTTTATCTAGACCATCCTCTAATAAATAGAAAAAAATATAATTGTATGTTTTTATTTGACTTTCAAAGTCGCTCTTGGAAGTAATTTTTTGTTACAATTAACTCAATATTTATTATAGTTTATAAAAATAATCAAATTAAATTTTCTTTTATTATTAAACAAAAAAAAAAAAAAAAATGAGGGATAGCAGCGTACACAATAAATCATACTCTTTATATATATATATTAATTAATAAAATTAAAAAACATCAAGTTTGTTTAATTTTTTTCATTAAATCCTAAAAAGCTGAAATTTACCCTGGGTTTTTTACATAACTTATTTAACCTGTATAAAAAATCCTTATTAATTTTTTTTTTTGTTTACACTGTATTTTATATAGGTTATATTTGTTTTATCAAATTGTGCAATCATTTTGTGTCCATTAAAATTCTAAAGTAAACTCTATAGTTAAAAAACAAATAAAAATTGATTGGTCATGAAAAAGCTGCAAAGCTTTTAAAAGTTCACTGGTTTTATTAATTTGTATTAATGATTTATAAAGAAAAGTATTCTTGGTCTATTAATATAATTTTTACCTATTTTACCCTAATATTTGTTTAAATTAATTGTTACTTCTATGATTTATTGATTTATAATAAATCCAAATTATTTATTTATGTTATTTGATTTATGTCAGAATTCAACTCTTGAATTTGATTTATAATCCTATAAAAAAAAAATAATCAATTGCATTGTTGGTTATTTTTCAAGTTTGTATTATGGGGTATATATATATAGTAGTTTGGTTTTTTTAAGGAATATTTTTATATTAATTTAAAACCCATAAAGTATATTTTATTTGGTTAATTAGCTTATAAAACAATTATAGCAACTTTGTTCCAAAGTAAATTTTATTTAAATTTTTGATACTAAAAAAGGATAAATTGTTCAACATTCAGTTGCTTTAACTAAACTTTTATTTATATTAGTAATATAACTAATTATTTTAATTCAATCTAGGTAAATTTTGTTACAGTTGAAGTGATAAATTTCAAACATAAAATTAGAGTTTTATTGTTTGTTCTGCAATCATTTTATTTCAAAAGTCATAATTTTAATAATTATAATTTCTTTAATAAACTTAATAATTTTAATGAATATTAAACAAAAGTACAAATAATTTTATCACATAACATTATATTGTAAAACTTTTTACAGATAAAAAATCAATCAAACTACGCGGTTGAAATGCTGGATAACCCAAAAATTAATTCTTTTCCATTTTTGTTTTTGAATAAGGTTTCATTTTTTGAAAGATTTGACCAATTTATTAAGTAATATTGAAATCAATTCTTTTTGTTTTATCAAAATAACATTTTATGAGATTATTTTTTTTTCTGATTTAAGTTTTCATGATATTAAAGTAGTAAGAGAAATAGTAAAAAAAAATGGACAGAAAAAAAATCAATTAGATTTAAGAGAGGATTTATTAATTCAGTTCCAGCAAATAATTGAACCATTGTTATTATCAAGCCTTGGTGATAGAATTGAAGAAATTTGTTTTGAAATATCTCAAGAACCTTGTGAAGTTGGTAAAACCTTGGAGTGTTTTAATAACATTATTGTTGGTCTTAAGTTAAATCCTGAAAAAGCTTTTTCTGTTGTTGAACGTGGTCCAACAGCTAATCTTCCTGAAGTAAAATACTTATAGTTATTTTAAGTATGATAAAATTTACTAATGACTTTTCATCTTAGGCAAAAGAGTTTCGAACGTTTTGGGGTGAGAAATCACAGTTGAGACGATTTAAAGATGGAGAAGTGTGTGAAGCTGTTGTTTGGGTTGATAGTAAAGTGCCTTTTCATAAAAAACGTACTATAATAAGAGATATAGTTCAATATGTGCTTAAGAATAAGCTTTCTATCAGCTCGGAACAGTTTATTTATATTGCAGATCAAGCAGAAGAAGTTCTTTTAAATCCTTTTGTAAGTTATTGAGTAAAATGTTGTAAATATTTATACTTATTTATTAATTTTTTTATTTTGTATACAGTCTATTGGAATTAGTCAATATATTATACTATAGCCTATTTATTTATTATAGGGCGATTAATTTGTCTTTAATCACTAAATTTCTCTTAAAACAATAATTTTGAAATAAATTTTATTGATTTTGTTTAGTATTCTGTATTTCTCAATTATTTAAGTGAAAATATTTTAAAAATCTAACCCTTACCCCTTATAGGAATACCAACTTTATTTTTTAATTAACAACATACATTTTTAACTAGTTCATACAATAAAATATGAACTAACTAAAAATATAACTGGTCGATAACAACTTTTGATCCCATATTTATATGTTATTAATATTTTTAAATGTTGACTGTAGAAGAGGTGTGGATTATGTTATTTTTATTATTATGCATTTCTCTGTCATCCTATTTTTCACACTTAGTTATAAAAAATTCATAACTTTTAAATTACTGTCTTAGAACTTGTAATCAACTTGTTATTTTTTTATTTGGATAATTTTCTATTATATAAACTAGTTAAATTTGTATATTTTCATTAAAAAAAATAAAGTTAAAAAATATTTAACCATTTAAATTTTAAGAAATAAATACTACATAAATAAGAAAAAAAAAAATTCTAAAAATTATTATTAAGAAATCTAGCTGTCAATGTTAAATCAATAATTCTGTATTTCTAATTGAAAATTAAAAATTATTTTATTAGGTTAAGCCAATTGGTTTTGAGTATGGGACTGGTGAAGATGCGAGTATGCGTTGTATTGATAGTTTTAATGAAGTTGGCAAGGCTATACGAGAATTAGATGGGCTACCTTTAACTGTCACATCAGTGCAAGGAGTATCTCCTGTACTCCGGTATACTGATGTCATACCACCATTATCAAGATCTCACACTGATGAAAAAAGAATAAAGAATACCAAAGGAAATTGTGTTTTGGCATCCACTGATGAAATGAAAATAGTACCTGGTTATGTTCAACCTATTGAAGGTAAATATTATTGATTAATCTCTATTATAATATTTTATGTAATTTCATTAATAACAGGAATAATTCAATTTGCTTCAAGTGGAAAGTGGCCAAATGATTTACATGCTGTTAAAAGGATGATTACAGCTTTTTATATTAATTTAGCTGCTCGATTAACTAATGAATACAACCTAGTATCACAACCATTTGTTGATTATATTGATGTTATGAAAGTATGAGTAATAAGTCAATTTCTATTATTTTTTATCATGTATTATATAGATGGTGAGGGGTTGTGTTGGATTGGTATGTGTTCGAAAATAATGTATATGAAAGTCATATGTTTGTAAATATACATTATTAATTTTTATTGTACATTAGTATATAATACCGTGTTAATTATTTTATATGTAGTAAATGTACCTGAAATATAAATTTAAATAGGTTTACCATCATATGTTGATAGTTAATTGTTTGATGAATAGTAAATTATTTATTTTTTCTGTTATTATTATAATGATTAATTGATGATACTGTCAAATCTACTCCAGCAATTATTAAACAGATATGTAGAGTAAATGGATTAATAATTCAAAGAACTGATGAAATTTGTGTACTAATAGTTTATATTCTTATGCGTGGTCAAAACTATACATATTAATTATAATATATTATGTTTACATATACTATATGCGAAGAGAACTATATAAATGTTACAACTAAACTAAATATATTCACAATTGAAAATAATATTAAGTTCGAAAACAATAAGAATCTTAAAATAATTATCCATTTTGAATAAACATCAATAAGCGCAATTAGTGAAGTTATCCTATTTGCAATTCATTCAACATGTTTTTTTTCATTTTAGCAAATTATTTGGCGACATATACAAAAAGAAGGATTATCGTCCTGATAAACAAAATATGAGGATTTCAATTTGTTGTGTCGTCATTTACCAGCTTTATATTTTTTTACCAATATTTAAAGTATGTTCCTGAAATTACTTATTTAAATTATTTTTTATTATTAATTTATAAATAGGTAATAGAGAGTTGGGAAATCATAAAATAATTATTTGTTATTAGTGAAAGAGAACAAACATTTGTTGAATATTTTGATAATACTTATATTTATGGTAAACCTGCAATGAGTTTACTAGGACAAACTAAACCTAAGAAAAACTGCTATTTTTCCTTGTGGTCAGTAACTGATAGAGTTGATACTGATTTACCAAGAATTATGAATATTGTAGAGGGATTGCATATAAAAATAAAAAATATATTTTTTTGTTATTTGTAGACTAGTTTATAAACAACTTGGCATGTTTAAAATTTTGAAAATGTTTCAAAGGATTCAGCATGAGATTGAAACAAAAATTGAACTAATCATACATAACCAACAAATTAGAAGAAAAAATATATAATCCGAGAAAGAAATGCGATAAAAAATAGATAACAACTAAAAGAATAATAGATTTTTAAATAGGAGTAGTTTATAGCATGAGTTCTAAAAAAAATTTAAGTTTAAATTTATATAAATAATGAAATAAACTTATTTCTGAACACATGATTTTCAAACATATGATTTTTTGTACACATGACCAGTTCCCATGTAATATATATAATATTATTTTTTAACTTAATGTTTTTTAGAATGGTTTTGTATTTCGTTATCGAATATACTACCCGGGAGAGGTTTCTCTTTTGAAGAAAGAGGTAATGCCTGATGGTATGGTTCGTTATAAAGATACAGATGAATCATTAAATTTAGAACGTTTAATGGTACAGTTACCTACATTAACCAGTTCATTACATGGGTAAATGTTGAAAATAATTATGTTATAATTTTACTATTTAAACAATTTCATATGATTATTAAATTTCAAAATAAAATATCTAGTTTACATCTGCAATATCAGTCTTTTGGACCAACATGTTGTTTAGCCAAACGGTGGCTTAGAAGTCAATTGATTGACAGTTATCATTTTCCAGATATCTGCGTTGAATTATTAGTGGCTAGTTTTTTTTTACAGCCTGAACCATTTAGAATAATTTATCAACCAACTGTAGGATTAATGCGTTTCTTACGCAAATTAGCTACCACAGATTGGTTTAGAGAATTTGTTTTAATCAACTTTAATGGTGATATTCCAAGTAATTTGATAGAATTAATTATTTATTTAGATATATATGTTTCAAAATAAAATAATTAACAACTTAACTAATTGTAGAGGATCATATTTCTGCAATAGAATGTTCCGTTGCAGCTCAACAAAATAAAACACGATCTGCTATGATACTGGTAACACCATTTGATTTAAAAGGGACTTCATGGTCAAAAGATTCTCCAACTTTTACTATATTGGCAAGGTTAATGCATTTGTCTAAAAAGTCTCTGGAAGTTATGGAAAATAATTTCTTAACAAATGGTTGCGTGGATGATTTGAAAGTAATTTTTCACAGGTCTTTCTAAAATTAAAATTAATAATAATTCTTAAAATTTAATACTTATAGCAAATATTCAGACCTCCACTAGAAGGATATGATGTATTAGTAAAACTAAAAAATGTAATGAATCCCTTCAGATTTATGGCTATTGATGCAAAATCTAATAAAGTCTATGAATTAGAACCACCAAGAGAAAATGAAAAAATACCACTGACTGGATTAAATCCTATTCAAGAATTGATAAATAATCTTAGGGTATTGATAAAGTTATTTTACTTGATTAAATATTTATTTTAGATACTATTGTATAAGGTAATAGTAATTTATACAGTTTTTTTTTTTTTTTGGAATCTAGATTAGTTATTCTGAGTTTGCATTGTTTTTCCATGACACATTTGGAGGAGATACAATAGGTATTGTTTTTAAACCTGATACTTTTATTCTGACTGATTTCAAGGTATTATAAAATGAATAAATTCATCTATATAAAAATAAATAATATATATATATTTTTAGATAAATAATGTAAATGGAAGAAAGTTAAATAAAACAAATGAAAAAAAACAACTAGAATTCAATTTAGAAGCTTTTATTGAGGACATTTACGCCTTAGGAGGATCTATTGTAAAAGAAGTTGTCAAATGTAACAAATCATTTTTTAGTAGTTGATTTTGTGTATATTCTCTATCATACAAATAAAGTTATTCTTTTATTTTTAATTATTTTATAATAATTAGAAGTATATTTTAATGATCCAGAAGCTTCATATACTTCTATTATTTAACAAATATTAATTGTGTTCTGATTATTGGTAAAATAAACTAAAAGTTTTAAAACTTAAGTTTTCAAATAACAAGTATATATAGAATTAAAAATATACAATAATCAACTAAAATCTTTTATGACACAAATTTTATAAACAAATTTATTGATATTTTTGTGTAATGTTATAATAAAAATATTACTATAATATTAATTTGATAAACTATTTTTTTTTATAGTGAAAAAATAAATATTGCAAAATTGATTTTAATTTTAGAATTTGTTGTACTTATTATTAAAAAATGTTTTTAAACTATAAAAA
The DNA here is from genome assembly GCF_025091365.1 of Daktulosphaira vitifoliae. Classification (NCBI taxonomy): domain Eukaryota; kingdom Metazoa; phylum Arthropoda; class Insecta; order Hemiptera; family Phylloxeridae; genus Daktulosphaira; species Daktulosphaira vitifoliae. The sequence continues at coordinate 7,467,053 of NW_026099572.1, forward strand.
ATACACTGATGTATCTAATATGAATTGTATTTATATAATATGGTTAAATTTGTGGCTATTTTCAAAAACTGACTTGTTAAATTTTTAAAAATATTCGTTAATTTAATAACCAATATAGTAACCAAATTTTTTTCATAACTCTTGCAAAAAATACAATTTACTAAAAATTTCTTAAATTTTATTATTTTATATAATTTTGTTAGGCTCTAAAGAATAATTTATTATTATATACTTATAAATATCTTACCGAGAAATATTTAAAGACAAAAATAAAAACTTAAAGTTAAATATTTTTTTAAAATTTAATTAACTAAATATTTATTTAATTAAAGTTTAATAAATAAGTGTATTTAAATTATAAACTTTCAAACTAAACATTATAAATAAAAGGCATTATAAAATTTTATGATGAAATTTTACCTATTATTTGAAAATTTCAATGAAACATTTAAATCTTACATAAATTTGACATACTATAATTAGTATTTAGAATTATATGCATTATAATTTTTTTAAAATTATTCTGAACATATCATCAGCCAGTACAAATTTTTATTAATTGACATGAAATTTTAGACATGTGTTGTTTGAAGTTGTAGATCAGGAGTGATTAGGGTTGTAAACCTTTACTTAAAACTCAAAAATATGTCTATTCTACAATATAATCATATGGCAAAGTTACACAAACTTAGGTTTGTTCATAGTAGTTTAAATTAAATTTATAAATGTATACAATGCCGAGACCTAACTGTAGTATACGATGTACACTTAAAAAATTACCCTTTAAATTTTAAAGCATTTATTTCAAGTAATAAGTATTTTATGTAATATAATTTCAGAATTAGTTGTATAATAAACAATATTAATTATTTATAACTAATTTTCTATAATTACTAGGGTTTTATCAAATGTTATGCTCATAATTTTTTTTCTTTAGTAATATTTTACCAAAATGTAACTAATCATATGTAATTTTTTTATCATGGGATCATTTTTATTTATTAAAAACTTTCATTAATAAGGTTGAGGACTTTTTAAATAAATATAGCATGATCTGAGAACATATGAGGTATAAACTTTTTTTGTTATTTATATAAATTCATATTCTTTATTTATAAATGTTGAAATATAGCTTTTATTTACTTAATAAGGGCTTTTTAATAGAGGTTTATACTTTGTAAAGACATTCAGGACTAGAAAGAGGTCTTTTTTTTTTTGTTTGCTTTGCAAATATTACTTTTTAGTTTTAATAATAATTAACTATTCGAATTATCCATTTTGTATTTTAAAATTATTTAAAGTTAGTTTTATATTTTATTGAAAATGATAAAAATAAGGTTAGTATCATTTTCTCAAAAAACTATTGAGAATTTTAGATTTGTGTAAAGAAAAATTTTAGGTTAAAATAACTCTACAATAATGTATAATTAAATTTTTTTCATTTCTTCGGAGTTAAAAAATAATTCTTTTAATTGAATCCCTTATTCTTAATTTAATATTATGATAGAAAAAATAAGACTAACAATAATTTTTATTTTATAGAATCCATTACAAATATTTTCTATTGGTATACATTACTAAGAGTATGTGGCAGAGTGCATATACACCTATATAAGCTCTATAAACCTGTTAAAAAGAAGAGCTGGAGGTGCTAGGGGCCTGATCCCTACAAATATTTATCAAAATTACATGAATTGTTCTATAAAAATGATATTTTGAAGAGGGAAAAATAAAATTTAGCTCTTCCAAAAGTTTCTACATAAAAACTATACTACACTTATACTATCTGTGCTAAATACCCACTCTAATTGTATGAACAAAATTGTTTATAATTTTTTTTAGTTTCGATGCAAAGCTGAAAAGTTATTAATATTTATATGATATGTTTATTTTTTTTTTTTGTTACCTTTTTATTTTACAGTTCTCACTGAATCGATTTTGATGAACAATACGTTGAAAGAGCACTAATTGTATCTAGTCGAAAATATTACTCTCAAAATTAAAAAAAAAATTCCCTCGTTTTCCTTAAATGGTGGAAATCCTCCAAGTAATTATAATTTTTAAAATCGGTAATTTTCGACATTTTTTAAACTTTTCTAATTAAAATTGTCATAAATTTTGAAAAATGGGTAAATAAAACAAATATATACATACAAGTTACATGAATCTAACTTATATTGAATATAAATTTAAACTTATTTTAATTATTTTGCCTCCTTAAAGTTAAGAAAATTCATTTTGAATTTTTGATGGTGCGTCGAATATTATACAGTCCCATACGTTAGAGAAACGAACTCCGGCTGTCGAAATAACTTTTCTTGCATTTTTTTCTGAATTCTTTTTTGAGACGGAATAAAAATTTAAAATTCATTTGATTTTTATCTCATTTAGATCGAATAATTTCATTGAATATCAAGCACTCGTCATTACTGTGGTCTCCCCTAGGGAGAAAGAATTTCTTATTCATATTAAAATATTATACTTATAAATGAAAGAACTATTAATCGGGATATAATTACTAAGATGTGTTTTTTTTTTTGTGTGTGTCTGTTACCACTTTTTCTCACCTCTCACCGAACCGATTTCTTTCAATGATACGTCAAAAGATCACAAATCGTATCTAGTCGAAGACATTACTCTCAAAAATTGAAAAAAATTCCCTCGTTCCACGTAAATGGGGGAAACCTCAAAAAAAATTACAAATTTAAAAATCGCTAATTTTCGAAATTTTTTCAATTTTTTTTACTTAAAATTGCTATAACTTTTTTAAAAATAACCAAATCAATATAATTTTTTTATATAGATGCATGATATCCTTACCTTTCATTTGGTATATATTTTTTTTATATATGACCCTTTACTTGCCCACAGGGAGGGATTTAAAATGACAACTTGATTTTTGAAAATGTTCCGGAAGGTCTGACACTTTTATATATATCTTAAATTAAAGCTAATGTAATATACTTTATAATGGAAAAAAAAAATTTCGGACGTTATTTTATCTTCATGGTGAAAACAGACATTAAACTTAATAAAAAAAATACGATTTTTGTAAAAAAATTCTTTTTTATATTTTTAACTTTATAATGCTATAACTTCTCGAAAGATGTATGGATCAATATAATTCTTTTTTTTGTAGATGCATGATGTCTTTACCTATCATTTGGTATATTTTTTTTATAAATCTGACTTTTTACCTGCCTACAGGGGGGGATTCAAAATGACAACTTTTTCACAAAAAATTGACTTTTTCAACTTAAATTTTGAAAGTGTTCCGGAAAGTCTGACACTTTTATATATATCTTAAATTAAAGCTAATGTAATATACTTTATCATGGAAAAAAAAAATTTCGGACTTTATTTTATCTTCAAGGTGAAAATGGCTACCAAATGCTATTTTTGTGTGAAAATTTTCGATTTTATTTTTTACATTTTTAACATTATAATGCTATAACTTATTGAAAAGTGTATTGATCNTTTTTTTATGCTATAACTATTTGAAAAATGTATGGATCAACATAATTTTTTTATGAGAAATAATATTTTTTAATAATTCCTTTTTCATTCGACATACTTTATCTTAATTAGGATATTAATAATGAACTAGCAGATAATGTAGCNCTTAATTAGGATATAATAATGAACTAGCAGATCATGTAGCTTTTGGAATAATCCATCAATTTTTTAGAATTAAACACTATCTACATATTTGCATCGAAGCGTTTTTTATGATAGTTATTTAATCACTGTCAGATATCATCTATACTCCGATTAGTAGTTCTTTGATTTTAAAATATATTATATGAATAAATACTAATTATAGTTATTAAATTTAGTATGAAATTGATATTCAATAATTTAATATTGTAATTTATACAAAGAAATTATAAAAATAATAAAGTAGTTATATATTGCTTTACTTTTTCGTGTATAAAAATTAAAGGGCTTGACGCAATATTTTTTAATAAAAACTGTTTGTTACTATAAATAAATGTACTGGACTACAAGGAACTTTCATCAGAAGCAAAAATATACTTTTCTAAATCAATTTTTCGCGTTGTGTTTCAAATCTGCAATTAGACATTTTCTATCTTTAACTTTTATGTCCGTTTTCACTATGAAAACAAGTCTACAGGTCAATTTTTTTTTTTTTTAATTAAAGTATATTACATAAGGTTTAATTTAATGTATATATAAAAGTGTCAGTCTTTCCGGAATATTTTCAAAAGTTAAGTTGAATAGTTCTACTTTCTATAAGCATTTTTAACTGTTTGCCCCCCCCATGCATAAAGGGAAATGTTCCGAATTAAAAAAAAAGTATGTCGAATGAAAGAAGTATATATAAAGTACTTATCATTAAAGAATAGAATTGATTCATGTATTTTTTAAAAAGTTATAGCAACATAATGTTAAAAAACCCAGCACAGGGGATTTGCGGCATAGTTGGATCAAGTATAATATTTTCTGACAGTGATTAAAATCACTATAAAAAAAAAAAAATCCAGCACAGTGAGGTCGTGCCATAGTTGGGTCCAGTATAGATGATATCTGACAGTGATTAGAATCACTATCATAAAAATCGCTTCGATGCAAATCTGTAGATAGTGTTAAATTAAAAAAAAAAAATTTGTTAAAATAGCATATTTTTGAATATGGTAGTCATTTGCGCATAGAAGATTGATCGTCGGGACAAATTTTTTTTTTTTCATTTTATAGTACATAAAATAAGCTTTAATTTGATATATGTTTAAAGGACGCAGTATTTCCGGAACATTTTCAAAAATTAAGTTGAAAAAGTTAGTTTTTGTAAAAAAGTTGC
>NW_026099572.1:7472299-7662142 GCF_025091365.1 Daktulosphaira vitifoliae
AAAAAAAAAAAAAAACACATCATAGTAAAATTAATACCTTCTCCGCTTTACATCGAAGCTAAAAAACGTTTCCATGCAAATCATTAGATAGTGTTTAATTTTAATAAATTGGTGGATTATTCCAAAAGCTACATGATCTGCTAGTTCATCATTAATATCCTAATTAAGATAAAGTATGTCGAATAAAAAAGGAATTATTAAAAAATATTATTTCTCATAAAAAAATTGTGTTGATCCATACATCTTTCAAAAAATTATAGCATTATAAAGTTAAAAATATGAAAAAGAATTTTTTTACAAAAATCGTAATGTCTTAGACTAGATACGATTTGTGATCTTTTGACGTATCGTTGAAAGAAATCGGTTCGGTGAGAGCTGAGAAAAAGTGGTAACAGACATAAAAAAAAAAAAAAAAAACACATCATAATAAAACCAATACCTTCTCAGCTTCGCCTCGAAGCTAAAAATATTTAAATTATATTTATTCTGTAAGTGATTGAGTGGGTTATGATAAAAAAATCACTCTATATATATATTAAGACATAATTTTTTTATGGAACTAAATGATAGGCAGTTGTGTTTACAAGATTACAGATACAATTATAACTCGACTACACAATTTCCAATGCCTAGACTTTAGATCTCTACCTTGATCATAGTTGGCCAGGGTAGTTTCGTTTAGGAATAGTATAGCACACTGATAAAACTTTAGAGGGAAAACATGTAGTATATTTTGAAAAATGTAAGATTATTGATACAGAAAGTCACCATTAAAAAAAAAATCCAACAAAAATTTTTCTATACATACGTGTAATTTATTATTTTTATTAATGTCAGTTATATATAATTTTAGAATGAAATTAAATCCTGTATAATAAGTTTCAAATTTACAATCAAATATTTCTCTTATAATTTAAGCTTCAAATTAAAATTTTATTATAATTTGTTTTTTTTTTGTGCGTCTGTCTTCACTTTTTCACAGGGTACGATACGGCATTCAGACCCATCATTAGCTTCATGAATTGAGAAGGTTCAAATGTATACTTGGTACTGATTTTATCATCAAAATAACACATCGCATACATACATTGACCAATTGTTTGAGTATTTGGAGGAATATATTTTTTCGTTTCTTCATTGTATAAATTATGAAAAATCGTCCAAGAATCAACTGATTTAACAAATTGCAGTGGCGTATTTTGGGGGGGTGTCCTCCATGTCTGGACACCCCCCGACTTAAAAATAATGCCTAATATATTGGTATTAACTTTTTTGTATAATATATTATATTTATTTACTAAAAATAAATGGTATTTTAAATAAATAACAAAATTGAAGATAATTTGATAGGATTCAACGACACGTATTTATCTACATTTTATCAGAGATTTCTAGAAATTATTTGGATTTCATTGGGTCATTTAGATAACAAAAATACCCATAGCAAAAATATAACAACAACGGAAATATTCTGAACTTGTAGTTCATTTTTAAATTTATTTTATAGTTTATCAGTTAAGAGAATTATAAACAAATAAGTTTAGTTACCCCTATTCAATATACCGCATTCATAAAAAATACAGAAAAGAATTTTTTATAATTAAAATAGTATTTAAAAAATAAACAAAAGTTAATAATTTCTTTATGAATCGTCATTTAGTAAAATTAAAATTAAGTTGTTAAGATAGTAGATACACTTGTTCATTTAAAAATTTATAATTGGCTGACTTTTTAACTTAATTGTATCCATAACTGTATATTATAATATTTGTATATTCACATAACAAGAACATTAAATTATTTCAGTTAAGATAAATTTATATTAAATTTGAATTTCTTAAATGAAATGTTACAAAGAAAAATAAGATTAAAATAAAATAACAAAACAACAATTAAACATAGAAAAAGTAAAAAAATATTTGGTGGTATACAAATAAAAATTTAAATTTATAGTGAATATTAAGAAAATTGATATAAAATACAAAAATAAAATTTCATTCATAAAAATATTAATTGAATAGCTCGCCAGCAATAATTTCATTTTTGTGTCTTAATCTTATAAAAGGCATAAAATTTGCATTTATTGGTGTTGTATCTCCTCGAGACATTTTTTCTGCCAGCTCAACAGTAAATGGCCCACAATCATGTCCATTGGTTTGGCGAGATGTCTCGCCTATTTGTAATGTCCATGTAGAAGCTTTTCCTTTTTTGTCCATCTCCCATTCAATTAAGAAATTTTTTAATACCATTGGATAAGGACCCTTATACGACTTAAGACTATCATATGATGTCACAGTCTTTTCAGGTATATTAACCACTGTCAATATCCAATGACTCCCATATACATTCATGGGCACAAAAAGTAATTTTATTGTGTGAATATCTTTTTTTATCCATCTTCTTACAGCTGGATAGCCTCCTCGAAGATACGCTACAATAAAATCAGTGACAACTGCATAAACTTCACCTTCTGACCGTGTTACTATCATTTTAATGTACTCATTAATTGTGTCTGAAGTATACCATGATGTGGGCGATTTAAACGAAGGTGCATTATATTGATCAAGAGATTTTGTGTTCTGATCTTGTATTACTTCTGCAAATGTAACCATATTTAAACATTTTTCATAAAATTAATAAAAAACTTCGTTGAAAAGTTTACAATTAGTTAGGATTATTTAAGGTTTTGGAATATGAAATTAAACACGTATAATTACTATTGTTTAAAACGTCCATGGACCCCCTTAATAACAAGCCTCTGCAGAGGTTATATTAATTTAACACGTATTATAATTATCAATTATGTTTAATAAATAATCTTTTTTTATTTTATGCTACATAAAATAAATAGATTAAATAACTAATTACCTTTTTCTTTCTCTGATACTTTTATTACTTCAATAGTGGACAGAGCAAGTAAATGTACGTCATTCGGCGTAATTAAGGTCAAAGGATTCGAACTAACTTTTGGCTCTAAAATAATTTATGTTTTAAAATATTACATATTTGTTTCAAAAATCAAAACGTTTATTATATTATTTTTTAAAAATGAATTATATTTTAAAAGTTGTAAAAGTTTGTAAAAAGTTGTTTTAAAAGTTTTAATACTTTTTATGACTTTTTCATCTTCTTCTGATGAATTTCTTTTTAAATTTGGTCGAGCAGTAGTATTAGAAGATATCTCAAAAAGTTGTTTTTTTATTTCGGATTTGCGTTCCAAATTTTTCTTATGAAAACTCTTAACAGATCATTAAAATATTTTTAATTATATGATAAATTTATTTAAGAAATCTGCTTTAAGTCCAAAAAATGGTTTAGGGTATACCCTAAAATCTTTTTATTGAAATAAAGCATAATAAAATATACCTTTTCTAACAAATCAGCTGATATTAATAGCGGATTGTCTTTTGAAATTGCTATATTTTTTTTTTCTGTTGAATTTAAAATTTCATTTTTATATTTTTCAGATTTTTCATTCTGAAAAAGTGTTCCGAATTCTCTTTGCTGCATCATATTCTAGGTAACCAAAGAGATATTTAAATAAACAAATAAACTATACTTAATATTATATTATTATCTTCGATAAAAATTGAATTTCCCATAAAAATCTAATAGAAAAAATAGCAGAATAATATTAAACATTATGTTACCGCATATATATTAAGGGGGTTGATAGTTTATTTTATATTTTTGAATCAGACAAACCCCAATAACATAGCTAAATCGAATAAATATATTAATATAATTATAGTTACCAATTTTTCTGGAATAATTTTATCATTTTTATTCGTTTTTCGATACGTGCGTTTTTTTGGAATAATGGAATTTTTTATAGGATAAATATTTTTATTAATAATTGCTGCAAATTGAATATAATTTTAATAATTATTAATTAAATAATCAATTTCGAAAAAGGTTTTTAATATTAAAATAGTTAAATTAAAGTAAAGCGACTGAATTATTGTTATATATGAATAAGAGAACTTATTATTAATTTTTCTTATATTTTATATTAAAAAACTTTTTCTCTATTCGAAATAGTTAGTTTAATTATTAATCTTAATAGTGTTTACAGATAATTCTTCCATCTTTAGTTGACTTTTTTGATATTTGTCCTTTATTTGTATTATTTAAAACACAATTGGAATGCATGAAACGACGATTCCATATTTCTTCAACTCTGCGTATGACCTTATGTAAGTTTGATTCATTTGTTTGACCAAAAATATTTTTTTCACTTGCCATATCAATAACTAATTAAATAAATCTTAATAATTACACAAGACGATAGTTTATTTTTCACGGGAAAAAACGAAGTGAACTGAAATGTCGATAAAATCAACATTTACATCTAATTGTCAAGGAAACTTAATTGTAAAAATTCATTAAAAAAATGTATAAGCCAATTATAAATAAATTTAGTATATACAATACTTATTTATTTTAATTGTATTATTGGTCAAAGAATACAATATTTTAAGAATTTATTACAGAGAATTATCAAAAAAAATATATATATATATATATTTTAAAGATATTTTGAAGAAAAACCTTTTGTATTTGTTTGTTTATTTGTTACATTAGTTTATAAATGATAGAGATTTTTTATGAAAGTTCAAGTGGAATAAATTTGATATCGGTTAACAGAATATTTATACATATAAAATTTAATCTGTATGAAATAAAATATCAACGTTTGGATTTATTCTCTTGCAACTATTAAAAATTTTGCCCATGTGAAATTACTATTTCCATTTAGTTGATTAATAATTGAATTAATGACATAATAATTCTGATAAAAGAAAATAACAGGAGACTTGAATTAATTTTAACGACTTTAACAAATCGAAAATAACTTTAGGGTTTAACTATCTTATAGGTTTAATTATTATTTGCATTTTTAATGTTATTATTATTATTTTTTTTTTTTTTTTTTGACAATAACGGCTATCTTTGTAACTTCAATATATATCAAGAAAATGACAAGTTATCCAAGAAAATCAAGGAAATTTTAGAGAAATATTAAGAAACAGAGCCCAAGGAGATGACCGTTTAAAATAATTTTTGGAAGCTGAAGAAACAATAAAATATACAAGTGAAACACTTCAAAATGAAATAATTGAAACCTGCAATAAAATTATTTTAAATAAAAGCGTAACAAACATAATTGCCCAAAGATGTTTCAAAATACTTGCTGATGAAACGGTCGACATTGGTGGAAGCGAACAAGTAACTTTGTGTGTTCAATATTTAGATGTTTAAAATATGATTATCAAGGAAGAATTCTTCAGTTTGTGCCTACAACAGATACTACTGGAAAAGGTTTATATATTATTATTCAAAGTTTACATTCATTTGGTGTAGAAACAAAATACCTTAGAGGACAGTGTTACGATGGATGTGTTTCTATGTCTGGTCAATTTAACGGAGCTCAATCTCTTATTCACCAAAGTCATCCGCTTGCGACGTTTGTTCATTGTGCTGTTCATGTTTTAAACCTTGCTAATTCTTATTCATCTTCTATACAAGAAACATGAAATTGATTAGGAACATCATCTAAAGTTAGAGATTTTTTCATATACCCAAAGCGAAAAGATGTGTTGATAAGTCAAATCGAAGAAAGTCAGAAATGTATAACTTAAAAATCATTAAAACAATTATGTGCGTCTAAATGAGTTGAACGTTTTTATGCTGTCAGTGATTTTCTTGAGCTTTTTATGTACCTAATTGAATTGTTATTTATAATTTCGAAGTGGAATGACACTGAAACATCATCAAAAGCAAGCAATTTACGAACATCAATACTGAAAGGAGATTTTATTATTTGTTTACTTATTATAAATAAAGTATTTAGTTATGAGTTACCTTGTTTAAAACAACTTCAAAGAAATTAGCAGGTACACACCATTGTTACTATCAATGGTAGTAAGGCACATTGTTGTGAGTTTATAAATACACTAACTGACAATACAGAAAGTATATCTATGATATTCATAGTTGATAATAAACAATCCGTGACTGCGACATTGATATCATATAAACCATTTAGCTACCTGTATTTGTAATCATATCATCATGTGTATTATACATGTATATTAACTCAAAAATTTGAAACTTTAAATGTTTATATCTAATAAACTAATAAAGTTATATTAAAAATTCAAATGCCATTTACTATTTAATTAAAAATCCAAACATTTTATTATATTCAAAATATGTGTTCCCATTTAAAAGACAAAAAGACAAAGTTGACACCCTTACAAGGCATAAGGGATGAACATAAAAAGTTTTAAATAGTTAATAATTTAAGAATAATGTGTAACTAAAGAAAACCAAAAATAATGTTTAAATTATATTTATTCTACAAGTAAATGAGTGGGTTATGATAAAAAAATCAGTCTGTATACTGTAATATAGTTTATCATTTGTAAAGCTGGAAGTAAAACATTTTTGTAATGTTTCGTTTAATTGTAATTTCCTGATCTATTATTACTAGACCAGGAATTAAATATTTATAAACATTTTTGAAAACGATAGTATTATTAATTTTGCAAAAAGAAGAAAAACAAAATATTTTAGTATATAAGACGAAATGGAATGAATCGTAGAGGAGAGAGGACCTCAGGAGCACCGAAGGTAATCTCTTTTCGCGCGGTACGTTTATGACATTAAGTTTTCATTTTGTGTATTGTTTTATTGTGTTTTTAGTGTATATTTATTTTGTATGTTTTGCATTGTTTAATTATATCTATAATAAATACATTTGAGTTATTATTAAACTTTTATTACTTTAAGTTAAGACACTAGGGTTGTTTCTTTTAAGATACAACAGTACCAAAATTTCAAATTTCAAATTATTTGTCAATTCCTAAAATAGTAATTAGAAAAATAGTAAGTTTTTTTTACGTCAGTAAACATTTCTATAATTTTCGTTTGTGAGGTTCATTAAAAGTTGGACACCACCCGAGAAATCATTCAAAATACGCCACTGAATGTCTTCGACTAGATACGATTTGGGATTTTTTGACGTATTGTTCATCAAAATCGGTCCAGCAAGAGCTGAGATTAAGTGTTCACAGACACAAAAAAAAAAACTAATAAAAAAAAAAACACATCATAGTAAAATTAATACCTTCTCAGCTTCGCATCGAAGCTAAAAAAAAAATTTCGTACTACTCAAGAAAAGAAAATTTGTTATACACCATTAACAATCTTACTATTTTATGTTATTTGTTTTAATCTCTTTTTCTATACATTCCAGTGGTCATAGCGTAGCTGTTTACTGGATATTTCTAAAAGACCAAAGGTGCTTACAATTGTATCGTTAGCCGGTACAAATGTAATTATCTTAGTTTTGATTTTTTTGTATTATTCTGTGTTATATATTAATACAGTCTAGTTCTCAGTTTGTTAAATTTCGTTCTATTAAAATATATTAGTTTTTAGTTTAGTATTGAGTTAGTTTCATTTCTTTTTTCAATAAATAAATAAATATTATAAGGTACACATAATAACAAATACATTAAGTAGTTTGTTTCAGTAGTTCGAATTTAAAAACTGGGTGTATTTTTAACGGTTCTACTAGTACAAGAAAATAGTAACTGAGCTCAAAGTATATCACTGATTTTTAATTATCCTTTGAACAACGTTTTGCGGTGTTCATAATACAGATTATTAATCGTACATAAAGTTATATTATAAGTAGACATAAGAATGATTTTATATTTCATTTACTTTAAACATTGCTTTAAATAAAAGTGGTTAAAGTAGACTGTAATGTTTGAGTAAATTAACTTTTTTTTATTGTATAAAAAGGTATTTTTGGTTTCAAAGTTTGCTCTAGTTACCAAATTTCAACTGTATTTTATTGATTTAATTTTTTTTTTTTATTACCATCTAATCAAATATTTGATTAAATAACACACTGTGTTCTTCTCTTACAATCCCTAAATTAGATTTTAAAAAATTTAAATGAAATGGTTAATAGTGTAATTTTTTGATTCGAAATAAAAATGTGAACACTATTAACAAAAGATAAAGTTTGAATAGGTATGTTTAAATTAATTGGTAAGAAATATTTACGTTTACTATAATTATTTCATTTTATGATAAAATTCGAACTTTTTTATGGGTTCTTTAATATATTTAATTGAATAATAAAACTTATCAAAATTTGAGTGCGTTATAACATATTACAAAATACAAGTAATTAAGTATATTTGAATATTTAATTTAATATACTTATCAGATATATCTGTAAATTATATTAATCAGTATAAATTAAAAATAAATTATTTGTGTAAATGCGCAAACCAATGATTTATTTATGGAAGTATAAATTTCAAATATCTACAAAAAAAATTCGATGAACTATACATTCTGAAGTAAATTAATAATTTTTAATACCATATAAAATTTGAATGTTATATTTTTTTCTTTGATAAATTTAATATTTTAATTTTTCATAGTCAATTATTAGTTAACTAGTGACTAAATAATTCAACTGTAACCAAAACAGAAAAAAAATGGATTTTTTTTGTAATATACTTATTTTACTAAAAATATTAATTTTAAATGTTATCATTGTTTGTGCGACTGGCGAATTGAATCACGATACTAAAATGCAAGCATCTATTACTATTGATCGTTTAAATAGACTCATCAAGGCGTATCCTGCATTCATAAAGTTGAAATTACAAAAACAAGATTATTACACCGGAAAAGATGTATCCCGTTGTCCTATGCTTTACAATAAAGATACTATATTAGACGATCCCGATGTTGTGGAGTATTATATGTTCAACCCTAGAGAATGCATGAAACCTTGGGCATGGACGCGAAAAAATGAAGTAGATGTTCCTGTATCTATTGATGGTACCATTGGTAAAAAATTAGGAGAAATCATTCAACCGTGTCTTAAAGAAAATACTAATATAATCCAGTGCTACACTCACTATTTGAATGTTATCGAAAGCGTTGGTTTAACATTAGTAGACAGATTTTGTTTGTTTACAATTGAAGTTATTAATAGACTTAGGGCTTTAATTTACAATAAAGATTATATTAAAATTTATACTTTGTTTAATATTAAAATTAACACACAAGTATTAAACGTTATTTTTAAAAATTTTAAGGAACTCTTAACAAATATTAATTTGACATTTAGACGTTATTATATTTCTACTCTACCTCTTGAATGTGTTATAAATACCCTGCAGAAAATGGGCTTATATTTGAATGAAGCACAGTACAAAGGTGAAGAAATTAAAAAACAGATCTCAATATGTCGGGAGTTAATGAAATCAAAGAAAAATTATGCTGTTTTAGACAGTGATCAATACTGGAAATGGGATATTATATCTGACTACAAACCTGATGACAATTTATTAATTCTCACACAATATGAAAATAATGAAATAGGATTAAATATTTTTGCCCTCAATGAAAATTAGTAATTTTTTAAATAAGAATTTATTTTGTAAATCAATAATTAGTAATTTTAAAATAGCCATTATTTAAGCACTCTTCTTACAATTTTGGTAAGTCGATAGTAATTGTAAGATGAATAAGGAATATTGAGTTACAAGTACTTTAGTACATAGAGTGGGTATGTAACGCAGGTGAAGTAAATGTTATAAATATACATCAGTTTGAGCTATACTAACCTATGCTTCATACCTGCTGTTAAATGTATTAAAAAGCAAAATCTTCTTAAAACTATATCGACCAACCAAAATTTTGTCTAAAATATGTCCTTAAAATTGGCTATATATAAATATTAAAAAAATTTTTAAAATACAATAGTTTATTTTTTTTATTATTAAAAACAAATAATAAAAAATGAAGTGGTCATTGTAAACATATTTTGGTTCTGTTCTGGAATGCTATTTTTATAACTAAATATTTACATATATAGAACTTTTGAATATTCAATATATTAAATAACTTATAATAGGGAAAATATCGATCTAGGGATTATCTATAACGTTTTTTTTACAGTATAATACATTCAATTCATGCAATAAAATACATATTGAAAAATTCAGTTAACACCTTTTTCCGCTGACTCCTTCAAATAAGATTATAACGTACCCTAAGAATGAATTAATTCTTTAAAACGAAATTTTGTTTGTATAAAAAGTTATGGAAGTTGTCAGTTAAATCTGTTTAAAACTATTCTAAAATTATAATTTGTACAATATCAAATGATAAATAAATATTTGTTTACTTTAAAAATTTATAAATGATTTAATTTAGTATTTAATTGTTAATCTTAATCTAATTAGAAGCTGAGAGGTATTAACATTATTATGATGTGTTTTATTTTTTTTGAGGGCTGTTACCACTTTTTCATAGTTTTTACCTAATCGATTTCTTTCAACGATACGTCAAAAGATCACAAATTGTAACTAGTCGACAACATTAATTTCAAAAACCGAAAAAATTTCTCTCGTTCCTCAGAAATAGAGGAAATCCTCCAAATAATCAATTTTTAAATTTGGTTATAAATCGGACACTTTACCTGCCTACAGGGAGGTTTGAAAAATTTTCGACAAAAATTAACTTTTCAATTTAAAATGTTTCAAATTTACTGATACTTTTATATATATCTCAAATTAAAGCTTATGTAATAGACTTTATTTTGAAACAAAAATTTGACCTCTAGACTAGTCTTTGTGATGTAAGCGGAAATCAAAGTTAAATAAAAAAGTACAATTTTTGTGGAAAAAATAGAGACATTAAAAAAATTTCATAAATTGTTGTACAAACACTTACTTGAAATTGTTTATAAGAAATTAGTGTAAATTGCATTGGCGTATTAAAAAAGAAGTGAAAGGGGACTAATTGAAAATGTTTATATTGACTTTAAACTCATATAAATTTAGAAATTTAAAATTTTTTTTTGTTTAATATAGTTTTTTATAGTCATAAAAAAAGATTGGGTTATCATTTCAATATGAAACTCTTTATTAGCACATTTCTTTTTTTTTTTATTTCAATTTTTAAAAAATGTATATCTAAGCGAAATTTTTATTTTAAAATACCTTACAAAGAAGTACACTAATTTTCAAAAAAATTATATGAATCTATTGACATAGAATATTAAATTAATCTTATTCATAAAGTATAATCTGATTTTTAATAAAAATTTCCTTGTAGACCAATTCATAATTAACAATACAATTTTATTTTAAAAGTCATCAGGCATTTAATTTTTATATGCGTTTCTCATAAAAGTAACAAAATATAAAATTACTTTATAATTTTTTTATAATATATCCGTAAAAATTAGAATATTGAACTATCGAATATCAATTAAATACTAAATTTAATATCAATTACTATACTAAACATTGATATATTATACTTACTAAAATTTAAATACTTACTTAAATCAATGACTACTAATGAGAATATAATTAAAGATATTATGTTGTTTTTGGAATATTTTACCAATTTCTTAAAATTAAACATTATATACAGATTTGCATCGAAGCTTTTCTTATGATAGTGATTTTAATCTTATCATTTATACTTGTCTCAACAATGTCATGTCCATACTGTGTCACTGAGCTACCGTTTTTTTTCATTATATTAAGATCAAAATGGTATTATAAGATATTATCTTCCAAGATTATAACGGAAATTCCTTATACCTTATACCTTGTAAGTGTATCAACTTTATTTTTTCAGATGGAAATGTACATAATTAACTAACTTATTGGTTAGATAATGTTAATATTAATAAAATGACTAATCGATAATAACTTTTGGACTAGTATTTCAGAAGTTATAGCATTTTAAAAAATGAACTGGCGTGAGTCGCAGGTATATATTTGGGCGGCTCTTATTTTATTAACTTTCATTGATCGATCTCCATACCCGCCAATTTTGTTTTTTATTGTATGAAAGTTATTTGTGTAAAATTTGGTTATGATAACTTACTTCATTCAGGTCCGAATCGGGGTTAAAAATTTGCTCAAAAAGATAATTTTCCAGTTTTTAATTATTATTTTTAAAACTAACACACTTAGCGTAACAATGTATAGAATATAAATTATAGATTTTAATATTTTATTCTAAAATGGTATTTACTAAAATTTTCTAAAATTATTTTTACTTGCTCAAAAAAATAAAATAAAAGAATAATTTGCTAAAATTCATTTTATGAATATAAATAATTCTTAATTGTCAATATATTCATTTTACAATAAAATGTTTCGTAAAAAAAAATATGTTAAGTTAAATTTTCTAAAATATTGGTCTTATGTAAAATTATAGTCAGATTTATAGTTTCGCTGTTTTAATAACACTAACGATCTAAATAGGATTGTTTAAAACTGTATATTCAGGGTACTACGATTACAAATAGGATACAATTAATAATAAAAAAAATTAGTGATGTGCATTTTCAAATATTTTAAACTATCGATTAACTATTTAAATTATTTTTAGCATAAACTATCAAATATTTTAAAAACTATTCGAATAAACTATCGAATAGTTCGATAGTTACTATACGATATTTCCCATCACTAGTTACAATACAATTATTTACATTTTGAGTAGGTGTTGTACCCATATTTATTTATTTATAAAAGGTGACTAATTATGCCTCAAGCAATACCTATAAAAGTATAAAACATATTATAATTTTTTTCTTTTCGCAATTTTATAGTACCTTATGTTCTATATTTGTGACAGACAGTAGGAAAAGTGTGTCCATAAATGAGATAAGAATAGACAGAATTGCGCTTACAGATATAGACATCAAACTTTATTTTTTTATATCTGTGACCGTGTTTCATTTCAGTCAATATAGTAAAGTGCTGCTAACTTTCAAAATACTGGTTCGAATGTTGTTATGTGTAATACTCATAACAAAATTCTAAATACGGCACAAATTAACAAGTTAATTTAGTTTAAGATCTAAGTATCTAAGATTTAGATTGAAGTAATCAATGAGCACACATTAAAATTAAAGAAATTAATAATGTAAAATATAAAATCTTAATTTTATGCATTTAACAATTTTTAAAAATTAGTTATTTTTATACCCTTAAAAATTAATAATTGCAATCTTAAAATATTTAAGTTAACAAAAATTTGTTGAAAATAAAATAATAACTAAATAATTATAAATTATATATTGTTTTTTGTTAATTTTCTTCTTCTTCCTCGCCTTAATTTTCTTATTAATTATAATTAAAAAAATATGATTAAATGTATTAAAATAATAGTTATTTACAGTGTTGGGTAAATTACTTTTTTGGTAATTAAATTACAAATTACTCAATAGATTAAGAATCAAACTACTTAAAAACTCCTCGAAGTAACTAATAACAATGTTACATTATTTATATGATAAATAACAAACTTCATTAGTTACATTTTATAATTATATAATTAATTTATATTAAAATAAAATTACTTTTTATTTCTGTAATTACACTATTCTAAAACGACTTTATAAGTAGTTTAATTGCTGTAACTTTTATTTCAAGTTAAGTTACTAACCAACACTGGCTATAATATAATTATTTTGAAATAATTCATTTTTACCAGGAAAATGTAAAATTTTGTTAATTTTCAATTAAAATCTTTAGTTTTATTAAAAGTTAAAAAATAACTTTTTTTAATTATGTTTTTTTATACATTATTATAAACTAAAATTTTAAATTATAGTTTTGAAAATTATTTTTAAAATTTAGTATGTTTGCATGTACTTGACATTTGTTGGTTGTATATACATTTTGTAAACTTTTAAAATTTAATTGAACTAAAAATTTTCAATTCGAATTTAATGAAATTTTATCGTTTAGTTCTATAATAATATGCATTTTAAAGATTACAGAGAGAATAAAATAATATAAATAAAATAATATTTATAAAAAGCTTTCAAGTTCATTTGAAATTTTCTTCAAATGTTTACAATTGTCTCACTAATTCGGGGTAAATGTGAATAAGTAGTTATGGTGTTTGAATTTTTCAATTAAATGTATATAAATTATTTTTGTTTGAGTCAATAAATTAATAAATATTTTATTTTTTAATTTTTTAACTGAAATCATATTTGTTTATTTAATTTAAAATGTACGTTGGATATTTTAAATAAATTTTTAATTACGTCCACTTTATGCAAAATTTGAAAAATAAAATTAGTGTTTTCTATACCAAAAAATATCATTTTATGTGTCTTTATACACTTTTCAGAAACCAATAACATATTTGTTTATAGAACTGGGGCCATAAATTTTTTATTATCAAAACAAAAACTTTTACCATGAAATCTACACACTTAATATAATATAATATAATGTTCACGCAAGTAACAAAAATTAATCAGAATATTTTTTCCTTGATAGCGCACTGATTATATTTTTTCATATAAATAGATTGATCGTATAATTTATTAATGTATATGAATAGTTGTATTTAATTTTGTCACTTTAGGTTTACCGTATTGCACGCTTCAATATATTGACTGTATATATGTAATTGTTAAATTATAAGCGAGAGGTTTTTTTTAATAATCTTGAAAAAACAAAAACGTTTCGATACATTGATATTTTTTAATAAAAAAAAATTGTCTTCGCATATATAATGAATTAAGTAGATTGAAAAAAAAAACATTTATTTCATAATTGATAAATTGATTTTCTAATTAATCCCGTAGTTACCAAATCCGTGTCCACCATGGACTGCATAATTAGAATAATCTATCTGAGGGTTTGGATTACTGTTTGGCAAATAACCTGGTGGAGGTGGTGGCAGAGGTGGTCTGTTTGGTCCCCAGCCACTGTAATTAGGGTTTGGTGGCTGATACGGATGTGGCTGTTGATAGTATGGCGGGTACTGCGATCCGGGATAACCGCTGTAAACGTTACTCCATTGACGAGCTAACCATAACGTAGGCGATGCCATCAAGTCAGGTTGATCGTTTGTTGTCTCTGCGTTGACCGTTAGCAAAACGCACTAAAATGTTGCGTTAATTAGTACAAAACGATGATAAAATCTAAATAATAAAACTTACAGAGTAGAGTATAATTAAACAGTTCATAATCGATTGGTCCATTTTGTCGAGTTATTCAATGGAAGATGTACACTGGTGTTTCAGTTGTGTCGTTCCCTTTATATGGATTTCTCGCGCTTAAATATAAAAAAAAAACAGTGAGGGGTATTTACATGTTAATCATATCGTTATACGAGAGCGAATAAATAACCTTGACCGTAACCCGTAATTTTGTGGAAGTTCAACAAACGGAATTCAACCAGATTCTTTTGAGTCACACTATTAGGAAATACCTAAAACTCATGATTGTTCAGTGCAAAGTGTATGCACGAACCTGTGCATCAAATTTCACGTGCAGCCTAAACAAAGCCCATAAAATTAGGCAACTGGTTTAGAACACATCTTCTTTTCCGCTTAAGCTGATAATATCTATTAAAAATTACGCCACAGATCAATGTCAACAAACTCTACCGGTTCATAGTTACGCTATAAAATTCTTTGGAAAACGTAAACATTAAATTGAATCGGTGACGTTTGCCATCGATTCAACTTCACTAACGACCGATTTTTCTAACGGTGACAGTCATTTGCATTTTATTAGAAATTCCTATTGGGCGACAAAAATAAAAAAATTACATAAATAGTTATGGGATAACAATAACACTTTTTAACAATCGCGAGTCGCTCAGTTTCCAAAGAAATAGTTAAAAACACAATGAAATAGACTATAAAATATATTCACTGGGCGACATTCTTAGCCACTTCGTTAATCGTGTTTCATTAAAAACAGAAGACATTTACTTAAATCAATCGAAAATTATGGTGTTCAGGTCAAACAAATTATTGTCTGGTGAACCTAAATTGGACCCTACTCGAGTGTAATAAATTTACGAAATTATACAAAGATAATGTAAAGGATGTGTCTGTTAGCTAATTGAAAGAGTTCAGATCTATTACCCAAACACGATATTATTTTGTCATAAAAAAAAAACAGTCCATTATTTCCGTGCACTTTTCAGATAATTATTTTGATTTCCAATGTGTTTTTTTTTGGGTATATTTTGAAAATGAATACAAAATATTTCTGTTGTCATCAAACGACAGATTAGACGTATTCTAAAAATATTAAATATTTTGTCAAGTAAAACAATTTTACAATAACAATGTGTTTTTAATCCTTCCAATTAAAGTTTTCCGTTGGACACTGATTAAAAGTGTAACAGCAACACTATCTACGAGTAGCCTTTAATGTCAAAGGGATGCACTTGCTCCGCTCACCTTATAGACTGCATCGTATTTGTTCAATACAACTGATGTATTATACGGATATGTTTATATCTCATTACTATACGAAATTTATAACAATACGGACGGACTGACGGTGCGACTAGTCTAAACAGTGGGGACGTAATGACGAGAGACGCAATTTGACGCGTAATGTTGTACAACCGTAGTCACCAGTGAGTCGGTGCAAATCTGTTGCCGCTGTCGTGTCGTTACGCTTACGCCCCACGCGCGCAACCGGTCCGTCGTGAAGCCTGTCCTAATCGGGCACAGTCCTGACGTCGCCAAATATAGTTGTATATTCGGGACAGAGCTTTTGTTTAACACAAGCCGATGGTGGCGGCGGCGGCGATGATGTGCCCGGGTTTTTCCGAGTACGCCGGCTACTCCGGCAGCCGGTCCGATTCGTATGCATTCGTAGACGGATTGGCGGCTGCTGATAAAATACGCCGACCCAGCATTGGTCGGCGCCTGGCCGCCGTCTTCGAGCCGTCCTGTAACAAGCTGTCCATGAAGATTTACGGAAGTAAGAAGGCCGTGCTCAAGGAACGCTATAGACAAAGGTCCTTGGGCGTCTGGGTCATACATCCGTGTTCAAAGTTCAGGTAGATTCAGCTTCAAATTAGATAGCGTCCAAAATGATGGCCGTTTCATTATATTCGAGTACATTTGCACAATGAGTGCAACAGGGCCCTCCTATACCATATGTATGGCAATGATTAAAATTCTTATATAATTTAATATTGTTTTTTGTTATCTATCAATATACGCGAGCCAACATAAAAGCCGATTCGAAATTAATATGAAATACTAAAAACAAAGTAACGCACAATGTAATCCGTATGGAAGGTTGAAACTTTGAAATCTCAAAACGACATTTTTTAAGATACAGCCCATTTGCACTCGCAGTGCAAAGTTATCTACAACTTCATATATTTTCATCTTAATACACAATACATAGCCGAATTGTAATTATGGAAAAAAATAGACATGGACTATTTACTCTACCTGGCGGTCTTAAAGTCAAACTAAACAATTGATATGGCGAAAAATAATTTTCCATCTATTAATTATTTACATTAGGCCTTTAATTTACAGTGTTGAAAATATAAACTGTAAATTTATTTAGATTTTACAATTTATAAGCTTTTTTACAGTTTTACTTTGTGGATTTTTTTCTATCTGTTTCTCACACACATAAATAACAATCAGCAACAATTCAATATTTTAAGTGTATGAATCATAGTCTCCTACTCAATAATAGAAATTAATAAAATGAGTTTTTAAATACTAATCGCTAATGTATAGTCATGACCTAATTGTGTGTTTGGAATCTTATAATTGGTCATTCAAGATTTCTAAATGTTCTTGATAATTTCATGGATAAAATTAATAATTTTATTGTTGAATCAATAATGATTGAGCAAAACTAGTGTAAGCAATTCATAGTGTAATAGTGAAACTACAAAGTGTAAGTTAAATAGAAATAAAGTGTAAAATAGAATTAAAAATATATATATATGAATAACTTCTGTTTTTGCATTAAACTTAAGTCTGGATTAAAAAAAAATAAAATTATCAATAGAACTGTATAATCAGTAATTACAACACTAGCCTAACGTTGTTCAAACAACAGAAATTACAAGTTTCTTTACAGGAACAGTTTCGTTTAATTTTTCGAAAAATTTCCCATATGTTTTAATCGTCTTGATTTATTTTTAAGAAAGAAAAATATTCTCTTTCATTTCACGTACTAATGCTTATTTTTTTTTACTTATTTCTGTCAAAAAATTGAACCAATTTCGTAGGAAATTTTATTTTACAGTTTTGCTCATCTATAACGTAATGGTTAATTAAGCAGACATTTTTACAGCTGTTTAATTATGCGCTTGTACGTAAATTAAGTAAAGTAAGAGAATTTAATTCGTTTCATACGTCTGAGGTAGACACTAAAAAATGTTGAAAGATTTTTTTTTAGTCAAAATTAAACTTAACTTTTTAAAGAATGTTCTAGCAATAGTATGCGATAAGCGCATAATATGCTATTAGCGCAAAATTTAAATACCATTAAAGATAACAACTAGAATATATATTTGTTGCCAATTTAATTATATTTCTATCACTAATTGTTATTGTAAATAGAAATTATCTAAACATTATCATGTTTTAGAAATGAACAACTGCGAAGGGGAATTTCATTATTTTATTTTTTTAAATAAATAACAGTAAAACGGGTGTTATTGATTAGAACAAGTTGCCAAAATAACTAAAAAATCGGAATGATATTTGATGATACCTATGTAAGATGGTGCAACGTATAATAATGTTATTGACTTCTTATTTTACCCAAAGTGAATCTCATGCGGAAGAAAATAATCATACTATAAGACTTCCTGCGGCTTGAAGTATACGATCAGTGTTCTTCTTGGAATGATTTTACATTTATGCATTATATACGTCTATTTATTTACCCGGCCGAGAATAAAAAATTAATAATTTATATCAATGTGTACCACGTTCATATTAATACTTTTATCAACTTGGTCAATGAAGAAAACCTTTTGAGTTTTTTTGCCATATAAGTGTATATTTTTTTTAATGAATTCTATAAGAGCATTTGCACTTAATAATAATTATTGGATACGATGCTTTATCAGAATAGTAATGACAAAGGTTTTTTCAACACATCAAATGAGTAAATTAATCGTGGCCTGGTCGCCGACTGCATAAAGTCAACTTAACAATTTACCGCGTATGAACATTTATAGACTAGTCACAATCATCTATAGAGTACTATGGTATTTTGCTAGCCGAGATCTCAATCTTTCAAAATTATTAGCGTATAGATCATTCGTAAGCTTTATTTACGGTGTTTTTCAAAAGTTTAAGCCTTTATTAGTTTATATTTAGATAAGTTAATGCCTAAAGAGGATTAACTAAACTGAATAGCTTGTATAATAAGTTTAACTGGAATAAAAAAATATCTGCCGTCTGTGTAAAAGAGACAAACGATATATATGTATTGAAATTAATATTGGTATAGCGACGCAAAAGTGCACTTGAAAATGATCTATATCATTTACGTTTCATACTAAATTAATACTCCTGTTGACTGTGAAAATCCTTTTTTTCTGATGTATTATGCGACAAAGCAAGTGTCTTGTAATTTCTATGTCAATCGAATTCGTGAAAAATTTCGTCAATTGGAATGTCATATCTCACAAGAGGTTTTATGAGATGCGAGGTAAAGAACATCCTGAAAAATATGAAAATAAATCATACCCGTGACATTAAATAAGGCTGTTTGCACGTTGAAACATAAGTGTGACGCCATCATATCTGGTCCGCGTACCGAATCCGTATTTAAATGCCACTAAGAAGAGAAATACCAAAAGAATTGTATGAGCTTATTTATTTTTTACACACGACAAGATGAATAAATCTATTTTCTTAATCTCTTCAGCAACTAATCATATTGATGTATCGTATTCAAGAATTGCAATAAAGCTTTGAAAGTGATGCACTAAAATCTACTTTTTAATGCAATAAAAATTTATCAAATTACGTAAAAATATATCTTTATAACGTAAAAACATAACTTCGAAAATTAAAATTTAGCTGGATATAATTTTTTAAAACTGAAAAAACAATATATTAACATAATCAAAGTTCATAATATTAAACTAAAGGTAGGGGTTGAGGGTATAGTAAAATAGACTACAAACATTTTTTGTATTGAAGGGGATAAGAGTTTTCTCATGAATAGTCTCCCAATAAAACCTTAAATACGACATTACTATGTGATGGGGGGGGGCATGTGCCTCGCTCTTAATATACATATTTTAACTGTTATCAATTTTTGTATCTATAAAAATTTCTTGAGCTATTTTTTTTAAGTGATGTATGCATATGTTGTAATTAGAAATTTCGTTATAATTGTATTGTTGCGTTAAGATGATTTTGTTACTGTTTAAAAAATAATGGTTTCGAGTGTTACAATATTCACATATTATATTAAAGTCAGCTAATACTCGCTAAAAATAGTTGTATAAAAGTTTAAAATGGGTAAAAAATCAAATACTTTAACAGTGAATAAATAACAACTCAAATCGAAATTGTTTCTTTGTGTATAAAATTAACATAATTAATACAACATAAATTGTTTGCCGCATTATTCATGATTTGATTCACGACTTCAAACTAAGTTTTTTCGATCTTGTACTTAAAAACAAAAATAAAAAGCTGTGTTACAAGCGAAAAATTCGGCTTTTAAAGATTGTTTAAGTAAAACGAATCGTAAAATAATTTACTGTTGAACCGTCAAAAAAAATTTAACGGAATTAGTATTATTGTCCAATGAATAAAATAAACTTTTATCGCCCGACTTGATTCGCAAAATATTCTATAAATTTATTATTTGCCATTACTTTAATAGCTATTCTTTCATTGTCGAGACTTTGCATTGAAATTTATTTCGTTTGTTCATATATTTGAATGTTGTAAAACAAAAAAAAAAATGCTCATTTATAACTATGCGAAAAATGTGTGGAGTTTAACGGTTTTTTGCGCTTAAACCGTCCAACGCAATATCCTTACTGAGTCATTAACGAGCTGAAATGATTTATTGATACCGTAATTATTTATTAATTAACTTTTTTTAAGATATCGCTATAAAAACTTCATAAAAAATATTAAACTGGCAGTGTAATAGTGTCAGCTTTTTTCCATAAAATTTTTCTATTAATATCTTGGTGGTGATTTTATTCAGGAAATCTTTTGAATGTTTAGATGAACCAGTGATTGAATTAAATGCTTCCATTAATTACAAAATTAAATACCAGGAAATGAGTTTTGAATAATATTTTTTAAGCAAATTTTTTAACTATATACAAATTATGTAAAATAAAAAAACAAATAATTATTCAATAAAACAGTGATTCTTTTAACTCTAGCCACTCAATTACAGTAAAAGAAAATATTTTGGTTTTTTTTAGTTACATATGTAATTCTATATTTTCCTACATATGTATCTCATATTCATTTTCTTAACTGACAACATACATAATTAACTAGATTATTTAATAGATAATTAATAAAATGACTGGTCAATAGCAAATTTTTTTATCAGTCACGGAAAAACTATTCTATAGTTATGGT
Organism: Daktulosphaira vitifoliae; assembly: GCF_025091365.1. Taxonomy (NCBI): domain Eukaryota; kingdom Metazoa; phylum Arthropoda; class Insecta; order Hemiptera; family Phylloxeridae; genus Daktulosphaira; species Daktulosphaira vitifoliae. The sequence continues at coordinate 7,493,754 of NW_026099572.1, forward strand.
TCGTATAGTGACAACATATTTATACAGTTGGAAGAACAATTTTTTTATAAATAGCCGAACTAATATAATTTGACTATAATATAATTTATTTGGTTTAACTGTATAAAATAGTTCTTTTAGCTATATAATTAAGTTGTTACTATAATACCGATAATTTAGGTTGGTCCAACTATATAGTTCTTTCCGTGTAATTCAAAAGTTATTAACAATTTCAAGTAATGACTAGAGGTGAAGCGCGACTGCAGTTATTTTTATCTCTAGTTACTTCTTAGCTTCATACAACAGGAGGAATAGATCTAAAAACTATTTTATAACAGATAAATGGTGGTGACACATAATATATAATTTTTTTTAGTTAAATAATATGTAAAAAAGAAATATTTTTTTAGGAGAAACTGAGTGGCTAGCTACCTATAGGAATCACTCTGTATATTAAATAATAAAATGCAAAAAAATATATATTAAACTGTTAAATTTAGCAAACGCTAAAATTGGCCCGTATTTTTAAATATATTAATTGCTGCAATGGTAAAGGTTTGAGCCCATGTAGGCATTCTTTGTAATTGACGTCCAATTATTCTGATGTGTTTTTCATTATCCCTTTCTGAACTGTTATCCATTTTAATATGATATCAAATAAGATATAAATAAACGGCGCTGTTATTCGTTGGCTGTTTAAACGTTCCTAATGTTTGCAAACGTTTTCTTTGAACTGCGTTTAAATTGACTACGTTAGCAATATTTATAGTATACATTATGATTTTGTTATCGCGCACAAGAGTACCTCTATGTACATACACCGTGTCTTGTACAATTATATATATATAAATTTCCATCTTGTTGTTGTTGTCGAGCTAAAGCGTTTTGTAAACACCGCAAAAAATACATAATCCCGGGCGACCGAAAATTTTTAATTGCTTTATTAATACTCTTAAGCTTGTTGATTAATCGTAATCCGGCGTTCAGAACAAATAAAAATATGTAAATAATTAATTTATTAAAATAATATAAAACTAAACTAAACCTAGAGTATGATGTGTTGAAAAAAGTGTAACTACTCGTTACGGTGGTGTACCGTTTTACTGTATATTATTGATAAGAACAAAATACTATTGAATAAATAAAATACGAAATAAACATACAAATTTATAAAGAATAGGGTTTTTTTTTAAACTAAATAATTAGTTTGTTTTACCAAATTTTATTTTTCCAATCACTTTACTAATTTTATATTGGGATTTATTTCGTGTTATATTTATTTAATAGTTTTTTGTTCTTATCAGTGTTGTTGTTTATCAGTAACCTAATGGTTGCGCGATCCGAAACTAGTAGTCACAATTTTTATACATAATACACTAGGTTTAGTCTAATTCCAATAAAAATTTTTTATTATTTAAATAAATCGAGTATTTACAAATTCAAAGAGTATAAATAATTTATTTATTATTAAATAAGAATATACGAATAGAGATTTTTTATTAGGTAAACGCAAACTTGTTTTAAAATTCACCTCGACGACGTTGGACAAATATTGTAACGCGTCACAATACATAGAATGAATTGCCAATATAAATTTTTGTAATAAAAATAGCAAGTAAACACCTTGTTATTGAATATTTTACAGATTTATAATACATAGTTAATTAATAACTTTCCAAAAGTTGTCAAACAAGATGTTTCCAACTATCGTTTTTACAGTAAAACGACTCTATTATAATCATTAACGAATAAGATGTTTTTTTTATATTAATATACGTTTTTATATTAAAATTTAAGAAAACATGAAATGGTTCAAGGCGAAAAAATGAATGATTGTTATTTTTCAAGTATTTTACATTTTTAATGTGTAGAAAGTGAAAAAAAAATCAATACCTTTGGATTACAACACATGATTAGAATATTGACATTATAATAACCTACGCAAATTCGTTTTTTACCATATTTGCGAAATTACTAACAAAATATTACTTAGTTTTAGGAAACATATTTTTTGTATTTATTGAAATGCTTTTGATTTATTGATGTACTTTAGGTAAAAATTACATTATTTTTATTTTGCTAGTAATAGCGTTTTTATGCAAAAAGCATTAGTACAAAATACAAAGTTTACTTTTATTATTAACTTTGAATAACTCTATTTTAGAGTTATTTAGAATTATAGAGGGAAATATTTTTTAAAATACTAATGAAATGAGAAAAGTGGTTATTCATTAATAGTCCTTTACTTTATCTCGTAATCGCTAACTAATATTATACTTTGTGGTATCTCGTAATTGTCTGAAAGGTATAAAAAGACTTTGTTATTCTCTCGAAACTTAATTATAGCTTAATTAATTTTTTTTTTTTTACCTCTCGGTTAAGGTTACTAATATTATTAGGACTCCCGTGATCCATAGTATCGCGACCATTAAGTTTATGATTATGTATTTTTTCTGGGCTTTATTAATATTATAATTATAACTTTTACTTTTTTGACAGCAATAACTACTAAGTATTTGGTATTTCTCGACAAGATATTTAAACAAAATAAAATAGAACGAGTCACTCGACTACGAAACATTATGTCAATAATGAAAAATGCCGCGTTTGGATTGTCTACGGACAAAAAAGCGAACATTCGGTCTGTTTGACAAGTCGTCCTTTGTCGCATCGCACTTATAAAACAAAATGCCTGGGGGACCAGAGACAGGCTCGTTGCCGGCGGACCTGAGGCGCTGGTGCTGTGCGAGAGACAAACGTTTTCGGTTCTAGTGCGCGTAATGACAACGCGAAACAAGTGATTATCGTCAACGGCTGGGAGGGCACGGCGGACGAGATGTCAAATACATTCTCGACGAGTTGCGAAAACAATAATTAGCAGTGTAGTTGAACGACGTGTGCCTTGTGTGGCCGCGTCGCAGGTGGCCGCCCGGACAGACATTACCGTGTAATGTATGCGCGTTCTCGTATTCTTCAATTGCCTTCTGCTTTCAATTGCAATGCCGTCCCAACTCGGCCGGCGGCGGCCACGTGAAACGTCTTGTTTTCTGCCGGCGGCGGCGGCGGCGAAGGGTACGCCAGTGTGGAGTATACAATATTTTTTGATATGTATTTTTTGTGTTCCGAAAAAAACCATCTGCTCGTGCTCGACGGCACGTCCTTTTTATTTAAATTCCCGTTCGTCAGCTCGTCCCGGAACCGCCGTCGCTTTAATCCAAGCTCATCGTTAACGCGTCCCGGCTATCGTCGTAGATCAACTTTTTATTCTGTTCTACACTCATTAACAACACAAATGATTTCTGCTGATCCAACGCGCAGTCGACCTAAAAAAACATGCGAATCTTTATTCGACGTCCCCTTTCCGTTTCGGCGAAACGCGTTAGCATTAACGACACTGAAGACGACACAAAAACTGATACCGCGTCAACTATATTACCCGTTCCGCAGTGACAAACGGTTCACTAATAGCTAGAAAAAAATCATTCGATGCAACTAAAAGTAATGCCCGCGATATTGTAAACCGATAATATAGTGAAAAATAGTTAGCAAGTGAAGTATTTTGCGTGCTAAAAATGTGTGAAATAATATCGTAATTCGTGACAAATCGTCGCGATGCATAATTGAAAAGGGTCATCCATAACCATTGTCAATAAACCATTAGTGTAATTAACGATTTTATAGGAAAAAAGCCGTTGTTATACGTGCATTTTTTGCGCGGCTCAGTGGATAATATCTGAAAGTAAAGTGTAGGTGATCGATCGGTGTAGTCATTTTATTCAATGCGCGCTGTGTTTTGGGTATTTGGTAAAAATGGCACGTGTAAATTATCGCCAACAACAGTATATGCGTGTGACTAAATTTTTTTAGCGGAAATTATCGAAAAAAATAATGTGTCAAAAACCGGAGGATGCGTTACGATTATCTGCTGCTAAAAAACAATTGAAATCGACACGACGATAAAACATGATACGCACAAAACGTTATTTTATAAGCGGTAAATGAATGAATGAAAACAATCGATGGCATCGGGTTAACGAGTGCGAGTTATCGACTTACAAAGCGGATAATTCGATTTATTTGTTGTAAATGTACAAGTTTATTTATTATGTACACGATAATCGCGTTGTGAAGAACTAAGCGATTTCGAGTTTGCCGTACACCACGTGACTATAATATTTGGGAAGAGTATTGTGAGCAAAACAATACTTGGCACGACTTTGCCAGTTTCGCCGACCTTTTATCAGGTTGCAACTTTTATAAAATATTCATCATATGGCCGGGAGCCTTTCAATAAATAAATTCGCAATTTAAGGCATTTGCGTAGTGCGCATAGTAAACGTCGACAAAAGTTAAATTATACTAAGTCATCGAAACAAAATTTACAAACATTCTCTGTTGTTTTCTACTCGGAGAATAAAATTAATTCCATTTATTTGCATTTGTACTCGTTCATTTATTTTTTGTTCGACGTTTGATTATAGTTAGCTCGGAACTATTTGCGCCGAGTCTTGAAAACGATTACGACATTCAATTTGAAAAGAAAGCGCAATAGTATATTATTGTTTTATTGAAGACATTGTCCAACAATAATCTAATTTGTTTGGAAATTTATCATATTTTTTTATTCCTAACAGTAATCGTTTAACGTTATTTTCAGGTTTTATTGGGATTTGTGCATGCTCCTGCTGTTGGTCGCTAATTTGATTATTCTTCCAGTTGGCATATCGTTTTTCAATGACGATTTCGACACCAGGTGGATTATATTCAACTGCTTGTCGGACACAATTTTTTTAGTCGACATAATGGTTAATTTTAAAACGGGTAATATTACACGCATTGTTGCTTTTTATAGTTACTATTATTTTCGACGGTCGTAAAATTATTTTATTTATAGATAATGCATTTTAATAATGTTAACCGTTTGTTACTCCTAAACTGGTGTGATTAGTGTTCGACGGTGTTTATAAGGTTATAACACACCACTGTATTATTTTAGGCCAGAGAAACACGACGGTTTTACAATGTTTCAATATCGAAATGTCAACGCACTATGCTAATTAGTGTGCAGCAAGTTATTTCAGGCGAATTATTGTTATTTAACATTTTTTTAACCTATTATGTTACAATATCGTTGTATATGTTGAACGCACGTTTTTCTTAATTAATTATTGAACTGAGAGAATACTCGAATATGATAATTCTTTATTCTGCTTATAGAATATGAATAGTAGAAAGCTTCACATAAAATCGGAAATTTTTAAACATTGTTTTTATACAAAGCTTTACTTTATTTTTCAACCGAATCATATTTATAATTTAAATAATTTATGTTAAATGTAATTTCTCGAGGTTATACATTTTCTGATTATTTCTCATTGTAAACAATTACCGTTGTGTGAAAATTAGACAATGACAGTTTTCAATCGTTAACTGGATAATGAATATCCAGTTATTACATGACATTATTTAATAACGGTCCATATAGTTTACTCGTATGACTTTTAAAAATTAGGTTGCTCATTAGTAAAGCATCTCGATGGCGTATGAAGTTTTAATTTTGGATATTTTTATTGAAACGTTGACGACTTGTCCTGTTGTATACATAAATATTAATTAAATGAATTGAAGACGTCGTTTTTTTAACGATTAAAACAACTTGCTTATGCGTGTGATTATAATTATAGCTTGGGCATAAAATTAACAAAAAATACATTCTTACGCAATATCATTATCATTTGAATGCAATAAATGAAGAAATTAATGTAAATTGGATAATTAACGTAATGAGGATAAATTTCATTTTTAAAAGCGTGAAAAATAATAAGTTACAATTTTTCCAGGTATCCTACAAACGGACACTTGCGAGCAAGTGACTTTGGATCCCAAAGTAATCGCTAAGAACTATTTAAAGTCGTGGTTTTTTTTGGACTTGATCAGTTCTCTTCCGCTGGACTACTTGTTCCTGATGTTCAACCAAGTAATTAGTGTTTGATACGCGCGCTTTCTAGCGTGTATACTGTACGCATATGTCGTTTTCTTCTTTAGAACGTAGGGGAAGGCATTCAAATATTGCACGCGGGACGCGCCCTCCGAATCCTCCGGCTGGCCAAACTGCTCAGCTTAGTAAGACTGCTTCGTCTGTCTCGGCTGGTGCGATACGTTAACCAATGGGAGGAAGTCTATGTAAGTATTGCGACGGTTTAACCGAAAATGCATGTCAATTGACTAACTGTTTGTACATGACGCCAAAAGGCTTGCTCGATTAACGCTCGTCCATTAATAATTGTAACAATTTTGACACGCAGTTAACTATTTTTTATGACACGCCGGTCATTCGAAATGATCTATGGGCTGGCATAGTAATAGAGCCGTTCATTAGACTCATGAAAATGGAAAAAAAAAAAAAATTATGATTAATTAGTTTGTTTGGTCAATTAGTGCGCGCGATGGTTGCGTCTATGATCTATTGTAATAGCGGTTCACGAGCGATGCAAATTTATTCGCCAGTACATTGCGTTCCCATCGTAAGCGACGGCCGTTTATGACTTCTCGGATAATTCAATATTGTCGTTTTAAGACAATCAAAATCAATCGTGCTTTGTATTTTTAGCACTCTGATCAAACTGCACATCTACATTTTTAAGATACAATCACATAGCTATTTTGAGCTGACCGATTGAACGCTAAAGAACCATTTGGGTTTCATGAAATCAATATTTAAACGTTTTCATCCTTACACATAATCGATCAATGTACAATATATGCTTTATGTTCATTCGTTTTTCAATAAAAATGCGTTGAATTTACAAATCTGCTATTTGTCGTTCAACTAATTACACGTCGTTAGAAATGTTCAATACTTTTTATAAACATTGAACGCTTAAAACTTGGCCGTAATTTATTGCGAAACCGTCAAGGGTTATTTCTTTTTAAAATTGTTTCCGCTTAAAGCGATCAATTAATCTAAAGGTTTTTTAATCGGCATATATTACACAATAGCGGCCGGGCTAACAGTTTTACCATAACAAGTCACGGGCAATCGTTATCCACTTAACGATGTCCGACTTAAAAACTTTTCTGCAAGTCGTTTTACAGCGCATCATAGTAACACCGTGGCTTGTTTGGCTGATTGTTTTTGTTTGTAGATACTAAAAGGACAACCGAATGTGTCATCGAGCCAAGGAGGTCACAGCGACAGCGTAACAATGACCAAGGTAGGTGATAACGAGCAATAATTGATTTTATATTGCGATTTTATGTAAAACTTTCCGAATTTCTTTTTCGCTATTCACTTCTTTATCGTTAAAAGAATAAAAAATGCTCGAGTTTTTGCACATGTCCTAATAAAAACCGAGGTAATTTTAAAAAGAATTTTTACCCGGCGCCAAATGTGATTTCTCTCGCAGCAGCTGTGTTTATTTTCTGTGACACGCATTCCAAAAAGTAAAAGCATACATTGATTATCAGAATTTTCATATTCGCCCCAAATACATTTTGCCGTTTAAACTTTAATACAACTTTGCCAGTTTTTATTTCTCACTTGTGTCGTCACGCCGTACAAAGTGCACTGTAATTGAATGATGGCCCGACAACGTGTTTCGCATAACGTGTCACTACTCGATTACAACGGCCATAACAATTGAAACACTTGTATAGTACTTAACACAATCATCACACCAATCTAGTAAAAAACTGAACGAGCCACCGCCGAGTAATTGAAACACAAAGTGAGTCTGCCTTTGTACAAGTACACCTCGATCGCTTGCATTCGCATATTAGCCAGACAATATGCTCGAAAAGTAACACATTAAGTTTATGTTCTAGTGAATTTTAATTACACAGCCTGCATGAAGTCTTACAGCTTTTATGAGTGTCCGTCTCACGTGTGTTTGTGTGTTAATTTTTATTAATATCCGCCATTTCTTTCAATTAGTAGGATAACGAACAACGATACAACAACGTTAATTGATAAGTATAAAAAATTCCGTTCTGAAAACTTTTCATCGGCCGTATTAATAACAATGTTATTGTACCACGTAGTTCATGTGCAAAGGTGTTCGGAGCTGAAAAATAAGTAAACCATTTGAAACATGACGTTGAAGTGTAGCGAACGGTTTAAGGTATCTTTTAAAAATTATAACATGACAACTCCAAAAATATTCTCCACTAACTATGACACGCATAAAAAATTCAACAAGAAAACGATAAACCACTCACGTCCACAAAACATCTATTGCATATGAATTATTTCTTATAAATTATCTTATTTATACGTTTTTCATTTCGGTTTTTATTTTGAAATTTGTCGGAGGAACCGCATTACGTGTATCGACTAATATTATGTCAGAGTTTCTGAATAACGAAATGTGGAGGTACACAGCGTAAATGCAATGAAGATGATGATATTGGCTCATAAAGATAGCAATATATTTTTGTCACTCGAATAAATCAAATTTAAGTATAATAAAATGTATTCACGAAAAATAATCAGATATTTGACAATATGGATACATTTATCAAAGTGTAATTACTGATCATTGTAGTAAAATAGCTGTAGTATCTAACACGAGTAATATGAATAGAATTATCGATAATGTTGCTGATAACAATTACAATGTTGTCAATGTAAACAACTGAAATACCTACACTGCACATAAACGAGTTAATAAGTTAAAGTTTAGTTTAGTTGAGCTTTTTAGCTTAAAGGAGATGTTTAGATTTTACGTTAAATTAAATTCTCTTTTGTTCAGTAGTAATAAGATATGGTCAACTTTAACTTAATATATTAAAAAAATAACAGGTTAACATTAAATTAAAATATACGAAAATAAATAATATAAATAAATTAAAAAATTAGAGGACACTTGGACTTATTAATTCTATGAGATATACAAATCAACTATATGCAAAATTCAAAAACCAACCATTTAATGATAAATTACTAAATATTTATAAAAATTATAGAAATTTACAAAATATAACAATTAAAAATAAAAAGTTATTTATTTCTTAAAACTTATTCCTTACGTGAAAGAAATCCTAAGAAAAAATTGGAATTTCAGTAGAATTTAATTTTTTTATGAGGTTAAAATTTACTGGTGTGTTTCCACAATCATTCAAAAAACAATCATTATACCGTTACATAAACAAATTAATTAAAATAATTGTGTTAATTATATGACACTATTAATTACTAGTACCATAAGTTTCTTTTCTATGACCGTATCATACATAAAATATAAAACTTTTCAGATAAATGGTCAATTTTTTCTAATAATCAAGTTTCAGGAAAAATAAAAGATTTGATAAGCCTTTAATAATAGTAATTAATTATGTTTAATTAAAAAAAGTTAAATGATAGAAAGTTGTAATAGGGCTTATTATAGATGAAAAAAATGCATTACCTTCAGTAGATAACTCAATATTACTTATTAAATTAGAAAATTATAGAATCAGGGGTGTTGTCAATAACATTTTTATTCACAACAAATTTACATAATGTGTAAATTTTTAGTAAATCGAAAGCAACAATTTAGAGTAAAAGATTGTTCAGTAAAGCGATTTCCTTATTTCAAATCGTGGTACACATTAAGGTACTGTTTTAGGCCCTCTGATATTTATAGTACACATTAACTATACATATTTATAGAATGTTAATGACTTATTAAATATTAACTGTGATGGATCATTTTTTTGCTGATGACATATCATGTGTGATTGATGATGTAAATAGCAAAAATATATATTTTAATATTGTTAACAATAATAATAATTCCTGTGATTGTAACTGCACTTCAAATTAATCAGCTACAAAGGTAAAGTATCAATGTTTTATAATTGAATCTAATCTTAAAGATAGATTATTATTTTTTAAACTTAAACCCCTTAGAATTATATTTTTACTTTAAACTATGAGAATGATCTGCATTACTATGATTTAGTATATAAATTCATGTTATACTGGAACTTGAGGAGTTGCGTGCAATAATTATTCACACCTCAACTTATTTGAATTCACTATAAATTTTTTAGTTAAAAAATCATTAAATGATATTTTATCTTTAACAAACTTTATATGAGTGCTAATTTTTTATATAAAGATTTCAATGTTTAAAATGATTAAAATATATTGTGTGTATGACAAATTTTTTTTTAATTATATTTTTTTTATGACACAAAAATTTTAATTTAAATAAAACCTTTGCACAAGACAAAATTAAAGTAATATGTTCATTATATTTAAATGTAATACGGAATTAAAAAAAAAAACAAAATGAACGTGGGAAATAACTTGTCAATTAAATTAAATATTGACATTAGTTTCTTTAAGGGTTTTAGAATTTATAAAAAAAATAAAGTATTATCTTAAAAAAAAAAATACTGTTAATTATAAAAGTATTACTAAAAATTAAAAAAGTAATAATACTGATATTACTTGATGGATAGTTTAAAAAATATTGAAAGTGGACCATCAAATTACAATTGTCACATTCATATTTATGCCATAATTCATCTCTATTATTAGATTTAGATTTATATAAATTTAATTAATCAAGTAGTTATGTATTTTATTGTTATTATTATTTTAAATTTGATGCATAGCTGAGAAGCTATTAGTTTTCCTTTTTCATGTGTTTTTTTTCCCATTACGCCAATACGAAGGAACCAATGGGGTAATTTTTTCAAACTGAAAAACATGTTTTTTTAGTGTGAATTATTTTTTGCAAACAAGTACTTTTTAAATTAAAGCTTAATTTAACAAAGATTAGTATTTATATCAAGTATCAAAATATTTAGTAGTCTGTCAAATCTGCCATTTTTTTTTTTTACAGGGGATATCGTTATTCCTGGTTTGTTTGAAAATTTGAATATTCAAATATTCATTGAAGTTTATAAAATAATTTAAGTGCTTAGTCATTTATAATTTCAAAACCTAAATATAATTACGCATTCTGAAAATATTTTGAATAAATTCACATTTTTATTCATATTTTACCAAACAGTTTTCACCGGTAGAAACGTGGACACAGTATTTCATACCTTAAATGTAAAACAGTAAGATTTAAAAATTTTAATAATTCAAGTTTTTTATGTAACTTGTTTGTGTATACTGTTCATAGTTCGGATAAAATAAAAGTTCGAATTGAAATTGAATTAATTCAAAATTTTTTTGTCGCGTTTCATTATTTATCAGAAAAAAAAATAAATTTTGCAAAAAGATTAACCAAAGTTTCAAGATAACACTTTTTCATTTTTATTATATTTTCTAAAAATACTTTAAGCTCTGATGACAGCTTTATAAATTAGAGGAAAAAATAACACTTCAGCTTATTGTAAACAAAGCTGGTTTTTGGTTTTTCATACCTTTTTGTCTTTAATATTACTTTATTTTTTTTCTCGTGGCAATAAACGGACCTTTAAAATACCTTTTTAACTTCGTATCGAATTTAATAAAATAACTGTTAACAGTGAACAACTTTCGTCGAGTCTGAACTAAGTTTATATAGTACTGTTATCTCGTCGTCAAGATATTTCTGTATCAACAATCTATTAAATTAAATGCTCATTTAGCGGAAACAAAAATCGAATTTACTTTGTCAAGGCCATTTTGCAATGTCTACGTTTTTTACAGAGTTTCTCGAAATAGACATTTTGAATTATTTGTGCGGGACAGCCTATGGGATTTTATTTATAATAATTAATAGCTAAAGAAAGAAAAAATAAATACTTAAAAAAAATAAAACTGAAACCAAAATGTTCAACACTCTTGTTGCGTAGATGATGCACAGTAAGAAAGCAATATTTAATTATATCCTGTAAGTGTCATTTGAATACTCAGGTGAGCTGATTACAGACGTTGAAGTAAAATTTTAGGTGGTAGTTTAAGCTTCCAAAAAGTTACTGTAGAATAGTATTGATGATTTTTCTTTTAAATTAATTTCATAATTCCCAAGTGTGTTTTGATTAGTCAATCTACGCTACAACGAACACTTGTACTATTATTTCAAATATTTTTAAGATATTTAATTGCAATGATTCACTTTTAATGGTTTGTTTTGGCGTCTCATTGATTTTATAGTATTATTTAAATAGTTATTTTATGCACGGACGGAAATCCATCAGGAGGATAATTGAAAAAATTTCCCTTACTGTAAATCATTCTTTAATTTTATTTTAAATTACTTAGCTGTTTGAATAAGTATATGACACCTTTCCCGCCTAATGTTGATATTTTATATGCCCATGAATTCATTTCAAATATAATTATTTATTTGTTATTATGTATTTAGTTTTTGTGAATAATAATAAAATGAAAAAATACAATTGTTTACTTTAGTTCTTAAACATGGCCAGCGTTTTTATGAGAATTTTCAACTTAATATGTATGATGCTGCTCATTGGTCACTGGTCTGGTTGTTTGCAATTCCTGGTGCCAAGCTTGCAAGGTTTTCCACCTAATTCATGGGTAGCCATAAATGAATTACAGGTAAATAATACAGTGACATAGATATTATGCTATTGCACTACTATTTTAATCGCAAATGTCAACGGGTGTATTAGATATGAAGTATTTACTAAATAACCGTAAGCACGTGTATTAGTATTAGTTTAATACAGTGATTTATCAAATTCACTGTAATTATCCCAATTTAATAAAGCCAGCATTGATCGTATAACGCAATACGATTTCACTGGGAAGATTGAATATGATTTATTCAAAGCAAATACAAAGTGCATACACCAAAACAATCGGTCGAATTAACCAATTTCAAATATAATACAGTTAAAATATTTTTTTACAAATACTAAATTTTACAATATGTCGTCAATATTTCATTTACCATTAATGTTTATTTGTTTAATCAAATATGTTTACTTTGTATCAAACCAATGATAACATTCATTATGAACATTTCAGTCGTTAACCAAAATCAAATACATGTACATCTCAAGAACCTATAGTTTTTTTTTAATCAAACATAAAGTTAAAGTAAAAGTATAGGNATATTAATGTTTTTATTTGTTTAATCAAATATGTTTACTTTGTATCAAACCAATGATAACATTCATTATGAACATTTCAGTCGTTAACCAAAATNCCATTAATGTTTATTTGTTTAATCAAATATGTTTACTTTGTATCAAACCAATGATAACATTCATTATGAACATTTCAGTCGTTAACCAAAATCAAATACATGTACATCTCAAGAACCTATAGTTTTTTTTTAATCAAACATAAAGTTAAAGTAAAAGTATAGGTAGTAAAAAATGTTGAGGGAATATCAAATGAGGCACAATTCTTAATGAAAGATATATTTTTTGTTTAATCGAATTCTTTTTCAAACTAATTTCACGGAACAAAAACTTGAATATCGAAAACATACTTTACCGATGGAATTTATCACCTCAAAATATCCTATCACCAATGACTGTCATGAAACCCGAATACAGATTTAAAAAAAGAAAAAGAAATAATAATTTATTGTGAAGTAAATTTATCGACGTTATAAGTTAAATGGAGGTTTATTGTGAGGGTAAAAGAAGAATGAAGTAAAAAAACTCACAAAAAAGCAATAGCAAAGGCGGAACAGTTGAAAAATAGATATAAATGTAAAGGTTTCTATCATTATCTTGGCATTCTTCCACAGAACTCAGTGCGTTTCACAGGAGTTCTTATATTCAAATAATTTACAGTGGTACATTGGCACGTAAGAAGTTTTAATTTAAATACGTTTCAAGACAAAAAAATGATATCATTATTATTAATCGGTATTAGTTTAACATAATAGCATTACTGTCGCTATTGATAAAAAAAAAAAAACATCGAAACAAAATTTCGACGTTGCTTTTATATTAACGAGTTCAGATGATGAATTAGAATTGAGAAAAAAAAACAGTAATATAGAATTTTCACGAGTACATTTAGTAGCGAGTATTGTTCATTTGACTAATTTAATTTAGAACCATTTACGCGTTATACTGTTATTACAATAAATATTTACTCGTTGCGAATATCCAAAAACATTTGGTAACCTTCAATTCGGACGAGCTGTAGTTCTGATATGTCTAAATAGATCACATGTAAACCAGTCTAGTGTGTGCATAATGTTATACGAGCGATCTCGGTATCTAAATTTGAGACTAAACTATCAGAAAGGATAATGTTGATAATAATTTAACTTTTATCGCGAGGTTTACGGGTGGTCTGAGATGTCTCCAAATGGTTATAAGCATGAAAAACAAATAGACTTTAACGACACTTTATGGTATTAGAGGTATCCATGCACAAAGTTAGACACTTTTTTCATTATAACACAAACAAAAACTGCGTAGAGCCGTAACTTTAACCTATGTCATCTGTAAAATCATATTTTATTATTTCTTCAAAATTCACTGTCCCAAAAATTAAATTTGACTCCTTTTGTAATTTGTTGAGACTAAATTATCAAATGATTCAGATCCCTTATAGTCCCATTTACTTCCGAAGAGATTAAACTAAAAATGAGGTTGGACATAAATCTTACTTCGACAACAAGAAATGTAAAGCGCTTATCGTTGTCATAACGAATTCGGGTTTCCTTAAAAGCTTTTAAATGTTAACGGTGTAACAACTATATTATTATGTCATGTTAAAGAAGTCTAAAAGTATGTTTGTTTGGAAAAAAATCTATTAATGTAAAAAAAAAATTGAAGTTTTAACGCGACAAAAACACATAAATTTCAAACTTTGTTCCATGTTCTTTATTTCTTTCTTTTCCAAAGTATATTTTAGAATTTAAATTAAAGTTAAATTATTATGAAACTTTTTCTACAAGTTATAAAGCATTTATACTTTTTATATCATTCAAGTAGTTTCATAGTTCAAAAAAAAAAATGTGCAGTGCGACGTATATATCCATTATAAGTCTTTACCACATATATATTTTGAGTTGATATTAATTGAGCATTTAAAAACTCCTTAAAAAATAAATTAGTATTAATTTTTTATTATGAAAATATTTCAACTTTGTTTTTGAAAATTTGGTGGTTTGCTAATTATACTCTCAAAAATACTGAACATATCTGCTTAAGTTACTTTTGAATAAAGGGAAACAATAAATTTTACAAAAGAATAATTTTTTTTAATATTTTATTTAAAAGCAATTATGTATTTTAACTAAGGCCGGGGAAGTTAATTATTTTTTATAACTTGATAAGTGAAGTTACAAAGAAATCCTATTAAGTTTTAAATAATAAGCTACTAAGTTTTAATTGTTATCTCAGTTAAATTATTATTTACTTAAAAAATAATAATTTATAAACTTAAGTTAACTAGTAGAAATTTTGTTGTACATATTAACGGTAATTTTTTAGGAAATATAAATTCTAATTATTTACCATAACTATAGTAAAATTATTTTTTTTTAATTGTATAGTAACACTAAAAAAAAATTTAAATAGTTTAATTCAAAACAGTTATTATAAGTCAAACTTATATTAGGTAAAATCCATATATTTTTATCAACATTTTAAATGTTTTGGAAAAAAATTATTTCATATCGGTATAAAACTTAATAACCTGTGAATCTTAGTTACTATACACTAATTTAACTTATTAAAAAATCTAAAATTACTTATCAAGTTAATGTTACTTAACGATTGTCCCACGATAAGTTACTTGTTATACATGTATTAATGTATAAACAAAAGTTAAATTAACTAAACTTTTAATTTTTTTAAATATCATAGCTTTGATTTTGACTTAACATTTGAGATTAATTTTGTTGAATCTAAAAATATTATGTAAAGACTTCTGGAAGCGATCAAGTTCACTTAGATTTGGATTTAGATTAATTTTCTTGGAAAAGAAATGCCTTTTTTACGAATATTTGTCAAATAAATGTTATTAATATTTAATTTTATATTAAATATTTGAATATTTTTGCATACGATGGTTATCTTATATTGTTAAAAACGGTAATTTTTTAATATGATTCCAAATTCTTGAATTTTATTTAAAATTATGTCTACAAAAACTTCAGAAACTCATATTTAGAAAAAATCAACATTTTTACAGTCTATAAAATGCGAAAAAAACTTGTTTCTGAATATTATGTTTGTAATTTTTTAAAAGGGTGCAGACTGGGCAGAACAATATTCATGGTCACTCTTTAAAGCTATGTCGCATATGTTATGCATTGGATACGGTTTGTTTCCACCACAATCATTGACTGATATGTGGCTGACTATGTTGTCAATGATTAGTGGAGCTACTTGCTATGCACTATTTTTAGGGCATGCTACTAATCTCATTCAGAGTTTGGATTCTTCCCGGCGACAATACCGAGAAAAAGTAAATAAAAATAAAAATTCGAATAGGATTTTTTTTTTAGAATTATTTCACTAATTTTTATTTCATTAAAATGTTTAAGGTTAAACAAGTGGAAGAGTATATGTCCTACAGGCGTTTACCTTTAGACATGCGTAAGAAAATTACAGAATTTTTTGAGCATAAATATCAAGGGAAGTTTTTCAATGAGAAATGGATTCTTCAAGAAGTCTCTGACAAATTGCGCGAGGTATTTGTTTGAATCAGAGTTTATGGAAAATTAATTTAAACAAGAACTGTAAAAATTAATATTTTAAATTTATTATGGACATTTTTTTTTCAGGATGTCCGGAATCATAATTGTAGAAGGCTCGTTAAGTCATTACCTCTGTTTCAAAACGCTGATACGAATTTCCTTACTGATATAATCGACTGTCTAGAATTTGAAATGTTTCAATCAGGTAAATAAAATTGTCAGTATAGATTATTTCTAACTAGTATAGATAGGATAGTGTTTTAAGATCAAACTAGTTGTATTTAAACAAACAAGTATTTTAGTCAGTAAATCAATGTTTGAGTACACTATTTAACGGTTTTTAAGTTAAAAATATCAGGGAAACGTATAACTAATGGATGCTTGGAAGTCAGAAAAGAGCTGGCTTAGTACGTTGTTAACAAAAGAATGCAAAGGTTATACAAAAAAAAAAAAAAAAGGGCGCAAAAAAACAACAGAAACTAGTAAACATTAAAAAAAAAGCAACCCTTTGTGAGTTGGAAAAATTCAAAATAATTTGTTGTTTACGAAAATATTGACATCCTGAAAGTGATAAACAGCTTATATTATTTTATAATCAGAATAAATTCAGATTTCATTCGATAGCAACTATATGTATACTAACGAGAGACAATCTTTGATTATCAAATAAAGTTTGAAAAAGTAAATAAGGTAAACAATTATTTTATCTTTAGAAAATGCATTTAAATTGTAATATTGAAACAATAATGATTCATATGAATATGTTTTTCTTAACATTTTTCATTGTCAATAAAAAAAAAAAAATTTGATACATTTTATATAGGAATAAAATATTTAATTTAATAGAATTTGAAGTTAATCGAAATAATGAAACCTAGAAAGTGTATAAATTTTATTAAGAACAATTGTTAACTTGATGACTTTAGATCACATTTATTACGCAGCGTTATTAAAAAACATATATATTTTTTTAAATAAAACCTTTTTAAAATATAAATAAACTGTTTTAACGTTTTCACAAGATAAATGTTAAAATTTTTGATGTAACAATTTTAATATTTTGTTATTCTGGTCAAGTGTTTTAAGAATAATTGCTACCATTCAAATAATTAAGGATTTACGTGAATAATGTTTTAAGATTTAAACATAATATATACTGAAAAAAAAAATTCTGTTAAATCAGTGACAGCAGTATGTTTTGTTATCGGTACAAAGCGAATTTTGCTGTCTGCATTTTGTTACGGGAACAAAAAATGTATAAAAATAGCAGACAAATATTTAATATTATGTACTAATTTTGGTACTCACAATAAAAATCATTGTTTGTTGCAAACAAGACGATTTGTTAAAAACAATTTAGCATTACAAAACGTTTTGTTGTCGCAACTGTTGTGTTAGTTGAGGGTGAATCATTTTTGTGGAATTTACATAGCTGTACTTTCACAATTATTAAATTTTATGTCATTTTTACTGTACTCTTTTGCTGTAGGTATATGATCTCGTATGGTAACAATAATAATTTTATTTTGTTCGATTTACCAAATTAATTAACCAAATAAAATTTGTTGTTGTCTTATTAAATAAAAGGTAACTGAGGTAACTAAGTGATAACATTATATGAAATATTATTCAATTTTTTTATTTCATTAAGACATATTTTACTGAATATTTATAAAAAATACACAAAAGTAATCAATGAAATTAAATACCATTTTACATATTTCAAATCTAATTTTATTCAATATTTTTTATTAATTTAACTAATATTAATAATATTTCTAAAAAATACATAGATATTTAAAAAAAATATTGTATATAAATTCATTAAAAATAAATATCTTACAAACTAGTTTGACAAATTATTAATATTAATGCAACCTTATGAAAAAAAAAATAATATCTGAGTGAAGTATAACAGTAATGATACTTCGCATCTAGTTACCATTGTCCGGAATCAAAAACATTTTATCGAACTGTATTGTTGACGGTACAAAATGATAGTGACTATTACTACTATAGAGTTGGTCAAACGGATATTATTCCACTGTAACTAAAAAGTGTTATCTTTACAAAATACGTTGCAGACAACGCTAAAAAGCATGTATTTCCAAGCAAATGTATTAATGGGATATAATGTGTTTCATTTGGGTGTAATAAGTTATTTAATAAAACCAACAGTTATTTATTCTGTAGTTTCAATAAAACAACTACACACACACACATATATATATATATATATATATATATATATATATAACTGAACAATAATCATTTTATTTTCATTATTTTAGTTAACTATACTAAAAATTGTATTATATTGTTATGGTAACTGAATGATAAGTATTTTTTTTAACAACGTAGTAAATATGCATAACAAAACAGCGTTTAACAAAATCTCATTTCTATTATCAGCAAATCACTAAGTTACATTAAGCATACACATTGATACATATGACAGTTTAACTGTTACAATTTGACAATTAACAAAACGGGTTTATTAAATTCAAACATCGTAGTTTTTTCAGTGTACATTTTCAATATGAAAGTGCATTTCATTTTCATACTCTAAAATGTAATAGTTATTTTTGAAGTCATCACATTGCGGTATACTGAACATTATAGTAGCAGTTAGAGTAGTGTAATTAGGCAAATGGAAGTACTATACATTCATTATCCGTCGACAACTACTATTTCCCTTTGGCCCCATTTATTGTCCGATTTCAGTAAACAAATATTGTTATTATTATACTACGTCAGTTTACGTACATTATGTGTTTCGAATGTCTTGCAAAATTAATGTGCATTTAAAGTGATACGGTCCATTGTAATTTTAACAAATACGTTCATAGTTTTAGTGTTATATTTGATTGTGCGACAATCATTTTGTATTGTATAAATTATTGCGATATTTAACTAATAGCGGAATGCATAACAGACCCATCGTTAGAAAGTTTAATTATAATAGAAAGTACATTAAGGCTCATTTTTACTTTATAAATTGTATAACATTAAAAAATTTCATTAATTATAAATGCATTTTACTCAAGACATATAAACCCTATTTACTGTCAATATGAATAATATTCAAATATGTGAATATAAATAGCCATGTTTTTATGTATAGCCAAGTTACATTCATAAGTTTTTTTACAATTGCCTTATCATGATGTTATTAAGAATTATCAAAAGAAGTAGTAAATTGAAATTAATAACGATTAATCAAATAAAATTAAATCTTTTATAAACTAATTTTAATATTTATTTAGGCTTATACTATCTATTTAAATAATTATAATTACGGAAAAAAATAATTTAGTTATTTAAAATAATTATATAAACTATAATCGGACAAATCAATGTGCTGTTTACACAACTATCATAATCTAGTTCGAACTGTTAAATAAATAGTATCTAGTTTTATATAGTTAAACATTAATTAAATATAATAAATGATAAATTTAATATACGACCCAATTACGATTTCTAAATAAATGTCAATTTCCCGATTTTAGTCCAATTAATTAAATATTATATTCAAATTTATAAATTCAATTTTAATATTGCAAATTCAGGAAGAACTCGAGATTTTTAAACTCTCAAAATTAGCCGCAATCTCCCTAAAAATGAAAAAAAATTGTATATATTCATGTATAATTGTTGAGGGATGGTGTGGCCTGGTCGTTAACGCGGCATTACTTGACGTGCACTGCTTTGGGTTGGAAACTCAATCACGAGTGGCTTCATTAGTCGAGCGAGAGTTCAGTTCGGTAATTGGAGTCGTCATCCCTTTCTCCGGTTCGGACTAACTACCCGTCTTGGAGTATCAATGTATAAGAAATATCCTCCTTTTGGGGGAGCCACTTCGACTCATAATGGACTTATAAAACGTTATAAATAGATATATATAATTGTACATACATTTATAAAAAAATTCTGAATAATTATAGTAAATTTTGAGGAATTTAATGATCTCTAGCCCTTCCTAAATTTGCGTCTATGTTTAAGATTATAGATAAAATTAAAAAAAAAAAGTAAAACTTGTAGTACATTGTGTATAAGAATAAATATTATTTATTTCTTGTTAAATTTTAGATGTCATTATTCGTCATTTTTACATAAAGAAAGTACAAAACATAATATGAGCATACGTTACAACATATTGAATAGGCTCAATGGTAATTGATATATATTAACATATTTTTATGTATGCAATGATGTTATTTATAACGCAGTTATGTTTTAATAACGCCAACTATGGTTATCATAAAATACCTCTTGCTAATAAGGAAACTGATTAAGATATTAATTCCAACAAAAAATTATATAGTAAAATTGTGAGTTCCCAAATTTTTGCTGTATGAAATTAATTTTTAGTCTAGATGCGAAGCCGAGAAAGTATTAATTTTACCGTGATGTGTTTATGTATTCATTTTTATTATTAATATTCTTTTTTGAGGACAGTCACTACTTTTTCTCAGCTCTCACTTGACCGATTTTTCTCAAAGATACGTCAAAATATCACAAATCGTATCTGGTTAAAGACATTACTCTCAAAAATTGAAAATTTATTCCTCGTTTCCGTAAATGATGGAAATCCTTCAAAAAAGTACGATGCAAATCTGTAGGTAATATTTAATTTTAAGAAATTGGTGGATTATTCCAAAAGCAAATTGACTTTTGTGAAAAAGTTGATATTTTAAATATTCTTTTCTGGATAGGTAATAGATTAGATGTTGAAAAAAAAATTATATCATATGAAACGGTAATCTTTATATAAAAAAGTTTCTATATAAAAAAAAATTACTTTTATTTCTGAATTTTTGAAAAAGTTATGGCACTTTTAAGAAAAAAAAAAATATGTTAAAATTTACCGATTTTAAAAATTGTAATTTTTAAAGAAATTTCCTCCGTTTACAGGAAATGAGGGGAAAATTTTCAATTTTTAAGGAAATGTCTTCAACTTGATACGATTTGTGATGTTTTAATGTATTGTTGAAAGAAATCGGTCCGGTGAGTGTTGATAAAATGTAACGATAAACATAAAACAAAAAAACCTAGCACAGGGGGGTCGTGGCACAGTTGAGTCAAGTACAATGATATCTGACAGTGATTAAAATCATTATCATAAAAAACGCTTTGATGCAAATCTTTAGATAGTGTTTAATTTTAAAAAATTGGTGTATTATTCCAAAAGCTACATGATTTTCTATTTCCTTATTTATATCCTGAATGAAAAAGGGATTATTAAAAAATATTATTTCTCATAAAAAATTGTGTTGATCCATACACTTTTCAATAAGTTATAGAATTATAAAGTTAAAAATGTAAAAAATAAAATTAAGAATTTTCACACAAAAATAGCATTCGGTAACTATTTTCACCGTGTAGACAAAATAAAGTCCGAACATTTTTTTTTTATATTAAAGTATATTACATTATATTTAATTTAAGATATGTATAAAAGTGTCAGAGTATCCGGAACACTTTCAAAAGTTAAGTTGAAAAAGTTGTCATTTTGAATTCCCCCTGTGGGCAGGTAAAGGGTCAGATTTATAAAAAAAATATACAAAATAATAGGTAAATACCTCATTAATCTTTAAAAAAAATTTTTATATTGATTTGGTCATTTTTTAAAATGTTATGGCAGTTTTAAGTAAAAAAATTGAAAAATATCGAAAATTAGCGATTTTTCAATTTGTAATTTATTTGGAGATTTCCCCTATTTACGGGGAACGACGGAAATGTTTTAAATTTTTGAGGGTAATGTCTTCGACTAGATACGATTTGTGATCTTTTGACGTATCGTTGAAAGAAATTGGTTCGGTGAGAGCTGAGAAAAAGTGGTAACAGACACAAAAAAAAAAAAAAAACGCATCATAGTAAAATTAATACCTTTTAGCGTTGCATCGAAGCTTTAAATTTAAAAAGTTTATTAGTTCCAGTTCATTTTTCTATTCGAGAGCTTCTTTTCATTTGCATAGTAAATTGTTGTTATTTCATTCAATTTTTTTTATGATTATTGTATAATGGGGCGTTTCTGTTTTTCTAGTAAGTATATATGAGTGTACTTGGTGTGACCGATTTGAATTTTCATTAGAATAGTGTCAACTTTTTTATTTATACTTTTTTTTATTATAAGTAGAGATGAGAATGCTAAGATGGATGAGTGGAGTGGCTAGAAAGGATAGAATAATGAACGAGCATATAAGATGGTGGTTAGGTGTAGCGTCAATCGTGGATAATATGAGAGAAATTAGGCTTAGATGGTTTGGTCATGTTATGAGGAGAGAAGAATCGGAAGCCGTAAGAACAGTTATAGAAATAAATGTTGAAGGAAGAAGAGGCAGAGGAAGACCAAAAAAAGAGATGGAGAATGATATTGAATACGATTTGAGGACAGCTGATGTGAGCATAGATGATGTGGGAGATCGTGTCAAATGGAAGTTTTGGATAAGGGTGGCAGACCCCAAGTAGCTGGGATTAAGGCGAGGAAGAAGAAGAATTTTTTTTATTATAAAGTAAATGTTATATGTTCGAAACTACTCGAACATTAACATTTATTAACCAATAGTTTTACATAATTAAAGTCGTAGAAAAATGTTATGCTTTGAGCTTTTTATTTGGTTGGTTAAAAGACCAATTACTCAAAAATTTTTAACTAGTCAAGTATATATTATTTTCAAATAATAATTATAGCATATTTGTTTAAAAAGTTAGTAAAAAATTATTCGCAAATAGTTATAACAATATTAGTTTTTTATTTTAGGTGATACAATCATACGTGAGGGCACAATAGCTTCCAAGATGTATTTTGTGGAAGAAGGAGTTGTGGAAGTGATGATATCCAGTGGGCAGCAGGTGGTCGCCACTTTAAGTGATGGTAGTTATTTTGGAGAAACGTGTTTGTGGGCTCCTGGGGCCCGCCGTCCAGTGACAGTGCGTGCTGAAACTTATTGTACACTTTTCTCGTTAGCTGAGTCGGCTTTTAGACTTACTTTAGATAAGTATCCTGAGTTCAAACAGCAAGTAACCGTTATATTGAATGACCGTGCCATACGGATGGCCGAGCTGGGTCAATGCTTGTCCGAGGGAGACGCGAAATTATAACATAACTTTTTTGATACTCACATTGCCAAGTAATTGTCTACTTAATTACTATTTCTCTTTTATAATTTACAAAAAATTCAAGTTGAATAGGGATCAAGTTAAAAGTTAATTAGACTTTTTACTATTTTTAAAGTTTATTTAATGAGTTATAATTTTTAAATTACCAAAAAGATGATTATATTAAACATTTATATATCTAAATGAATATTTATATTTTATAAACCATTTTTATAGATATTTGTCAAGGATCTTGTTGAATTAAAGTGCATTGTTGCAAATTTAAATTTGATTGATTAATAATTGATTCATTAATTTTTACTGTAGTTTTGATTTGTATGTGACGATTTTAAATGTATTTGGATGCCAAGGTAATAATAATGCGTAGTTTTTTTTGGATAACTTTAAAATTACATTTATTTATTATTGAGAAATATTTTATAACAATGTTAATTTTCTGCCTACTATACATGATTAAGATCAGAAGTCTACATTTTAGTCTTGACTTTAAGTACTTTTTGGTTATTTAAATGTTAATATTGTTTATTTTTGCTATTTCTTAAACGTTTAAACTCGGTTCATTGCTTTATTAATTTGGTGGGTATTATTCCTCTGTACCGATTCAGTTTAGCATACTATAAATAATTCAAAATAGCTACGACGAGAATGTACACACTAATAAAATGCTAATAAGTTGAAGCGGATCTTTAGAAATACTCCGTAAATAAACAATTGTCTGTTGGGTAAATATTGCTTTCCTTTTGTCAGCACTTATGGTCTAGTGAATAATAATCGACGAAGTACTGTAGGCTTAGTTATCACATCCACTTTACACATCAATCTTATTGAATTTAGTAAATTTAAAATGCACTTCGATATACGAAGTGAATTATTTTAGTATTTTGAAGTATTGACAAAATTCTTATTCTTTCATGGGCATAAAAATAGATAGTGCTTTATTTAATAAGTTTAATTCATAATAGTTGGATCTAACCATCAAGTTGGTGTACAACGTATAAAACACAAACTGTGTGTAATGTGATCGAATGTTAACATTATTTGTAAATATTTGCTCAATTTCTTTTATTGTTAATTTATTTTCCACATAACATCTGCTTTAATATTCAACATAGTATAAAAGTTTATACTCGTAGGGTTATTATTAGACAAACCATATATTTTTTTTGGTTTGAATACCCTCAGTTATACCTTTCAGCCCGAATTAATATAAATAATGTTGTTTAAAAATGGTTTTGTTTTTATGAATGCTATAACATTTTCAGTTTAATTTGTATTCCATATTGTATGCAGATCGAGGTAGAAAAATAAAAATGTACTCGCTAAAATAAGGAAATTATTGGATGAATTTTGGTTATGACGAACAATAAATATATAAGTATAAAATATGATAATAACATGAAAATTCTGGATGAGTTTATCAGCATTGTCATCTCAGATAGTACACCCAAATGGGATGCACGAAATCATGAATAATATATGATCAGTATGTACGCAGACGATTTAAAATTATGTCCTTTTCGAGTTTGTCGTTAAATTTTAATAATTTTACCTTATAAATAAATTCAAACTACATTAATTAATTATAACAACAAGAATCTCATCAGCTTGCTATTTTCTTTATAACTAGACCTTTGTCATTCATTAAAACTTCCTGATCTAAAACGCAACCTTTGCACCGATGTTATTATATTGCCTATATAATGCGCCGTCTAATTTTAGATATAACGTTTTTGGTACAGAAAATACATTTATCAGTCGAACAAGTAGGTAGAAGCTAAAAATATAAAATATTATAAGAAAATGTAAATGTAATTTTATTTAAATAAATACATAAAATATTAATTCAATTTTAAAAATATAATTGCCACAAAAATGTTATTAATAAAAAAACTACCAATACGAATTTGACAAGTATGTTATTGTATTTAGCGCTTAATTTCTCTTAAAATAATAATCATCAACTTTATTTTTTAAAATTAAAATATATGTATTAATTTAGCTTATAAAAGAGAATATGGTTTAATTAAGAAAATGACTGATTGATAACAACTTTTGGAAAAGTAATTGAGAAGTTATTAATATTTTTATAGAGTTTTTTGGAAAAAACAGACAATTGATTTATCGATATTACTATACTTAGAATAACCAGATTTCCTTGAATAGTTTACAAATCAAAAAAATAATTCTACATTAATAATTATTTTTAACGAACTCAGTTGAATAATTTACTAATAGATTACATTAGAAATTATTCTACACGAAAATATCTTGAAGTTATTTTTACACAGAACAACTAAAAGACGTAATCATAATGTTAATTCTGAAGAACCTTGGGGTGAGCAATCGATAAATTATAATAAACATCATTAATTTTGTTCAAAACAGTATTAAGTAAAATGGAAAATTATTATACTTTAATATGCCGTAATAAATGTACGATTTATCGGGTAAACAAAAATGTATAAAAACGAAATGATTTGGTATTTTTAGCTTTAATGTGAATTTCTATGACTAATTCAAAGCCATTTAGACCCATTACAACTTCCACTATTCCTTTTCACGTTACTCTATCTAATGCTAACCTTTCTCCGTCTCTAATTCCTCAGAGTTTCAGATCATTTTTTTACTCGGAAGCTCCAATACTGTCTTGGTCATTCTCTTAGTTTGGTTTGATATGGCTTCCACATTGAGACATTGTTTACTGTACAATATTCGGTTTTGCATATATGTCCTGTTCAGCTCAATCTTTGACTTTTTAGAACACCTACTGTATCGACTCGATTAAATAATTTCTTTAGTTCTGTGTTTGTCTTCGTTCTACCAATTATAATTATACTGCATACATTAACATTACCATATTTTAATCTCCAATTTTTAGATTAATGGCGCCTTTTTACACTTTCTTTACTACTGAATCCAGGGTAACGTTGATAATCATGGAAGATTATCCATCTTCTTGTCTCAAACCGGTGTCTACAAGAAAATCTTCTGACTTTTTGAGTTGAATTTTATTTATATTTGGGATTTTTATTACAAACCTTCTTCAATCTCACAAATTTCACCGGTGTTCAGAGTTCAAAAATCACCTACCAAAGACTATCTTTTAATATAGTCGTTGGCATGTTTGAAATCTATAAATTGTAAGTATATTTCTAGTTTGATTTCATAGATTTTTTTTTTATTTGTTTGATGATATGTATTTAGCTATAGTCGATTTACCTTGTGTTAAACCCGCTTGGTATTATCCTATTATCTCTTTGGCGTATAGTTTGTGAGATGCTTAGTAGCGTATTCAACAGAATTATGTATGATGTATTAAAAAAAGAGATTTCTCTATAGTTTAGGATATATATAGCATTTCATTTTTTATATTTTGGATATAAGAGTATTTGTTATGCTGATGGTATTCAATAAGTTGTTTTAGTTTAGTAATTAGGGCTTTTTTTTTTTTTTTTTAACAGGTCTGCTGAAATTTAATCTTCTACCGGTGCTTTTTTATTCTTGAGAATATTTATTACTCGTTCAGTTTTATCCTTTGTGGATTCTTCTATGTATTGTTAATTTGTAGCAATTTTCCACTATGACTCATTTTAGGTTAACTGATTGTTTCAAATACGTTTTTGAACATTTTTATTAATAAAAATATATTAATTTTATTATTGTATGCTTTTCATTATTTTTTTTTGTCTGTCACTATTTTTTCTCAGCTCTTACTGAAATAAATTTTTTTCATCGATACGTCAAAATATCAAAAATCGTGTTTAGTTATTTAGTATTTATTTGAGTAAGAAATTATCTTAAAAATTTGAAAATATTTCCTTCTTTCCCAGTGAATGATAGATATTCTATTTTCGATTGTCTATAACCGATCACTCTGTATACTGAAAATAAACAGTTATTATTTATATATTATCAAATTATTATTTTATAGGAAATTGTCTTCTTACAACCTCAAAGATTTGAGCAATTTAGAGCAAGTTATTGTTTTTGAGAAATCATCGGAATTGTTTAAAGTATTCTCAATTCGATTTCAAGTGAAGTCTTCTCAGTTATTATAATTGAATGTTACGAAGTATATAGTATCATGAACATTATGTCCTCTTCCGTTTTTACCTTAGAAGGGAAAGTCGCAGTTTCCAAACGCTTGAAAATTATTTTATTATAGTTCAATGGTTTGTTAAGTGCTCTCGAACATAAGGGTCTTATAAGCGTGCCTTTAACCTTTGTAAAATAATGTTAATAAACGGTAAATTCATTAATGGGCGTAAATAACAGTTTCAGATTATTTCAAACCAAGCCATGCGAAAACAACATACAACTTAATTATTAGAAGGCTATTTCAAAATTTAATTCAGTAATCACATTAAGAGCTTTAAGTCTTATAGGGAGTTCAATGTAAACATTCGTGATTTTATTAAAATATAATATTGTTATAGCAAAATAATTTTGTTAAATGGCTTAGATACAATAATTACTACTGTTTGTTATGATTGTTATTTAAAAATGTTTAAAAAGACCATGATCTCGATTGGTTGAATTCTTAGCAATTTTTATTTATTTATTACGATATATTGTAAAATTTATTTATGTTATATATTTTTTGGTAGAAGAAATCAATATTATTAAGAAAAAAATATTTTTGAATAAAGCTTAATTGGTTTAAGCAACTATTAGCAAATCGTGATAAAGAATATAAGCTTTAAGTAGTTGTAAGTACCGAATTCCAAAAACTTATACTAGCAAGTTTATAATTATCATTACGTAAAAAGTAAGTACCTTATTTTTTAAAAATCTTGTTAAAACCAAAAATAGACAGTATACGTTATAAACGATTTTAATTGAGATTGTAATTTTTGCAATGTGTGTTGAGATAATATGGTATACGTTTTTACATATATACGAGTACGTTTGGGTTCATTATGTCGTCGTATTGTATTTTTACAATAAAACATTTGAAAGTATTGAACAGAATTTTGTTGTATTTTAACTTGCACAAAAAACTTTGTTTTGACTTTTGGAAACAAATAATCCATTAAAAATACAATTTATTGGGGTTATTTTATTATTTTCGCGGAGACTTCAAAAGGTTAGCGTTTTACATGCTATATGATAAATTAGATAACCGAATAGCCCAAATTCTCTTCCGTGACATCGCGATACAAAAATTACTATAAATTTAATAGGATTTCTCAATAAAATAAATTAACATCGGGCTAACGTAATTTTTTGTTATCTATACCTCTGGAATGTTGCCCATAATCCTTGTTTGTTGGACGAATCCTACGCACCGGATACAATATGATGCCATGGTTATTATGCAGCAATACGCAACGCCCTTGTTCTTCCATTACTTCCCGAATCTTTAATGTTTCTTCGTGATGAATGGATGTATGTAAAATAAATTGTAGTAGTAGCCAGCTGCGGAATACACCATGGGACGTATCATGTGACTTATGGCATTCTTAATACAACCTTAAAGTGTTTTAAAATATTAAAGTATCATTTTATCTGAACATATTGTACGAGTAATTTATAACTTTTTTTTAGTATCAATGCAAAACTAAGAAAATATAGTTTTTAAATTATGTTATTATTTATTACGTTTTGAAAATAAAGTTTACCTAATTTACAAGCTCGCACGAGCAACAAAATAAAATAGAATTTATGTACGAAATGCTTCAAAATCTTTCTGAGTGATTTTCAAAAATAGTTATTGTGATAACTAGAATAACTTGTCAAGTTACTCAACTTTTTAGAATTAAAGTTGAGAGTAGATAAAATTATATATATAATATATATATATATATATATATAATAAAAAGACCACTTTTTAATAAGCAATAACTTGGATAGTGAAAGAGGATAGGATGTATTTAATATGATGTTTTATTATTTTATTTTAATGAAAAAATGTATTGAGTTTGAAAATATAAAAAATAAATCGAATTTAATAATTTTAAGTAAGGTATGCAATATTAAATTGAACATGGAATCTACTTATTTGTGTGTTCCTAAAAAAAGTAGAGTCATGTAATAATATAAGGGATACAACTTTCTTTTTAGATTTTTTTTTTGTTTTCGTGCCATTTTTTACGTATATTATATAAATAATATTTATGAAAATGTTTTTTTTGCGGGAAAATATAAATGGATAAAATATGCCTAAATCAATAAAATATGAGTTGGCTCTCTAAATATGAGTTCATGTGTAGGATAAAAACAAACAAATATGATACCATATCAATATTCAATACATCTAAGTAATATTATATAATGAATATGTGTTTATTGTAGTATTTAATTTAATATGAAGTATAAAATAATATTTTTCATTTTTTTCATTTCAAACGTTTCTCAACAAAAATGATTAAGATTTAAGTCATAAGTATTAGGGGATGACAAATCATCAGTTCAGTTAAGGCATTAGTAACTACTCTTGTAACATTTTGAAAAGACAAGAATGAAAAAATACACTTTTAAAAACATAATAAAAACCTAAATGACATTAGTTTTGAAACAAAATTCTTAAAGCAATAAATTAAGTACTAAATTTTTGTTATTTTATATATATATATATATTTATTAATAAATAAACAAGGTACGGTTATATTTTACCGATAGCATAAAGACAATATAAAGTTTCATAGCGCCAACTGCACAAACGATCAATTACATTTTTCTTTGAAACAAGTGTTCTTGAACGGCTGCCAAAATAATGTATGATGTCTTTAACGAAACGATGTCAACTTTTTGATAAAATCGACTAACTTATTAAAAGTAAGTTTTGTAGCTAAATACATTTATCTGAATATATTTGTAAATAAATTTAATTATTATTACGCTGATCAAATTATTTGACGTAAAAGCACTACAGAATGATATAGTATGTATGCCTTAAAATTTAAAAAGAAAGCTGTTCGAAAGGAAAGTTACGTTTGTAATTATGTTCACCTATAGTGAAATTTAATGCAACGATTATTGAAACGTTTCACTTTAAAAAAAAACATGAAAGAGATGTCGACCGTTCTAAAAATTGTATAGGAATATCGAGTTCTTATATTGGTGAATAGAGTCACAAAGGGAAGAAGGTAACTTTGATTACTACACATTAGCGAGCTTACAGTAGATGGCCGTAATTATGTTACAGTGTAAATGGAAATCAAACCTAGTAAATTAACAAAGGTGGTCATGATCAACAAGTTATCTTGAAAAAAAAGACTTTATTTAGTAATGTTATAATGAAGTTTGAGATTCTAATAACTGTGTTAAACACTGGTCGATAACTTATACAGTATTAATCAGTTTTTATTTCGGATTGATTTTGCAATTTGTTATTTACATTGATTTTTTTTTAATTCATGGACCACAGTTAATGTTTTTAAATGGAAAATTGTATTTTTCGGAAATGATAATTATATAGAGAGCTTATTATTTATTTTTCGGTCTATTTATATATCATCAATCACCCTAAGAAAATGACATTAGTTATCTTTATTTTTCAAAAAGTTGCCTTACAGTTTTAGGTGTGTTATTATATAGACAAGTGCACTAATCGATAGGAAAACTTATTATGTTTGGGATTTTAAACCTCCTAAAATATTGAAGCTATTACCAATACTAATAAAACTTATTTGAGATGTATAGTTCAAATAAAATCTTTTGAAATTTATTGAATTTATTATAGACTTTTTAAAAAATAATTATAGAACTGTCCAAACGATGACGCGCTAAGAATTTTAGTAGATAATATTTTATTTTCTTAATACTGTTCTTATTTAGTATTGCATAAAAAATGTTTATAAGCATAGTTAATAACAGTTTTATGAATTATAATGTTATTTTTTTCTATTAACGAGAGATAATACTTAAAATGTAATGTGGTGAATAGTGTTGGTTTATAATGAAGCTTTTACGCCTATGATTTTACAGTTAAAAGTAAAATATGAAGGTTTATAATATAATAGAACTGTAAATATTTAAAATTAGAAATTAAAAAATACATTAAACATACAAATAATATTTATAAAAATCATGTTTATGTGAATTTACGTGTAATTGTTTTTAATGTATCTTATTTTTAACAATATACACAACTGTGGAGCAAACACTAATTTTAATTAATTATGTTTTATACTAATACATTTTAAAAATAGTATAATGCTACATTATATTAAAAAAAAAAATTAAAGTGTAATTAGGTATGTATACTAGGATTTGATAAAGTTATATTTTAAATGAAGCCTGAATTATTCAAGGTTATTTTTTTCCATTTCAAACTATAATATGTAAAAAAAAGTTAATTTTTTTTTAAAAATTATTGTGTATATTATGTGTAAATATAAAAATGTATTCAATAAAAAAAGTATTTGTTTCTTAAAATTTATTTCATATATATTTCTGTACACATATATGCCGTATAGTTAAAAAAAAATAATACTGTTTCAGTTATTGTAAATGAATTTGTTTGTTAATAAATAATTACTATGTACAATTTTTTGAAAAGCTGTGTAAAAAACAAATCAAATCATTTATTTGATATTACAAAACATTAGTTTACTATTGTTAATCATCGGATCTTTCATTTAGAATTTTAATGATTACTTCAAAGTTGAAGTAAAAATAATTTAATAAAATCCATGAATAAACGTATTTTTACTATAGTATACACGTGTGGGTAAGATAAACTGTATTATGTGTGACGAATGTAATGGTGGAAGATCATATTAAAAGGTGTCGGTGGCGACAAGTGTGGGTTTGACCGACATGAAGAGGGTAACGAGTAAAATCGATGGTCCGGCGATGATGGCTGAGGATGACTGTCGGAAAGTACCCGAAACCCTCGAGGGTGACGGGGACTGAGTGTAGAGCCAAAAGAGATGTTTGGGATGAGTGTAGAGGGTACTGTTTGGGGCAGGGTAAGGAAAACACCACGGGCTGCACTAACAGCCACTCGTCTCCATGGTTACCGGCCGCACAGATCAATGGTAGGTGGAAAATTTGCGAAAACCTAACTCGTGTGCGCACCGTAGCGTTCTCTCCACGACCTTTCTAGGCCGCAGGATTGGTGGATAGTGTACTGTATAATATACACGTACGGCTGAAGTCTACTGCTGCAATGTTTAAGGTGAAACGAACGTATATTATGACAAGAGGAGCAGGTGGTTTCAGAGATTTAATTATATTCAAATTATTGCTAAAAATAGCAACCATTATTTTAACGAGAAAATCTTTTTTCTTTTATTAATAAGTATAGAAAGATTTGAATAGTAAATTCTTTTTTCGATAATGACGAAAATAAAAAAAAAAAAAATTCTTACCTATGAGTTGTACAAGTTTTTTCGTCCGTTTATTATTGCTATATGTCGAGTACACAATAAAAAGTATTTTCAACGAAGCTTTGTTGTTCTGCTGTTTAAAAAGTTTTTTTCAGTGCTCATTGACCAGTTTCAAACAGTACTATAAAGTTTCTACTTGTTTTTTTAGACTTTTGAGTGTTTGTTCTAATAACACTTTTAAAATATGTCTTATATAAAAATGTTGTATCACGAATTTTTAATGATGATACTTTATAAGATAACATTACTTTCTATAATGATATAAGTAAGCGTGCAAATAAGAAAAATATGACACTGAGTTGGAACAGTGGCGTAATTACTGTAATGTTCATATGCATTAAAACCTTTTTTCAATATTCCCTCCAAAACTATATTTATTCTCTATCATGGAATAATAAATGTTTACCATAACAGCATATAGGAATAGAAATTCTATAAATATATATGAAATATTATAACCCTTAAATACTGAATATTCGCTTAAATTACGCTATCAAAGTATTGAAATGTTCAAAAAGTATTTTCGTGCATTTTTTACAGTTATTTCTAAGTTTAGGTTAGTGATTGATTATTGATTTTCTATTGATGTAAAATTACCGTAATAATCTTGATAAATAATATTTTGTTACTTTTATTATTATAATTTACATTATTTTAGAATGGGCCTGTATTAAATCAAAAGTGTAATTTTGACCATTTACAATTCTTCCTGTTTAGCTTCAATTAAATAATTAGGATAAAAAAAAATTGGAAATATAGTCTATTTCAAATAAAAATTAACCAATATATAATTTTACGTTTTCGAGTTTATAAAAGCTACATTTATATATAGCCAAATTTCTACATGACACACAAATTAAATTCATATGATATAGAATATTTTTTGTTTAGATATCTTTCAATAATATTTATGTAAAATTGTGTTTTTTTTTTCGGAGGGGAAGTTATTAATTATAGTCTTAAAAAATAAATCTGTTTTTTTATACAATTATTGATTTTATTGAGTTTTTTTTTATCATGTTACTATCGACCAAGAAAAGATGATTATTTTTCCAATACAAATTTTCAACAAATATCTATTACTTCAAGTTATTTTCAAGTTTAATTAAATATTTTTATAGAAGTTATGTAGTTCAGTTATTTTTTATTTGTTGAATTGTATTCTTCCGTAATAATCTACTGGAGAATGTTTTCAATAATAGTAGTACACTTATAAAGAAAATTCTCTGAAGAATATTATTTTGTTATATCACTAATATCGTACCGGAAATCGTATAGATAAAGCGAATGCAAACACAAGTTTGTCTATCCATCAATACTAATAGAACATGTTTACCATTGAACATAATGACGGCGCGACAACAGTATGTCTGTTTGGATCTGATAGAATTTCCACTCTTTCATTTCTCTCCCTCATTATATGCTCAACTCAAATACCTTACATCATGCGGCGCCCTTCAAAGAAGTAGGTCACCAGTGCAAGCGAACACATTTTGCGGCTCGGTTAAATAATTAGGTGGTCTCGCCCGGGCGGTCATGCTTCCCATTTGAACCGAGACGGTAACGAATTATTATACCCAGTAAACAAGACTCAGAGCATTGTACGCAACAAATATCAATACATATCGTTAGCGTATGTGTGTAAAAATTAACTTAATTTGATTCATTAATTGGAATGAAATGTAAAAAATCCGTTTCGGGGAAATGCGAAATATAAACATTACTTTTATATATTATTATTTTTTCGTTTTTTAAACTTATTTTGGTCCATAGTAACCAAGGAGGAGGTTTTATAACCATTGATATCCCGGAACAGATGGTTAGCCCGCGACTGAGAAAGGGAGGGCGACTCCAATTACCGAACTGAACTCTCGCTCGACTAATGAAGCCATCCGTGACTGAGTTTCGAACCCGAACTAGTGCGCATCAAGCACTGCCGCGTTACCGACTCGACCATACCGTCTTTCAATTATTATATACATTTATATATACAATTTTTTTTTCATTTTTAGGGAGGTTGCGACTACATTTGAGAGTTTAAAGATTTCGAGTTCTTCCCGAATTTATGCGTATGATGTTAAATTTGAATTTATACATTTATGAGATGATTAATACTGTATATAATAATAAAGTGTATCATATTGAGATATTAACTAAATTCTAGTCCATCAAAAAAATCATTGAAATTTTAGAAAATTCACAAAAAAAAAACAAACAAATGATTTTTAAATAGCTTGGATGTTTGTTAAAATAATTTTTCACAATATAAATGTATTAATACATTAAATAATAATACGAACTTTATAGAATTTTTAAAAACAGGACTTTTAAATTTCATTAATATTTTAACAAAAAATAAAAATTATAAATACAATTACAAATAGCACAGAACAACAAAAAAATAACATTTTTTAGACTTTATATCTAAATTGTCTACTTAGATTAGGCGCATATATTTTTTAAATAACGATTAAGCATCAAAAAATATATATAGTTTTAAACGTTTTCCGTCACTTCTAATTACTGTGATGATAAAAAAACCTTTAAAAAAAATAGACATTTTTTACGTATATTTTTTCTTATAACTACCCTTTTGCTGGCAAGAAAAACAACAAAAATATTGTTTTTGAATTCCTCACAGAATTATTTATTGCTTAGTAGCAACATCATAATAATGAAAAATAAAAAAAGTTACAATAGAAAACAGAACTCCTCTTTCTGAAAAATGGACATTAAACTCAAGTTTTAAGGTCTTATAAAATAATTTATATTTAAATAATAATAATTAAATTTATAATTACCTCAAAATTACATATTAATTATTATCTCAAAAATTAGATGTGATGGAAAATATTTGAAGGTAGATTTGGAATCATTGTCGAAATTTCTCAGAAAGTTCAACTTATCATTGCAGATAGCTGACTGTTGTTCTGTTGATTGATTAAATAATTTGAAGTTTAGTCAAAACTGATAAATCCGGTTGCCCAATCAGAATTTTTTTCAAAGAATACTGAATGAAATGGATGATAAACAAAAAAAATTATATTTATATGTATAATAATCTAAGAGGCTTATGATCTCCTAACTCGGATAACTCTGACCCACTCTGGTAATATATTTTCCCGTTCAAAAAAAAAACAAAGAGTATTAGGCTTTATTTAGAATAACCACATTTCTTTTAATAGTTTATAAATTAGAAAAAGAATTTGATGTTAATAATTATTTTCAACGTACTTACTTGAATAATTTACTTAAAGATTAGAAATAATAATTACAAGAAGTATTCTAAAGGGGCTCACAGGGATTTACTTTAGCAGTTAGGCTACACGAAGAATATCTTGGGGTAAATTACACAGAACAACTAAAGGACATAATCAGAAAGTCAATGTTGAAGAAAGTTAGGGCGAGTAATCAGTAAATTGAATGAACATCATTAATTTTGTTCAAAACAGTATCAAGTAAAACGGAAAATTATTAAACTTTAACATGCTATAATAAATGAACTATTTATCGGATAAAAAAAAATACATAAAAACGAAATGATTCGGTATTTTTTAGCTTTAATGTGAAACTGTTAAGATAATCTATGGCTAATTCAAAGCCATTTAGACCCATTACAACTTCCACTATTCCTTTTCACGTTACTCTATCTAATGCTAACCTTTCTCCATCTCTAATTCCTCGGAGTTTTAGATCTTCCTTTACTCGGTAGCTCCAATACTGTCTTGGTCATTTTCTTAATTTGGTTTGATATGGCTTCCAAATTGAAACATTGTTTACTGTACAACATTCGGTTTTGCATATATGTTCTGTCCAGCTCATCTTTGACTTTTTAGAACATCTACTGTATCTGTTTGTTTAAACAATTCCTTTAATTCTGCGTTCGTTTTTCGTTCGTATTCGTTGTTTTCATTGTTTTTTTTTAGGGCCAAAAATCTCATATAATATTGTCCTATATATTCAAATGTCATTTGTCATTAGTTTCTTCTTATATGCCTTCGTTGATGCTAACGCCCAGCTTGCGTATAATACAGTGAGAAATAGCACTTATTCGCCGCAGTTATTTTACGGGTGATTTCCTCATGGCTATTTACCCTTTTACTTTTATATACAAGATATTTAAAGTTAAAAAAAACAGTATATCATATCACTTCTAAGCATTTCTGGAAATGGTTAGAAAATTTATTTTTGTAAAAACTTGTAGTTACAATATTTAAAATTAAAAAAAATTGTAATAAGTAATCTTACTACTATTAATGTGCCCTTTTAGGGTCTAGATTTTTTAGAAACGTTTTTGTTTCGTTGTCAGCACAAGAATTATAAGGGTTAACTATAACCCTTTCCTTATAGAGGCTCTTTTCTTTAAGTCTTTCAAGCTTAGATCAAGATTGGAGAGTGTCCAAAGTATTTCCTCTATGCTACACAAACACATTACTGGCAAGATTGTAGAACACGCATGTTATTGAACTTACATCATGATAATTCTCATTTTTATTTGTATTCTGTAGAGAATAGCAATATAAAAAACTTGTTACAATAATTCAATGTATTGTGTGAAAATAATAAAGTAAACTACAGCCACGGTTGCCGCATAATGTTGTATTTAAATAAATAGAAAAAAACGAATCGCATCAACATTTTTTCGTGTCAATACAGTCTATTTGATTCTTACAGGATTCTTAAATTAATTAACAAGCTAAACAGGAATTGAGAGTTATCTCTTTGTTGAATGAGAGAGAGTGAGTGAGAGAGAGGCAAGGGAAATGTGATACTCTTATTGAGCTTAACCGCAAACTGCATTAACGTTTAGTCGTTACCGGAAACCTTTTCCCGTCGCTAGTTGTTTTGACTAACCACGTCCGGTTATATTACACAACTAATAACAGCTTTACAGTAGATACTTATCGTATTATCAGATGTATTTTACATGATTTCTAACACTACATTATGCAACTTTTATAAATACAGTAAACACGCGATGTAACGAATTTGGATATTACGAATAAATCGGTCCCTTCGGAATCTTTCTATGTAACAAAAATTTAAATGGATGTAGGTCCTCTCGATGTAACAAAGCATTTATGATAAAAGGAGTGTGTACATTTTTGGAACTTATTATTATGTGTTCGATTACATTATCGCTAATAAGATAAGATAGTAGAGAGTGGGTGATTGTTGTTCAATGATATCTGACCCTTGAATTAACTCTATGAAACATTTTCAAGAATAAAAGTTTTTTAACTACTTCTTCAGTTTTCATAATTTTTAGTAATAGGCAAGTGTAGTGCGCATCGTAGACAACTTCATATTTGTGCGTTATAGTAAAACTAGGGCGTGGCTAAAAACTATTCAGCTTTTTAATTTTTCTAAATATTAATATCTCAAAAAGTAATAATAAAAAACTAGTTATCGACCAGTCAAAATTGTATTTAGACTATTCTTCATTTAGTAGTAAAAACAAAACAAATAAGTTTTCATTTAATTTTCGAAAATTACCCCTAATATTAACTTTTAGGAATAATTTTTTTTAAAATAAACTTAATATTTAGAATGATTTTTAAAAATATATTAAATTTTAATTAAACGTTTTTAAGAAAAAATTATTATTTAACCGAAAAATAATAGGTAGTTTACTTAATAAATCAGTAAATGGTGATCAATGAAGGATAAGCTATTCATTTTTTTAGAAACTTTTAAATATTTAAAATTTTTTTAAAGGAAAATATTGTTTGAAACAGAAAACTTTACAATAGTATATAGTTAAATAAGTTTTTATCGTCCCGTAAGATATAAAAGCCTAAATTTAAAAATTTTTAATGGAAACTCTTATCTTAAGTTAAATGATGATAGAAAAAAATTGTTCAACAATTTTTGTTCTTATTTCTTATTTATTATCCGATCAATCGTTTGATTGTTAAAACTGTTTAAAGATTAAATTATCTGTTTCAATAGGGCATAAATTATCATCGGTATTTATTCCCTTCTGTCATAAGTGATACATGATAACAAGATTTGTAAATAAAAACTTGTTTATGTAATATCATGAAGATGTCGTATATTTATGACATCTGTTTCATTTTAAAAATATCGAATTTTAACATAATATCCATCAGGATATCGCTTTATTTATACATTATTTACAGTATAAAAAGTTTAGATGACCAATTATAAAATAATTTTTGTGAAGTATATGTATATTTTTATTCAATTTTATTTTACAAATCGATTTTTGACCCATTATTTTGGAAGTTATTACCAATTAAATTAAAAATTAATGATGAAACACGGGTCTGTTTATTTTTATCTCTTAATATCATTTAACCGCTTTTTTTTTTTGTTAATTTTAGTATGTAAGATATTAGAACCTAAGAAAAGAAAAAATTATATATTTTCTTATAATTTGAAAATATTATACCTTTTTAGCGGATCTCCTTGTATAGATTTTTCATTAAAAAATACTATAGACTGAAAATAAATAAATATATTTTCTAAAATTACTTTAAACATTAATTGTGGCCTAACTCCATATTAGAGGGCATTGTTTTTATAAGTTCGATTGAAAACTCTCTAGTACCTCTTATTGGCAGCACTCTTAATATAATAATATATTATTATTTTAAGTTAAAAATTATTATTTTATATTTGTTCACAATTTATTATTTGAATAGTGGTTGATTAATGCATTTTCTATTATTTATTATACTCAATTTTTTTCTATTAAAAATTTTAGTTACTTTCAGTATTTTCTTTTATCAAAATATTTGTTCTGAACTTAAAAATTCGATGTAAAGCATAATTTCAAAAATCGTATTAAATTGTAATTTGTCTATAAAATACTTAATACAAGTAATATATTGTCTAATTTTACTTATTTGATATTTGAGGCCATACTGTGTACTACAAAAGTGTTTTTATTATGTGCTATGTTGAGTGAAAAATTTAAACAAGGTCGAAAACTTTGAGAAAAAAAATGTAATTATTGTTGAAAGTGAAGTAAATACATTTTTAAGAGAAAATAACGGTCTTGATATTTCCTTAAGGGAATATGCAGACCTACAAAAAACGTGACTCTAGATAGAAATAATTAATTAAGAACCGACCTGACCAAATACCAAGAAAGTCTTTCTTTTTACTCTAAGATATTTATTATTACTATTGTTTTGGTTTTATGTTATTTTTGTAACTTAAGTGATTATTACTTAATGGTTTTAACAAACTTTTGCAGAATACTTATTTATTTATTGAAACTTGTTTTTTCAAATATTTTTTTGTTATACGTTTATATTTTATTAGGGCAGATTTTACACTTATAATAAAAATGACTTTAAAATCTTTACACAGTATTAATTAGTAATTTTACGTTTTGTGTGATAAAATTGCTTAAAAAATTGATGTATCTGATGGACGGTTTTTATAAAATACATCGTTTTACAGCTAACAATTTTGGAAACTTACCAAAACCTAATAGTTGCTTATTTGGCACGATTGCGTTATACGTAGGATACACAATATTTGAAATTTTTAAGGGATTAAACATGAGGTTTACAGAATACTTTCTTTAAATTTTATATAAAACTCTACTTAGAGTATGTAAAAAACCAAACTTCTTTCTTAAAAAATGAACTTTTATTATTCTTTAGTTAACTTAAAGGATTAACTCTAAAAAAAAATTGAAAATCAATTTTTTATTGCGACTTACTTAATGTTCTTTAAGTTTTTAATTTAAGTAACTTAAAAAAATTGAAATATTAAAAAGTATCTTGGATTTTCATTTTTAATAATACTAAACATTTTTTTTTTTGTTATAGAACTGATACACCTTAAAACACTAGGGGTCAGATTACATTTTTTTTTCGTTTATCGTTTAAATGTATTATAACATAATCTTATAATTGAGTTTAACATTATTCAACATTTAAAAATAATACATTTTTTATGTTTAACGTTTTTAATATTAAAATAATTTTTTTTTTGTTAAAAGTTAAAAGGGTTGAAACATAATTCATTACTATAAGCAGTTTTTAATATGGCCAAAAGACTGACTTTTATATATAGAATTGTTTTAATACGAAATGTTTTACATTACATAAGTTGTATAATGTTTAATGATATTATAAGATTATTGATATAATATATTTTTGTTTTTCGTTTTATATTCTATTTGACATAATTCTTTACTATTAACATTATAATTGTAATGTTGTTCATAACGCTTTCTTAGTCTGAAAAAGTTCAATTAATTTTGACATCTGCTATAATTTTATCGAAACAATTAATTATTAACTGATGATATATTTTATGGTTATTTTGAACATTTTTTTTTTTTTTTAATAATATACTTTATGTTATTCTAAGTTTTTAGATTTCAAAATTTATGTTAAATTGAATTTTTTTTATCTATAAAATGTTGTCTAATAAATTAGACGACATTATTTAATCTTAATAGTCTTTATGGCAGTCATAATTTCCTTTTATGAATTAAAATTAAAAAAATCATAGAACATTTTTAAATCGAGATTTTCTTTTTACTTAAGAACTAATAAACTTAATGAAGTTCTTTACTTTATTTTAAGTTATCTAAAAACATCAAAGATAATTCACAACTAACGGAAATTTCAAAAAGTTTTAAAATATTTTTGGTATTATACGTTAAATCGATTAGACAAATATGGTTATATTTACTAAATAATTTCAAAATGAATAAGGTTATTCAAAATAATGTTCTTAACATAATTATTATTTAAGGGAAATCGAGTAGTTAGCGCCAAAGTAATCACTATGTTTAATTTATATTTTAACAACTATTTCAAAGAAAAAATAAGCGAAGCGAGTTAAAGAAAAGTTGTGTATTAACTTTAAGTTTTCAAAAATAAATTATGTCCAATGGAAAACTAGTTCAATTTTACACTGCAAGTGATTGCAAATTGCCTATCACGTTTTGACTAACCATTACTTTTTGTTGGTAGTTTCCTAATGTTTTTCACACTGTCTTACTTAAGTATTTCGATCTGTCTAAATGACTTTTACAATGTCAAGAAGTTAGGGTTAGATATTACGATGACCGAGCACAACTTCCGCAATTAAAGTTCTACTAACTTATGTGTAAGTATATTATTACACACTGTGTTTTGGTGTTTTAGAGAGTTATCTTTATGTTGGTCGCTATGTAAGAAGAAGAACAAAGAGGAATATTTCGGTTTCATCGTCTCATCAATCAATGTGACGCGTAAGACATACTTTGTTGGCACTGCACATCGGTCAACATAAACAGTTCTTACTGTACGTGGTCAACATGCCATTCATCCATTTGCGCAACAGTTTAAAGGACAGATATAATGATGTGAATAACTTGACAGCAATATAAGAAGTAAGGATAGAATAGTTAAAGCTTCATTTTGAAGGTTGTTCGCAAATGAGCTGAACTGCTTGTGTTTCATGTTATTACAAATAGATTATTAATTGCATTAACCATTAAAGTGGTCTGTAATAAATAACTAAACCTGAAAATGTCTATTTTGTTTTATACTCTTTATCAATCTTCAATTTTGACTAATATATAAATGTTTGTATGAAGAACGCAACATATATAACTGATAGCTTTTGATCAAATAATTATTTCACTTTAATATAATATATTTAAAAATATTATTTTTAAACAATTTTTGCATTTGTAGACTAATTTAAAAGAATATTTTTTATTATTTTAATAATAAATTGTACGTGTAGTAATTAAGGATGTAGCAGGTGTAAATAAATATTTTTATCGAGAGATGGTTGGACAATGTTTTTTAATTAAAATAGAGTTTTAAATACAAATTTGTTTGATTACCTTATTTTTTTTTGGCTCATAATCCTTTGAAAAATACCATTTTTAGTAAAATTTTAGTTTATATTTACAAGGGGAATCGCGATTCTTGTAAATTATCATTGCTTTAACAAGCTATGATAATTTAACTTAATAAAATTAATTCCAACTGAATTAAAATGAGTCGGGTAACATTTGTTCTTTATAATAAACCAAATTGCTAACTTATATTAAGTTAAATATTATGCCCCAAAATAAAAAAAACCTGATAAAATAAATAAAAGTTAAAATTTATACTTCATCAATAAAATAAGATCATATATGTGTTTTTAAAGTCATCGAGTTCAAATCTTTTTTATAATCCTTTTCTAAAAGGAGTTAAGGAGATCTAAATTTTGTGTGTAATACATTGATTTAAATGATTTTTAGATACTGAATTTAAATTTTATACTTTTTTTTTTTGCTTTTATGGGAAGACGGAAAGTTTAAAATTTGGTTTGAATCGATTTTGAGTGAGATTAATCAATTAAATTTATAATACTAAAACTTAAAATAATTAACATATTTAATTTATTAGTTAAAACTTAATTTATAGGACATTTGAAAATATAAATTTCTAATTTTTAATTTAAATATAAAATTTAATTATACATATTGATAGGTCAATAGACAGGGAAACATTTATTAAATAAAATAAAAAATATAACAACATTAAAAAAAAAAAATGAATTTTGGCGAGATTTTTCATAAATTGGAACATTTAGCAATCTATTAAAATTATGACTTTTTATCTTTTTTCTCTTCAAATATAAGCAATAATAATTTTTATAGAAAAATATAAAACATACAACCACACTTATCAATTTTGATATATTAATATTGTCAAAATAGATATAATTTATAATAATTTATTTACTTCTAAATATATTTTGAAAATATATTAGAGAGACTAAATATAGAATATAGAACAAAATTATACGTATAAATTTTTGCTTTAATTATACAATTTCAAAGCAAAGAGGTCAAAGAGAGGATTTTATGATGGTTTTTTTTTTGTCTGCCCATGAAAATTTTAACTCTCACTATACCGATTTAATGATCGATATGTTAAAAATGTGATTTTAATTTAGTGTAGATGGAAAATGGAAAAAATTCCTCAATTTTAGAAATTTCGAAAAATATCTCAAAATTACGACACCGTAAAAAATTACATTTTCAATATTTTATTTCTGAATTTTAAAACTGCAATAACATTTTTTTTTTAAAACTCTGACCGTAATGAAATTTTTAAAGGGTATACAAGAGACAATAAGCTTTCTTTTTATATGGCTTTTATGAAAATTCAATAAAGAACTATCCTGCGATTGTTTTATTATGAAAAATCGGCCATCAAAGTAAAAAAATTTTTTTATGTCTAACTAATAAAATTTATTAAGATATTCGAAAAAAATTAAAAAAGTATATTTCACAAACATTGTATAATGGTGAAAATACTTCCGAGTTGTCATTAGTTAAATATAATACTAAAAACGTACCAACACAAATAGATGTTTATAATTTCAGTGAGTATATTATGTTTTCATTATTATGACTGAAATGAATTTCGATCATAATTTTAATTGAAAGACAAAAAACAAAATAAATACTTGGCAATCTTAATACTTTCTCAGATTCACATAGAAGTTAAAATTATTAGGGTCGGAAGTTACATAAATGTTTAATTTTTAAATATATTGTTATATAAAAAAACTCTATTTCCTATGCTTATTAACACTTATTTAATATTTTATTCTTATTTCTATTTGCGTCAAGAGGAAATTTCTATAGGACATTCAGTTAATCAATTTTTTTGTGCTTGAATTTTAAAAATAAAAAAACTTTTGTTGATATAAATTAAAAATAAATCTTTGTAATCATTTAAGCAATCCACTTAATAGTTAAATAATTATGACATAATTGCTGTAAAAATATGATTCAATCATATGATTAACGTAA
The DNA here is from genome assembly GCF_025091365.1 of Daktulosphaira vitifoliae. Taxonomy (NCBI): domain Eukaryota; kingdom Metazoa; phylum Arthropoda; class Insecta; order Hemiptera; family Phylloxeridae; genus Daktulosphaira; species Daktulosphaira vitifoliae. The sequence goes on from NW_026099572.1 coordinate 7,538,561, forward strand.
TCAAATTAAAAATTGTTAATAAGCATAATGCTTATTTTTATAAAATATTTGTGTAATAAGTATTTTTAGAATTTTGCATGAAGTTAAATTATTTAACTTCACACACAATTAAAATTTTTTTTAATCATCTCATATTTTAATTTCTAATTTTTCAAATTAAAATAGGCGTATTTTTAAAAGTAAAAATAATAATATTTATTAGTTTCGATGCGAAGCTGAGAAGGTATTAATTTTACTATGATGTGATTTTTTTTTGTGTCTGTTACCACTTTTTCTCAGCTCTCAACGAACAGATTTCTTTAAACGATACGTCAAAAGATCACAAATCGTATCTAGTCGAAGAAATTACCCTTAAAAATTGAAAAAATTTCCCTCGTTCCCCATAAATGGGGGAAACCTCCAAAAAAATTACAAATTTAAATATCGCTAATTTTTTCAATTTTTTTTACTAAAAACTGCCGTAACTTTTTCAAAAATGAACGTATTTATTTTATTTTTTTTTCATAGATGCTTGATGACTTTACTTATCATTTGGTATATTTTTTTTGTAAATTTGATCCTTTATCTGCCCACAGGAAGTGATTTAAAATGATAACTTTTTCACAAAAAATTAACTTTTCAACTTAACTTTTGAAAATGTTCCGGAAGGTCTGACACTTTTATATATATTTTAAATTAAAGCTAATGTAATGTACTTTAATTTGAAAAAAATTTGACCTCTAGACTTGTCTTCATGATGAAAACGGTTACCGAATGCTATTTTTGTGTGAAAATACTCGATTTTATAATTTACATTTTTTACTTTAAAGTGCTATAACTTTTTGAAAAATATATGGATCAATACAATTTTTTATGAGAAATAATATTTTTTAATAATCTCTTTTTCATTTGACATACTATATCTTAATCAGGATATTAATAAGGAACTAGCAGATCATGTAACTTTTGGAATAATACATCAATTTTTTAAAATTAAACACTATCTAAAGATTTGCATCGAAGCGTTTTTTTTTGATAGTGATTTTAATCACTGTCAGATATCATTATACTTGATCCAACTATGCCACGTCACCACTGTGCCGCGACCCCCCCGTGCTGGGTTTTTTTTTCACTTTTTTTTTTAAAACTTCCATAACTTTTTGAAAAATAAACAAATCAACATAATTTTTGTCTACTATAACCTTAGATATTTATCTTTCGTTTGATATCATTTTGTTGAAAATCTAACACTTAACCTACTCATGGGGGGGGGATTTAAAATAGCAACTTTTTTACAAAAACTAACTTTTTCAACTTAATTTTTGAAAATTTTCCTGAAATACTGCGTCCTTTAAACATATATCAAATTAAAGCTTATTTTACGTGATATAAAATGAAAAAAAAAATTTGTCCCGACACTTTATCTTCTGCATGTAAACGGCTGCCGTAGTTAAAAAAATGCTATTTTTGTGTTAAAATTTTCGATTTTAAATTTTCAACTTAAAAATGCTATAACTTTTTGAAAAATGTATGTATTAGCACAATTTTTTTCTTCTAAATATATTATAAGTATATCTTTCATTTGACATACTTTTTATTAAAATTGGACAAATTCCCCTTAAATAGGGGTCGTTCAAAACTTGAAATATTGTAAAAAACATAGATCTTTTTCAACTGAACTTTTGAAAATGTTCCGGAAATACTGTGTTCTTTAAACATATATCAAATCAAAGGTTATGTTATAGACTATCAAATGAAAAAAAAAAATTTGTCCCGACATCTTAAATTCTATGTGCAAATGGTTGTCGAAAATTTAAAAAAAATGTAATGTTTGTGATAAAAATCTTCTTTTATCGGGATTTTTTTTGTACTTAAAACTGCCATAACTTTTTCAAAAATGAACAAATAAAATATATATTTTTTTGTATTGAAACCTTAGATATTTCCCTTTCATTTGATATAATTTTTTTTGAAAATCTAACACTTATTCTGCTCACTGGGGGGATTTAAAATAGTAACTTTTTTACAAAAAATAACTTTTTCAACTTAATTTTTGAAAATGTTCTGAAAATACTGCGTCCTTTAAATATATATCAAATTAAAGCTTATTTTATGTACTATAAAATAAAAAATAAAATTTGTCCCGACGACCTATCTTCTATGCGCAAATGGCTACCGTATTTAAAAATATGCTATTTTAATAAATTTTTTGTTTTTAAATTAAACACTATCTACAGATTTGCATTGAAGCGTTTTTTATGATAGTGATTTTAATCACTGTCAGATATCATCTATCTTTATCACGACCCCACTGTGCCGCCACCCCACTGTGCTGGGTTTTTATATATATATAAACTTATTTAACAGAATAATTTTCTATTAAACTATTTTCGATTGCAAACCCCTTTATAATATATTCTAGTTGTTATTACTCGAGAAATAGTGAGTTTTAGCAAAGCCATGAAAGGCAAATGGGTATTTTAGTAAAAACATACGAAATATGAGCGCTGTAATTACTTTGATATACTTAAATCATTTTGTTGGTGTTAGTTATACATTAAAAACCAGTAGAGTAGCATTCTTTTTTTATATTTTCGAGTACTAGCAAGTACTGGCAACAAGTATCAGACTTCGCAACTTACTCGACATGGTATAGTATTATATTATTAAGCAATTAATTTAAGTTAAACTGACACTTACAAAATAATACTGTAAAAAAATACATTTTGTTTAATAATTGAATTATTCTGTAAACTTGAATTTCAAACTAGAAAATTGTTTAACTCTATTAATGTTTTTATTTTTATATTTTAATTTCAACATGGTAATTACATAATATAATTGCCACCGTTTAACTAAATAGCGTTATTAAAATTTACAATTGTAAAACAAACGAATATTTTATTATAAAATATTTATAGTTGTTTCATAATTTTTACCAGATAAGTATTGTAAATAATGATAGAATATATTGTAAAATAATTAGAACAATTATGGTTTTAATCTATATACGTTTTTAGTTGTGTCATTATTCACTGTCTAAAAGCACACTATATAATAATAATAGATACACTTAACTAAATTCTCCTTTAGAAAATGGTTGCAGTTAGGGGTTTTCACAAACAAAAGGAGTATTATGTTATTTACGGTTGTCGTAATAATAAACAGTTAAATTTCATAAAAACACAAAGAATTAGTAGATTTTTTTCATTTACTGTAACAGTGTTTTTAGAAATATTTTTATATTAGTGAACTAATGGTTTGGTAACACACTGTGTAATATCAAGAAAAGTAAATGAATTGTTGAGATGTTATTTTTTAACTTTTGTATTGCATTCAACCCTACTTTTCGATAATCATATGTTAGTGGTGTTTGATCCAATGGTTGTTGAATAAAAGCTCTTTTAATAATCGAACATCGTAAAAAACTACAGCTGTGTTCTCAACCAGCAGATCCCACTGGGATCATCGTGTTGGCCTAGTGTATTCGATACTCATCCTTTTTGGACCATAAAGGGGAGTTCTCAGCGACAGAGTGACCCAAATCCATGTTTTGCTTACGCTGTGTATGTATTTACTGATCTTGTATTTGTCAATAAATCGGCATATGATGTTACATATATTCAGTTTTTGGTAGAAACACAAAAATAGGTTTTACGCCAAAAAATATTGCGCAGTGTATGTGCTCCTCCAGTCCATCGTGCCGGAACTAACGTTATTTATTTACTGTTATTTTCACTGAAACGTTTATATCGGTCCGCTGAGAAAATAATAGACCATAAAAAATGTATGATATTAAGTATTAAGAGTATTTCGTCGTTTGCCGTCTATCCTTTGTCCTTTTCGCAGCAAGAAACGTAAATGCTCATGCAGTATCAAAATTTCAATGCCTATAGGTTTATAAAAGAATTGCTCCCCTGACAGGTTTTTAACGTGATTTACGACATACTTCGATGCACAACTCAGTCTAATAATAAATTATGTAAAAATAATGTTCACTATTACTATGTATGTTCGTCTTGTTATTGCAACAAACACGTATTGTTGTAATTTAGTTTTTAAACGAGTCTTCTGAAACATATGGAATGAAATAACTATACATGTACATATTGTATTTTGTTTGGAATTCAACATACAAATACGTTTGGAAAAGAGCACATTTAAAAAAAGAAGGACTATCGCCAAGTTTCGAATATGAAGCTTGATTATAATTGTATTTTTTTATTAAATAAATCTCGTTTTAATATCTATATTTTTTAATGTAAACTGATACATTATTTTTTACGTACTTGCGTTGTTGTTCTATAATTTATTCGTGAAACTTATTTTTTGTTATAGTTAATAAAATCTTTGATCACGTATAAAATGCCAATAAAATATCATTATCGAAATTTAATTAAACACTCTATGATGAAAAATGCGTGAAAGAGAGTAAAATTGTTTTAACTTATTTTAAAATTATAGCAATGATTGACATGAACACAGGCGCAATTTCAACAAAATAAGAATTATTTTCGAGTGGCTTGTTTTATATAATATCCTCCTTTCTAAGATTCCTATTATAATAATATTCAGAGTGTGTTAAATCCTAAACGCTTATAAATTTTGATATTATTGTCATTTTTTTATTTTTTTTTTTATGTTTTTGCATTTTTACACTAAATTTAAAGAGTATTTTTAATGATTTAACACTATTAAGAAAAAAAAATTAATTTATTTAAAATTTTGAAATTTCCAATTTTTGGCACTTAACTCATAAAATAATTTGATGGGTCGATAATAATTTTAAGACAAGTACTTATTAAGTAAAAATCATTTTCGGATATAGAGAGGATATGGAACGCATGTGCAGCTGTATACGTACATCAGCAAGAGTTGCATCCACCTGTGATTTATTTATTTTCTCTTTAGTGATAAACAATAAAAATATGATTTGAACGTAGAAATAAATTGCTGTTATCTTGATTGAATTTGAGCTTTTTATGCTGGTTAGACTATTGAAATTCTAATTACTTAAATGAAAATGTATTACATTAGATAGCTTAGATTATTATTAAAGCCTAAGGGGCTTTAACGAGGAAATAGGCAATCAAATTTACCCAGTTGTTATCACTACATAGCCTATCTGCGCACAAAATAGAGTTTGTTAGTACACTCATGTAAATTTAGAGGTAATGTATTTAGTTGGATTGGTTGATAAGACATTATTGTAGCGTAGGTACATTAACATATTAATAGTTTAAGGGAATGTAACTTTCTCGGTAAACTGTAAAGTTATTCCATTTAAAATATATTAGAAATTGTGACTCAAGATAGAATCAATGATCATGAAACAAATATACAGGTATTCAAATGAGTAAAGCTACAGTTTGACGTTGAAACGTTTACAAAGTAGCTATTATTGAGATATTACAGGTTGTTTGTGAAACGGATAGATTGTATTGTTTTCCTGGACTTCAAATATACCCTTTTCAAGTTTTATCTGATATAAGAATATTTATTTTATTTTATAAAGTCTATATTAATCAAGTCGATACTCAGACTATAAATAGCAAAATCTTACTTCTCTTAGTTACCATTATTCTATTAATTATTGTTTAGATTTACTAATAACAATACAAATCAATAATAATCTAGTATACTGTTTCAATTACTTGTTTTCAAATTAAATACCTATGACTAAACATTTATTTAATCCGATTTTAAAAAGTTCTAAAGAAAGCTATTATGTATTGTTTTTAATAAAAATTTAATAATTCGAGATTTATAAACAAAAAAAAAAAAAATTCAAAAATAAAGCACATTTTTTGATTAGTAAAAATACATAATTTTTATTAATTTCACAAAACATTCGATACGATAAATTATATTAGAAAAACATGAACTTTTTATATACATAAAATAAATCGCATTGCAGAAGGGCGGAATGTATTTTGTTTATTATAGAGCTTAAAAAGCTTACATTGTGATTGACCTATAGATAATATCAAATGTCATTTCCCATAACGATATTTCAAATGTATACGACACTTTAGCATAAACCTATTTTATACCATAAAAATATAATATTGTATATTTTTAAAACAAAATAAAATCTAATACTTTTGCCATCGTCAATAAAAGTAGGTAGAAATTGAATTATCTTTGCTATTATTTTAAATCTTATTGAAAGATATGATCAATTTTTAATTTAAACGCGCCGCCCCTCCGTTCGTGGGTAAATGGGTTCTGTTGTGCTGGTATAGTTAGGTTATTACGGACTTTTTAACACAAGTATAGTTTTTAAAGAGATTTATAAAGATATATTAGTGATAATAATAATTATTATTACTTATTAAGAATATATAGTCTTTATATTTAGTTTTTAAAGATTTAAAATTATTTCAGTTATATGAGTAACTCTTATTTTAAAATTTAAATAATACTTTGAAGTATGCGTTTAATGGAAATTAGTGAAAACAGTTTGAATTTGACCGTTAAAGTGAAAAAACCCAAAACAGTAGGGTCATAACCCAAAAGTGGCATAATTGGAACAAGTATAATGATATCTGACAGTGATTTTAATAACTATTATAAAAAAAGCTTTAACGTGTATCTGTTGATTTTAAAATAACTTGTATATTTGTATATTTGTAATTTTTTAATAATTTTTTTATTTATTTTATTACACAACTTTGCATTGGATATTTCTATAATAATTAGCCTAAAAAGTATAATAATACTTTTCTGCTAAACAATAATTTACTATACTAAGAGGACTTGTAGTATAATATAAATTTATATATAAGTATATTTTATTAAAAATTAGCAAGGTTTTTTTTTGTATTCGACTAATAAATTGTAACATTTTTATTGATATATGCGAGATGTGTAATACAATAATATATGCATATTATGATGTTAATAAAATATTAAAAAAATTACCCTATATTAATTTTACAATTATTATTTGTATATTATTTATCGTAAACATTAAAAGAAAAAGAAATGATATTGTATACAATAATTGTATCAATATGTATAAGCATCGTCAGTTAGATCGGAGGTATTCTATATGTATAATAAATATATTTGTATATTATTATCTTAAATTTATGTTTATACTACTGTAATATAACATAAATTTTATTATGAGCATGTCCATTATGTGATAATACTGACAAATAAACTAGTATATCTTGTAGTATACATAGTTTTTATTTTGATTTCTTAACAGTTGTTTTAAGACGGCAATTCAGTTATGCAATTTTGCTACATGCATGTATCCGAATTATTTGAACTTTTATAAGATTTTCATACGGTTTTATATCATAATAATTCATATGATACATTCAAACATTATTAAATTGGTAAAAACAATAATTATTATAATTGGAATTTTTTTTTTCAAAATCATAAATTAAAATTTATATTTAAAATATTTACTATATTTTTAATTTAGTTTTTCTACCAATGTACATATTTTAGGTAAACATTTGAAATATAAGGAGTCTATTTTTGAAAAAAAAATTCCTCTTGATACCTGTTTGGTGTTTCTTGAGTTATCATAATTTATAGATCTTGTTAATGCAGATGTTTTGTTAGAAAATTGAATAAGTACTTTATAAAAGATGATCTAACAGAATATATGTATAACGTGGTTTGCTGATTCTTGCTTGGTAGGGAGCTGTATCAGATATAACTTTAAAAAAAGCATTTAATTATATTCAAAGTTTCACATTTGGCTATACTATGTACAATATTTCATTCACAATTCTGTATTCTACATGTTTTCGTCGAGAATGTGAGGATAGATACATAATGTAATACATTTTTGGAGATATTACAACAAATTTTCTTCTGATTACTCTTTTATGAAAAATTACTTATGATCACTTACTCGACTCAAATAATATTTTTACGTTTTTAGCTAAAATGTAAAAATACAATGCTAAAATATTAATTGTGTCAAACATTTTTTATAAATGTACCATATAGTTTCACTTACATTTTATTAACATCTCAAAAAATCATAAAAACAAAAACTTCAATCAAATTAAATATTTTATGTAATATTAAAACCTTATCTATGGTATGAAACAAAATATAATTTATATTATTTAATTATAATAACTTGCATTCATAGTAAATCGATTAACTCTTTATGATTAACAAAAAAAAGAGAATAATAATTTAATGCATATCTATAATAATATTATAATAGTAATATACTATATTACTTATCTAAAATCATTCAAATATGGATAAGAAGCAAAATTATAAACATGTTCATTTTGTATGCTATTTAAATTACTATTGTAAATTGGAAATGTCACAAGGGAAATCTAAAAGCTGAATTTGATTGATTTCATATTTTTTTTTTGTTTTACTGTGAAATATATATGATTGCTTTAAGTATTGTATTCGACGTTAATATTTGCTGGAAGTTTCTTTGTTGTATGTATAGTAATATATATATATTACTTTTAAATGTACTGAACTCGTTAAGTATATTAATTTCTCTTAAAAATAAACAAAATTCTTCCACCAAGTTAAATATTAGCTCGAACAAGACAAATGCTATAATAAAATGTCTCAGTTTTGTAACCATGAGTTAGACGTAAAGTTATTTTTAATTGACTGGTCAAAATATTTCACTATTGAATTCCATAAATGTTATTTCTATAAACCAGTGATATTTAAATATTTGAGATCTATATATATATATAAAAAAAAAATCCATATTTGTATACATGTAATCAAAAATGCCGGTTTCGTTCGATGATTATTACAAAATTAATTACCTGATAGATTATTAATATATGCAGTTATTCAGTAACGTGTATAAAATATGTGGTCGAGTTTATAATAATTTTATCGTACAACATTAAAGTAACATAGTTAATGCTTGCGAATACTATGTAGCGTGGCTACCATTGAATTATAATTAAAGTTACTTGAACCCTTGTACAACACTTGTAAGCTGCCAAAGCAAACAGATATTTTAAAGCGCTTAGTAGCCTACATTGTTTGTATTGCTCCTTCGACGACGGCTGATGTCAATAAAATTTGATATCAACTCGGTAAACAACGGTAATTTATTGTTACAGCTTGACTATATGTCTACACAGGAAGATATGAGGTTGGACGAACCATATATTATCACATGTCGTGTACAAATGATAGATCACTTAAAACAGTGTTTGAGAAATAGTTGTCGATGATCTTTTTATGTTAAGACGTTTAGACAAATTGGTAAAAGCAAAGGACTCAGAATCTTGGGCTCAAGTATTTTGAGTTCCACTCAAAATGCTCGATTGTTGGCTTATTGAGGGTACTGATACGGTCAATATAAAACAAATCGTATCGCTTTATGTATACCATCTCATGATTCTTTATCTTCTGTTTTTGCTATTTGTAGTGACACTCCTACTTTAGATGATAAAATTATGTAAGGAATATCTGTACAAGTTTTAACGCGTACGTAATTTTATATAGCGTTAAATTAATCGACATAAACTTAGTGCAACAAAGCATTAACTTCAAAACTAAGATTTAAACGGTAACTTCTTGTCCATAGTATTAGGCGACAAATGATTAAAAGAAGCGTCTTACAGAGCGTATCTACAATACCAAAGATATTCTCGTCCAGGGTCGTTGAGGCTTTGAGAAAGTTAAACCGTGTATATAATGTGTAACTTTCAAGAGTTAATCGATTTTGGTCACCGGTAAATGTCCCATTAAACAACTCGAAAAACATATAACACAGTATACGCTGAAGGCATTTTTAAAAGAGTATCGTTCAATTTTATAATTATGTATACACATAATCTAGAAAAACATACGTTTTTATGCCAATTAATACAAATATTTTTACTAGTTTTTTGTAGCTGAAGTTTATAGAAATGTTTCTTTGTTTAACGTCTTTAAAGTTGTAGACGTTGTGTTGAGTACAAATGAAATAATGTAATAATAATTTGTAACTCAAACGAAAAGACTATTTTGTTTAATGCAAACATATTTTTGAAAATAAACCTAATTATACACCAGACTTCTAAAGCTGGCATTTATTTTTGTCAAAATGTTCCAGCTGATGTTCACTTTAATAGAATAGTATCAGTGAAGGTACCGAGTACAGATTTGAAATAATGGCAAATGGTTATGGAAGTATACAGCATTAAAAGAACTATTTTCAATCACCCTGAGTCACGTTTGCTTTGAAGCAATAAAGGCAAATGATATTTTGAAAACTCTACTAATAGCTTGAATCATGTTTATATATATTTTTGCGGGAATCTCGAAATATTTTGGTAATCCGAGGTAGTCTTTTTGTTAACAGCTGTAGATTCACCATACGTTACCGACAAAAATATATATGAAATAATAATAATAAATAAAAGAACAAAACAAATTACAACTTATGAAACCCGGAACACGCTCAAGCACGACGAAACACGTTGTCTTGGCGTATACTCATATTTATTTGTGGGTATTATTGTATATAGGTTTTTCGAAATTAGAACGACGACATGGCGTATGACGTGTGTATTCAATTATGGTGGAATGTCTTCGGCTGATGTATTCGCAGCACGTTCTGTACCGCGCAGAGACGTGACGGCCCGTTAGTAGGACGCGCAGCTCTTAATGCGATCCTGACATCTGATCCCGTGGATAGGACATCCCGGAGCTATATCAGATCGCTTCCCATGACCTTAAAATATATTATCAAGATCCATCTCAATATCCAATAAAAATAGAAGTATTCAAAAATATTGTATTGGGTTTGTACCAAAAAATATAAATAACCTTTTATTTTAATGCCTCCTTGACAATCGTTCAATGGAAAACCAAACGAAAGTATTGTGTTACGAAAACGGTCAATGTCTCTAAGAAAAATTACGTGATGTTTGCTGTGATTTCGTAGAACGTATAAATTGAACGACTGTACTTATAAATTATGACTGAAGGGTCCAACAATAAGCTGAGAAAGCCAACGGCGTCGGAATCATTTACAGTAGAGTGAACCGTCGCTCATTGGTATAGGATAAACTATTATCATTATTGTTCTTGAAGTAATACGACGCGTTGTCTCTTTTGGTGCAATTGTTTTTTATCTTCTGTTCAATCTTTAGCAAGTTTTCACGTAGATCAAGTCAAGTCTGCAGTATAAAATAAAACTGAAATTTTGGACCAGTTTTTATGATTTAAATCTTGATTTATCAAACTCAATAGCTTAATTAATAATTTCCGTATGTTAGTCATTGTTTTCTATGTCTTATAAACGTTTTATACTTTAGCCGCCATACTATTCTTAAATACGATTTTCGAAGCATTGCCTTCAATTATTTTTAATTTGACAATATCTACTTTAATTATCTTAATACTTCCTAGACTTCTTTAAGAGACAGATCCGCTTTAGATTAACTTCCGGAATACTTCACTTCCTAAATGGACATATCGTTATATTTATGTGATGGTTTTTTCTCGGTTAATTTATTGTTCACATTCTACAATTATGTCGGTATCTTTGCAAAACGTCGAAAAGATACATTTTTCCCAAAATTCTTTAATGTCATTATTTTGAAATGGTTGACAAAATCTAATCGAATCCAGATAAATTACTCTATAATGACGAAAGTCAGACATTCCTAAACTTTCACTTTATAGTTGATGAAAAATGAACAATTTACCGATACCGTGAAATTATTTTGTATAAAAGTTATACAAATCTAATTTAATATATTCAAAGTTTAGGAGACACCTAAAGGTTTTCGAGATTAATTTTACTCACGCCGATCAATTATTGGTATTATTTTGTGGCTGTCATGACAACACATCGTGTATCATTATAAATTATACGGACACAACAGCAATTAAATCAGTCATTTTTCATGATTGGTATGAAAAAAACTTGTTCCAACAAGATAAATTGAATGTCACGCAAAACAAATTATATTTTGGTGAAAAAATCATCTACATCATTTTACTTTCCTTAAAAGCTGTATATACACTTGAAATTATTTAATAATATTTTTGATTGACTAGTTAATAAGTGATTGCGTTATTCATCAAAGGAATTAAATGCTTATTTGTTCAAAAGTTGATTCATGAAATGTGAATTTCTATAGACAACATTTTATCAATTTTGTAATTTTGTATATAGTTTTCAAACGTAGAAATTAAATTTAAAAACTACACGAGTTTTTTATCAAGTTATATTTTTAATCTAATAATTTTACTATACAAAATATTATAAATCATAATATTTATGAAACGGATTCCTAGAACGATTTTTTTTATAGGAATGAAGTTAGGACTGCTTCCTTTAAAAATTAATGAACAAGGAACATGATCAAATTCATTTTTATATTAAAACTTTACAATTTTTGTGTTTTAAAAATTTTTTTTAGTTTCTTTGGTTATAAGTAAAAATATATTTTTACATTAGCTATTCACACATTTTTTGCATTGAAATCTTACAATCTTAATTAAAAATTTGTAATATGTATCCATTACGTTATCGAAATTTTATAGCTTATAATTCACACTACTCTGATATAAATAAAATTTTAATATCATTGAAAACTTTATTAATAAATTATTATACTAAAAATATAATTTCTTGTAAGCACAGAATCATAGGAGAATTTAGAAAGAGTTTAATCACCTTAATTTTGTTGTAGCACTCGCCAAAAAAATTTTATGAAAATTACATGTTAATTTATATAAAAAAAAATTTAGGAGGGGAGAAATAAAGTTAGATTCTGTTCAAATTGTGCCTGTGCACAAAATAAAATGTATTCTATTCTAAATTATTTATATAATACTAATTAGTGTTAAAACTATATAGCTATATAAGCTATTATGATTATATTAATATAGTTACAATAACTGGATTTTCAATATTTATAACAAAGTAGGACGGAAAGGGGAACGAGTTGTTCTTTTCAGGAGACTGGATCTGTAAAAAGTTCCTATTTTACGAACGGAACGAATTGTGTTTAAAAAGAAATTTATGCAACTCTGATTATGAAGGTTAAAACAAGCGCCAGCGTTTGAGAAGAAAATGGAGTTCAAATAAGGCTGAAATTCGAACAGCACTTAATATGTCCTATGGAAAATAAGGGCACTTTTAAAATGGAATCTTACAATAATGATATCTATTTATTGGTCAGCGGCAAACTGTGTCGGTAAATAACAATATCACACATATCATAATGCGAGGCCATAAAATAAACTTATTTTTACAGTTGCCTATTACAGTAAATAATTTAATGTGTTGAGATATTTTCAAGTTGATATCGATTGCATAGCTGCTCCGGTGTAAATTGACAATATCGTTGTACTCGAGGACGTACACGAGAGCGTATTCAAGGATTTGTGCTTCGTGTAATAATATTTGTTGCGCCCGTCGTCTGCTTAAACGATTTTGGTCGGTAATCGTTTGATTTATGATGACTTTTTTTCCATTTAAAAATATACGCTCAAAGACACTGTGATATCAGACGTATCATTTCAGGGCATCCCTATTCGCGATCGTCGTTAATGGAATGTATTGATTTAAACCACGCAAAGGTTACCGGAGGATATTGTATTCGCATTATAGCGTTTGTTATTAAATCACGAACCATCTTACGGGTGGTGAATATGTACAATTTATACTATCAGACGGTTGTACGCGACCGACGAATCGTATAATTGTTATCATAACGATAATGTACTTGTAATGAGTTATCGACTGAAGAATTTATGTCTGAACATCACTGTGGTACAGCTCCTTCCATAAGTTTAACGACAATGATTACTGTCCGTTTCGTTGGTACATTAACTAAACAATGCGACTTGACAAAATCGTTGCATCGTAGTCGACATAATGTGTTGTTTATTGGCATGACCAACAGTAGGAAAACTGAGTTAACTAAACAGGTTTTCATTATCTACTATGGTTATTGCGGGAGAAAAAATCAATTTTGTATGAATTAAATATTGAACCGCATAAGTAAAACGATTGAAAAAGTTGCCGTTAAAGGAAATATTATGCGTTTTGCTAGTTGTTTTATCATTCTGCGAAACTATATGGCCAAGATGTCGGTCAAAGCAAACTTCGTGCTCGGAGTATTTAATAACGTTCAAAACTTTTAAAGTGAATTGTTATTTTTCTTTCCATCCAATAACATTTTTTCCGGTTCGAGTTTTTCAATTTTACTCGAATAAGGCTACTCCAATATGTTTGCCTACTGACGATGCCCTATACATGCCAATATATATAATTGTTTGTGTACAAAAGAAATAAAAAACATGTCATAGCGTTCTTTTGAAAAACAGTATATTGGGTATGCTTTACATCGGTTTGAATAATTGTTATCGCGCCGTACCAATATTGTGTTCTGCAAACGATATTTTCGACTTCACCGTTCCTGTTAGCAAATTCGAACGGGTCCAAAATAATATAAACCTTATCTGCTACGATAACCGTACAATGCCGTAAACGTTTTTCGACTTAATAAAAATCGCTGTGAATAAAAACGTTATACGCACATCACAGCTGTTTAAATATAACAACCGGGTAACAATGTAATGGGTATGATATAAAATCCCTCGGTTTGTGCAACTCGAGAGTTTTTCGATTTGTTTAAGCATTTGTAAGCACACTATCCATTTTACCTACTCGCTTTTACGCGACACCATTAGAGAGGATATTTATTTTAAAAAGAAACAGTCGTCGAAGCTTTCAATTTTTCTATTCGAAGGTAATAAATAAACAACGTGCGGTAATGGCGGATTAGTATTTACATTAGTTCTTAATTGGGCTACGATGTTGTCGTCAAAATGCACTCCGACAATATAAATCCATATAAAATAACTTATTCAGCACATCAATTTTTTTTTATCATAATAAATACGAACATTTAACGTGTAGTTTAAATTACTATTCAGTTGAGTAATTTTCAATTTAATAAATATCAAAAATTAAGCTGTCAATTCACAAAGTTCAAATAACTAATTGATACTGAGTACTTATTTTACAAATAAAAATAATATATTTTTCAGTACAAAGCCAAGATTTTTTTAAGTATAGCTGTTTAATTGGAAGAGTGTTAAATCTTCATATTTCCCCTAATTTTTTTTTAAATACTAGTTAAAACAGTTTACTAAAAATATACTCACGCATTACGTCTTATTCACGACATGAAAATCAAAAATTGTTTATCTTATAGAAAATGTACTCTGTGTGTGATAGAACCTTTAAATTTTCATGCCGTCACCTAATGGTTAAATGACTGTGAATTAAAGATTATAGTGGATTTTCTAGGTATCAAAAAATATTCTTGATATGTTAATAATTTTCCAAAAGAGCTTTTGTGTTTGATTTTTTACGCTTCAAAATAATATTATGTTTTACTTTTCTCACAAACGATTTCACACTTTTTTTTTATATATATATATATATAAATAAAAGATTTACACGTAAAAAACCACGAAAATGTGTAAATGCTCTTATATAGATATATTTTTTTAAATTCGGCATTGCTGGGTATTTTAAGCTTATTATCTTTTTATATTTTTATTGCACATATATATATTTTGCCGACAAACGCAGAGCGTTTGAATAATAAAAATAAGGTAAATCGAATACCTGACTTTTTAATAAAATAACTATTTACAAAGATTTTTAATAAAAAGCATTTACGTCGAAAGAAAATGTTTACGGCAAATTTCATTATTTTATATTTGATTTGTTATTTTTCAAATAATTTACTTAAATTGCCTCCGAGTGTATTTTTTCACAATAAAATATCATTGTAAACAATAGAGAATTTATCAGCTTTATGAAAAACATCAACATAAAAGGAAAATTTCCTTTAATAATAGCTGACTATGATGATTGTTTGAAATATGCAAATTGAGCCGTTTCTCCAAAGCAAACGAAAGTTAAATGTAGTTTGTATATTGTACAGTCACACTGCATGACGAAGTTAATTCAAACAGAGTAATTTTTCAATTATTCAAATTTCGTTAAATGAAGTACAACTAAAACGTTTGTAGCATTTAGTCATGTTCAGAGGTTGACAGAAAGTGTAGTTTCGTGACATATGAGAGTGTGAGAATAAATTTCGAAATATTCAAATGTAAGATTTCTCTTGGACTGAGTTATTTAATCAATGGAATAATATATAAAATCAAATAATACTTATTATCACTAGCATAATATTTTAGGAACGCTTTGTTTTCCAAATATTGAATGTCATTCAGTTTTGTACAAACATTTTCAAAAATTTCCCATAAAGTTGCTTGCATTTGGTGTTTCAAATCTTTGATGTACGTATTTCCTTGTAAAAGTTTTACATTCCTAACAGTTTTAATGTTTTCCGCGCTTTTAAATTGAGTCAAAATCAATTTGACATTGAAAATATTTTTATCGATTTAGTTTCACATAATATTCCATCTTGTGTAGATCAATTATACATAAATTGTAAAGGCAGTGAGCGACGTAAAGGAGTAGGGCGTTTTTTTGATAAAGTCATGCCTCTCGACATAAACAATCATTTTTTCGGGTAATTTGTGACTAGGTTTTCACAAAATAATTGAAAAAACCCTAGAAAAATCTTGGGACTCGAGAGAGAAAGTGGCGAAAGCAAAAACGTTCATTGGCTTCTCCCTAACCGTCCACTAACACAGCGCTAAAGGTGTCCGATGATGAATAGCTTTTGAAAATGTTTACTATTCGCGAAAATGCGTCAACCCATTAGCCCCGTCGTCTGTGGCCAATTTCGCCAGATAACTGTACGTATATGCAAAAGACCGTGTCCTACCATCAGCAATGGAATAAGCCTTGGCGTTTTTCATTTGACCGGGTGCGCCTAAGCGCATGTACCGTTACGGGGTCGCGATTTGGCCGGCGTGTTCTGGAGGTGCCACGGTTGCCGACGCGAATCCCGTCGCACGCTCCATGTCAGCAGCAACAGAACGGCAGCGGCCAGATCGGCGGCAGCGCCATCGTCGCTGGTACCACAAAAGTTGATCTCGTCGTCCGCCGTCGAGCGCTCGATCCACCCGTACCGCCCCCTCAGTAGGCAACTCCAGCTGCACACGTACATCGCCGCCCGGGTCGACCACGCGCGCGCACACTGGCGTACGCACTCTTAACGTTTTGGCAATACCGAAAAGTTTGACGAGACGTAGGCTGGTAGTGGCCGGTGGCGGAAAAGGAGACGAACGCAGCCGTAGATAGAGCGCGATGCCGCGCCGTGTACCGACGTAGCGCGCGTGTGTGTGTACAACGCCGTTTACGATAAACAGATAGTTGGCCGCCGCCGAACGCAGCACACGAGACCGGCCGGCCCCGGGACGCACGGTTTTTTTTTTTTTTTTTTTACCAATTCGTTCTCGAACTCCTATCATTAGTATTTCTAATTTACTATTGCGAACGACCACTGTCGATAGATTGTCTAGCCAATCGTGCGCAGCGCGCGCGTGTGTGTGTGTCAAGGGCGTGTTGCCCGCGTACGCGTCTCGGTGGATTAAAACCGCGGGCCGGTGGTGGCCGCCCGAGACCGGCACGACTGGTTGTGTCTCGTCAGCTGTTTGTGCACGCACCGCTAATCGTGTATCGAAATTACGGACACGGCCGCGGCCGTCGTCGTTGCCGCCATCACAGCCCCGTCCACAGCGGATCCGAGTGGCATAATGGAAATACGGCTCCGTCGTCGTACCAACGACCTCGTACGGTGCCGACGGAGTTTCTCTTATTCGCATGAAAATCGCGGCCTGGCGCTGAAGCAGCAACACGCAGCAAGCCGTCAACAGGAATTACGGAAACAACAACAGCGACAGTGGCTGGAACAGCGGAGTCCCGCAACGGCCTCCTGTTGATACCATCGCCGCCGCTACCGTTAGCGACCGCCAACACCGCCGCCATCACATCCACCACGGACCACGACGACGTGTCGCGCGCACCGCCGTCACCGTGGCCGCTGAATGGGACATGGGAATACTCCTGGCCCTGTTCACCGTTTACCTGTTTATTACAGGTCAGTAAATTCACTTTTCTTTTTGGTCGCATTTATTACTAGTAGTTGTACCGACTTCAACCCTTTCTTCGACCCACCTGCAAAGCCCAAAAGGGTAATGAAATCAACAGCCTTAGCCCTTTTTTACGATTGAACGAATCACCGGCATAATCAAGAATCCAGATGTCACTGTTCACATCAACCAATTACTCGATCGTTTTCTTCTTATGCCCTTCAGATCTTTTAAATGATAATCAGTTCATTTCACACGCCCTCGATAGTAATAATCATTCAAATATAACAACCATTTAATGTTCAATAAGCGAGTCTGATCGTGTAAAAATTGTTTGTTGACTTGTCGTAAACAAAAAATTTCATTGTATGTATTTAACGCATACAAAAAAATCACACTATGTATAATTTTCGGTTGATTTCTAGAGGTGTTCCTCATAAATAGTTTTTGTTCATAACAGTGGTCCGCCGAGTATAGCATTCTATTGGTGGTTCCATTATGATTATCTTCCAACATCGAAAAGATTATTTTTATCAATCAGTTTTATTAATATCAGCAAGAAGCATTTTGATTTTTCAGAAAATTACCAAATTCATAATAGTAATAATTAAAAACTTACTTGCGATAGGTTTATTATAAAACAATTACTCTAAAAAAAAAAATACAATATTAAAATTTACTTTTTTTAGTTACGTAAATTTTTTAATTGATCAGCTAATAATTCATTTCTGAAATCATCTTTTTTAACTTATAGTGGAGTCCAAATTATTTGTTTAAAAGGCAACATACATATTAAATTATATTATAAAATAGAAAATGATCTAACTAAGAAATTAACTGGTCGATAACAACTTTTGGAAAAGTACTTGAGAAGTTATTAACATTTTTATACAGTTTTGTAGAAAAAAAACAAACGGTTGTTTATAGATATTACTATATTTAGAATAACCAGATTTCTTTGAATAGTTTACAAATTAGAAAAATAATTCTTTGTTAATAACTAGACGGGAGCAATAGTGTCACTAGGAAATGCCTAGTGATAACAATAGCAGCACTCCTCTTCTCCTCCAGTCTTCACTTTAAATTGTCAATGACATCAGTCATTTTTAAAATTACATCATTATATGTTAATTAAGTTAGTTAACTATGTACGTTGCCATTTGAAAAAATAAAGTTGACGCACCGTTTTTTTTAATGATGTATTTATTTTGAAAGTAATCGAGTAGTTTATGATATATTAAACACTCTGTATATTACTTTACTAATTATAATAGTTTTATTGGGTTAGTTGTGATTTTGATGTAATTTTGGATTAATTTTGAGTGAAAAACAACAACTTCATTTTTAACAATAGTATATAATATTTAATTTTTTAAAGATTTTGTTGTAAACTATGCATGAAATTCAATAAAAATATATTTAAATGTATAATAATGATAAATATTTGCATAAAACGTGTATGATTTTACAGTTTAAAAGTTAAATGGATATTATTAAAAATGTAGAATTGAAGAAAAGTTTATAGGATTATAGTTTAAAGTGAAAAATGTTTCTTAGATGATAAAGTACTCATAAAATTTTCTTCATATTGTTGCTCTATTTAAACACTATTTTATCATTCTGACGTCTATGGCATAATTATAGTTGTCATATTGATTATCATCAATTATATTTATTATTATAGTCAACATTTATAACTAAATGATTATAATTTTCAAATAAAACGCATTTACACTCTAAACATTTACAATAAAGCTTAATCGATGAGCATCGTCTAAGCTTTAACAATGTAGAAAGATACATCCTAATATAATATTTGACACGTCCTGACGTGCTGTAGAGTAGCCTTGTAAATTACTGTGTCGACCGCCGACAAAGAATATTAAAATGAAGCTGATATATTATTATACACTTTACAGGGAAAATGTCAAATATGGAATAGTGACAACGTTAGTAGTAATCTAGATAAAAAAAATCTGTTGTCTCTAAGAATTCATTTTTCATTGTTAAGATGTTGTGTAGAACCTTTAGTCCCACTGAGATAGTTTTACTTGGTCGTTTTGATGGCGTTTTCAAATTTGCACCTCGCATATAATTAATAAAAAGTATATGTTAGTAAATATGATAGATATTTACGATAATGTTACTGGTAGCATAAAAAGTTAACGAGACAATAATTGATATGATAAATTAGAATAATTAAAACAGTTATGCAAAACTTTAGGGACCTTAGAAGATAAAATGTGGGGAAGGGGTATGATTTACGTGGATAATTGTGAAGGTTTAAAGGTCCGCTCGAATGTAATCTTTTAGTGACGTTTTTTTTTTTAATAGTTAATGATGAAACATTAAAATTTACTTATTTTACTAGTAAAAACTAGTTTTTATATCCGTTCTAAAAATGAATGATTGAGAGACAAAAATATTAAGTAATTTATTTAGTAAATAGGGTAAAAAAAATAAAAAATACACGTAAAATTATTGTAAGTTTTCCATAATTTATCATTATATAGAAAAGAATATTTTCAATATCCAATTAAGTTAATTATTGTTTAATAGTTGTAACTAATTTTAAATAGCTATCCTATTAAAAGTATTGAGAAAACTTCCTGTGATATGAATCACAGTAATTGAATGCCTTGTATTAATAATATAATAATTTTATTGAAAATTATTTTAAGCTTTAATGAGACATAAAGAAATTTTAATGAAAATTATTATTGTTAAAATTAAACAATATTGTTAAACGTCTATTCTAAGTTTCAAGTTAATTTTGATACAAAATAAAATCTATTTTATTTTAGTATATAAGAATATTTAAATTTTCTAATTTCTATTTTTTCTCTTTAGTTTAACATTTTTTATTATTTAAAATCAAAAGCTATTTAGTTAATGTAATTGGATTCCGTTACAAATTTATTGAACATTGATTGTTTTCGTCGCAAGTTAAATGAATTAGAACACTGTTCTAGAAACTATCTCATTATTTGCTTCTTTTGTTTAAATTCTTAAGTTTAATTGAACTAAAATTTATACATTTCTTGAAAATAAGTTTGAGGATTTAATTCACAATTTTATTAGTAATTGAATTCAGGATTGAAGTGAACTTACGCAATATTTATTTAATTAACTTTAGTATTGTAGACGTGAGTTTGAAAATACTTTTCTCTGATGTTCGTGGGTATATCTTGTAAGCCAATGGTTGTCATTGAACATCCATACGCTTAAAAAAAAAGCATCGCGTTGTTAATTTTAACTATTATTGCGGCTATAATTTTATTTACTCGCTTCGTGCATATCCTTATGTTTTACCGTGTAGCAGTGTAAAATAACCTCGAACTTTCAGTATAATTTATTTATTTAAGTCAAGAAACTTAAGCTAAACAAATGTAGTACTATATATTTGACTGTGCTTGTAAAATTTATTGTTTACCTCCCTTGAATATTTTCACTGTAAAATTCCACCGTACAAACATTTTTATGTAATTATGATAAATGTGCTTTATCATAATACTTTTTTCATGTTGATTCGTTTTTTTTGTCCGTAACCGAGCAATGATTTCGTTGCCTTTGAAATCACATTACTTATTACAGTATAAATTGGTTTATACATGGAACGTACATTCGAGTGGGAACAGGTAATGTGCATTTCACATTAATACCGCAAAGTTAACGTGGAATTTAATTTAATTTCCCGTTGCTTATGCGGTAAACTTATACGCAATAGGTGCTCGTGACAAATTCAATACGATTACAGATATTCACCCGAACCGGACGGATTCATAGAATCAATTGCTACCGATATTTGAATCTAACAAATTTGTACGAGTAATAAATGATGCGCAGACATGAATTAATTGTAAATACGTGTATTTTTCGATTTTAACTGTATCGACTATCTCTAGTGTATTACCAAGAAACGCATCACCTACTTGATATTCGACTGTCAAATAATTGTCTACCGCTTTCACTCAAGTTGTCAATACTGGATTCGTATAAAATATACAGAATATATGTATGTTTCAATACGGCGTTCAATGAGTTCCTATCACCAGTGCTCTTGTCAAAACGTTACTCGCACAGAGAAAATATTAGAAACACAATGGAAAATAAAAAATAAACTTTAAAACAGCTCGAAGACAGTCAGATGACGCTTGGGCGAATAACACTGCTATAAATTTTGCAACGCTCCATGTATCCATTTTGCCTAACCGAAGCGCCTGCCATCGTATCTTACCAACATGTCATAAGAAACGCAAAAAAAAATAAAACACGTTTCGACCTGGTCGGTTGAACCCAACGTGTTTATTTATTATTAGCATCGCAACTAATTAATAAAATGTTATTATGGTAACATAAGAATAATAATAAATTTGTTATTTTTTACTGTAGTCGGTTCTGTATCAAAACAAATCTAAAATAATTAATTTAAAAATCATATGTGGTAATAATTATTTATAAATATATAAGTGCACGATTAATTCGTGTAATGAATGAGAATTTATTAAAAATCTGTGAAAAATGTCCTTGCTAATGTTTAATGTATGGTATTTATTTTTTAGCAGGCTTTAGAGGCTTAGCGATATCTTTCGAACAAATTATTACTCTCTTGTGTTGAGTACTTATTTTATGGTTACTTTGTGAAAGAATTAATCGATTAATTAATCGCTTGGAGTAATACGTTTGTATTTGAATCATTTACATAAAATCAGTAATACATTTCACGTCTGTATAAACAAATAAAATCAAATTCATTATATGGTAAAAATGGGAACTATCCATTGGAAGTTGTATCTTATTTAAGATTATAGATAGCACTTATTGTTATAACACTTATATTGATTGCTCTAGTTATTATCAATTAACGATAAATTTAAATATATTTTGTAGATTAGTAAAAAAACACTCAAGGAACAATCGTATTTTTAGAAATGATTTCCAATTGAGTAAACAAATAAAAAGAATATTGTTAGTACTATAATAGTTGAGATTATATAAATGCTTTAAATGTAAATTGTTTTTTAGTATTAGTTTAAAATTCTCATTTGAGTAATAAATTATTCTATTTTATTTTATAAATAGAACAAGAAGAGCACAGAATTAGGACTAAAATACTATTTACATTTTAATGCTACTTATTTCTAAAAAGTATGATGAATACTAAAATAATTGGTATAATACATTGAATCATCGTAATTTATTGTACATTCTTACTATCTTTGAAATAACTAATGACGAAATATTAAAAAATGTCTATTTATTTTTCTTATATATAACGAAATACAGAAAATAATCATTTCATTTTTAGTTGGAACAGAAGCTTATTATTGGGTTATTTCAAGATAGATTTTCATTATATTCAACCAAAGTCATAATAAAAATTTATTTTATTACAACATTCTTAATTTAATTGGATGGGTTGTTTCGTGCCTAATCATATGTCAAAGCAAAATATTTTTTTTATTTATTTTAAGCGAAAAAATTTTTAAAATAATTATGTGTAAAAATAAAATATAAACTCATTGGTTTTAATTTTTATAAAAAATAAAAAATGAATTATAACTTGTTAAACACATAAATTTAATTGCTAGTAAAAGTGTGACCCAAATATTTTGTATATAATTATAACTTATAACTTTATAAAAAACTAATTTTTATGACTCTCAAGCCGACTAAATCTTGTTGGCTGAACAAAGTAAAATATTCCTAAAACAGTTCACGAGTGAAAAAAAAATAATAATGAAAAAAGTTTTACATTTAATACGGTAAAAATAATATGGTTTAGGCCAATCCAATTAAGATTTTTTAAGGGTGATGCAATGAATCGCTTATATTGTTAAAATTTGCAAAAAGTTTTTACAAAACCATTCAATGCACAGTCTAGTTTTGAAACTCTATTTTAAGCTGATTGTCATTATGAATTATAAATAATAGAACTTTGTCCTTTCGTTACTCAGAAAGCATAGAAACTTAATGACAAACAATAAAATTTCACATAAAATAAAGTATAAAAATTAAGACTTTATTGAATGTTACGAAAAGTTCCCATTCATATCTCATGTTTTAAAATATTTTTAAACTATTGTTTTTATTATTATGAATATCATTTAAACTAATTTTGATTAATAATAAAACAATATCATTTGATATTCTACTAATAAATAAAAGTTTTTACTGGAAATTTCATAGGGCCAATATATACATTAAATACAGGTAATACACAGCAGGAGATAAAGTAGGGAATTATTCGAATAAAAGGTTATTCAAATAATCATCTAAATAAAATATTATACGTAAAAGTTTTTCCAATTATTCAATTATGTAATATTTGTTATAATTTTGAAACATAATTATTATAATAAAAATGTGTTATTATTAATATAAATCTGATTTAAATCTTATAATCATTATTATTACTCTTATTAGTATTATTATCAATAACAATTAATTTTACTAGAATATTGAAGTTTTAAAAGTATTAAAAAAATTACACGAGAAAAATATGATGAAATTTTCTAATTTCGATAAATATTTATTCAATAAATTATCTAGGTGAAAATTCGCCTATTATTGGCAGGAGATAATTAACAGTACAGTTAAATTACTTATGATAATATATTGTAATATATATAATACCGTTTAGACCAATACAATTAAGATTTTTTAAGGAAATAGTTTCATAATTATAAAAAATTTACTAATTTACTTGTTTATTTTCATGATCGTGACATAGTAATAATGTAAATTGTGATCATTCATACTTACAAAACTTTTTTTAAAATTAATTTTAATAATTAAATACTTCCTTATAACTTTTTAACATTTTTGTACCATTCACGGAAATTATAATGGGCAAAATAATGAATTTGATGTTTTCTGAATAACTCATGCACAGTAATATGCAAATATGGGTCTAAGGCCAATTGTTTAGGATTTTCCATTTTAATCCTTTCTAAGTAGTGTTCATTTTAATTAAATTAGTAATCAATGTTGACGTTTGGAGATAATTGGAGTAAGCATTGGGTCTTATAGGGTTTTCAATATGTTATCCTTATCTACATTTTCCACGTGTAGTATTTTTTTTTTAATTCAGCAATAATTTTTTTGAAAGTTTATGATGTGTCAATTACTAAAAAATTTCATTCTAAGTTAATTTAATAATAGTTTTTGACAATGAATTGTTCTGAGAACTGTAAGATTGCAAATATAATTTTTTTTTAAGTTAATGCTAATTTTGTTACAGTATTGGATATCAAAAAAATATTAGATAAAGTAGTCGATAAAAAATGGTTTGTATAATATATAAGTTTTTCATTAGATTTTTTATAAATGTTTATTAAGTGTGTTATCTCATAATTTACGTACAAATAAATACTAACATTCAACTAATTTTTAATTTTATCATAATTTTAAAGTTATTTAATTATTTAAAATTTTAAACCAGTTTAGATGATTATTTTATGACTTAATAATTCTGTAATGATAAAAATTATAATACTCTGAAATTTAATTTGTTTTAAGTTATTTGAAAATGTTTTTTTGTGTCTATGATGTAAAAAAAAAAAATTATAGTTGTGTATGCCAACGTTTATTTTAACGACGTCGGGGTATTTATATTATAGACATATGCAAATATACTCCTTTACATAAATATTGAATACTCTAGTTGTACTCTAGTGTCAACAACCAACACAAGAGCGAGATCCTTTTCACTTTTTTACTGTTTTTCTCAACAACATGCAATGTTGCAGAAATTTATAAATTACAATACATTTATAATTCATCAAGCAATATAAAGACTCCACGACGACGCATCAGAAATAATAATGCTGTAAAAGAACACCCTATATAGCTAACACGATTTTAATTTTAATTTTGGCGCAGTGTCACATATTTTAGCGTAGAAGCTCTTTAACAAAATTATATTAGATTTTAAATTTTATGAATGATTGTATACATTTATACTTTTTAAAGTGTAGTTAGTGTCTTCGAAGTTTACTGAAAATAAATTATGATTAACTATAAACTTCTATAAAATGAATTGATCATTAATTTAACGAAAAGTATTTATCTTGTTACAGACAGTTTTTTTTTAAAATGATGTTATTAAGTTTTACATTTATATTTAACAATATAAAAATAGAATATAATGATATTAGATCTGATGAAAACCGACAGAATGAAAACTAACTTATATATATTTTGATAAATATGGTATTTTAAAAAATAATCTCACGGATTAAGAAATTTTTAACCATATTTAAACTGAACTTTTTAAAAAGTTTTCATTTCAACCTGCGAGATAATTAGAAATACAATATTAATTATGTATTTTTTTATAGATTATACAAAAAGTAAAATTTACAAATGATACAAACAACTATTTTTGAGTTTCTATAAACTTTTAATGTTACTGAAGTTTAATTTTGTTGAATAGTACTCATAGAAGGAATTATACATGGAATTTTGAGATTTTTAAAAATCCATTAGACATAGTAACTAAAAAAATGGTATTATGACATGTGTCGTTTTAACAATACAGTAGCAGATTTTTCTTAGTTTAGAAAAACTGGTTTAAAAATAGTATTTAGTTCAAATTAGAAAAAAATAATGATATTCATATATTGATTGTCAATTTTCCATCTAACATTTACTCTTATAAATAATTTAACATAACGATGACATTTTGCATTTTTACTATAAATAATGGTTTAAGAAACATATCAAGAATACACAAGATTACTGCTGTACTTACTTACGAAAAGAAATATTAATATTACAATTTATCTAGAACCTGTGTAATTTACAGCAAACAAACATTTTTGGCACATTTTTACACAAAAAATAAAAATATAGTCGTATATATGCACAAGTATGTTGTTTATACACAACAGCAGCTCTTCTTATAGCAGTAGAATAATTTATCATAAAAATGTGATAGATGATTTTTTCACAATCATTTAATTTGATGATACTCGCAAAATCAACATAAATTCATAGGGTTTTCATACCAATCAACATAAAGCTAATAACTTTTTTGAAATCGTGTTTCAAACGAAAGAATATTTTCACTACGTCACAAAACAAAGTAAATACTATGTTTATTGTCTTGCTTTGTATAAATAACGAAAACATACAAAATGAGTAATATTAAGCAGCGCGCTTTGCCATCAAAAGTATCTCATCCGTCCAGCATTAAATATTGATTTTCTCTTTTCTCGTTTACGATGTGGTACTAAGGGTTGAGTTTGACTAAACAAATCCGCTGGTGCGAAACAACTGCGTCGAGGGAGAAGTACGTACGGTTGAGTGTCGCTAGTTTAATGCTAAAAGAACCGATGTGCCCGTTTTTTAATTAAGACTCGTAAAGAGTTTTACGCATTATGTAAAGTCAAAGTAATTCGACTTGAAATTTGTGGTTTTATGGTTGTAGTGGCGTAAACCAGAGGGTCGAGCGGAAAAAATGATTTGCTGGCAAAACTCGCTTTGCATAGGTCTCGTTCGGTCAAGCCGACAACGCAGTTTTAAGTTACCGGCCCATCTCCGATCGTAAAGGCTTACATTTTATTTTGATATGCTTGAGAACTCAAGTACGTGTTGGCCAAGTTACACGGTATATTTTCTCTTTTATATATTCGCTGCACCGTATCTTTTATGCACACCCTTTTTCATATTGTTATTAATTAATATTTAACCTGATCGATTCTATCGCGATTTACAAATTTTACTTTTATTCGGAAAGAGCTTAGTATTTTTTATCCGTGTGCTCAAACATATTTTAAAATGTTTCTATCCGTGTTTTCTATGAAATTTATTGTGTAATATGATACAATCTGTCGTGGCATTTTCTACCGAATTTCAAGATAAAATTACTTTTGTCATTTCTATGTGACTGGGAAGATATATCTGATAGTTCAATGCTAAACATATTTGCTGATAATTTTTGTTTTCATTGTGGCAATAAATTTGATACGACGCGAGGGAAATTTATTCTATTATATTTGTTTGGACTTGAAAAATACGTTTTAAGTTATTATAATATATCAACAAGAATACACGTCTAACAAAAGTTGTTTTCCGTCGATTGCCTATTTATCTAAGGGATAAAATATGTGAAAGCGCCAGTCGGTTGAATGTCTTGTGGTTATAAGAATGATTTGTATTTACGCGATTTTACTCTGTATAGTGAAGACAAATAAACTGATAGTGAAAACAGATCGTCGTTGATAATTCTAATAACAAAATTTAATCAACTAAAATACACCACGAAATTAAATTATTATTATTGTTTTAATTATTTTTAAGATGATAAATGTGACCATTCCTAAATAATTGAATTAAATAAGTTTTCCTTTTGCATTGCTTCCTCTTCTGTAGTCCTTTTAAGCTATACAAAGTCTAAGTGTCCAGACGCAACCATTCGAGTGAACAAAATATTTGTCTTCTTTAGTTTTCATTTGGAGTTTTCATAGAAATGGAATTGAAATCATACATCTTAGGATGTTACATATTTCATTTAATTCGAACTTATTAAATACATTTTAACTCATAAACTGAAAATGAATGCAGTATACATTCAGTTTAGAAGAAATATGTCACCATTTTTAATTTTCATAGAGTCTTTTGGTAATTCTATGTCTCAAAAAAAAGAATTGAACAAGAAAAAATAAATAGCTTTATTAAACGAAATAATAAGAAATATCAATCTAAAACTAGAGTTTTAGTTTTATTATGAGTCAACGATGGTGTTTTATTTGAGTGATGAGACATCTATTATAATTTTAACTCTTTAGCTAACAAAAATAAATGGTTCTAAAATAATATTAATATTTAATATGTAAATGTATACATAATATAGGAATTCATAAAATTATTTGGATCCATATTTTCTCATTCTCATAAAATTATATTTAATGTTGTTTTGTCCTATTCAAATTTATTGTCTAGTTGTTATTTTACTCAACACAGTTAATAAAATTAATATTACTTAATAGCATTTTCCAGTTTACCCAAAAGTTATACATTAAAGTTGATACATTCGGAACATGTTAGAGGCCATTGGGAATCTAACGGTGTCGTTGTTCTATTAATATTTTCACTCTATATTATTTTATTTAACTTTTGACTTGCTCAAAAAACAATACTAGTTATATAATGATAACAGCATATACGCCATTTTAAGTGTTAAATGAAAAGTTCGAGTGATGGATTTTTAAAAAGAATAAATTCTAAAAAAATTTTTCTCTGACATTTTTTTATTAAATATTACGATGTATACTTTACATGATCACTGAAAGGGAGAAATTGATTTCAGTTACTGAAATATCAGAGAAGCGATATCATTATTTATGTTAAAATAAATTTCAATTGTTTTCATTCTCTTAATCATATTTTGTTAACCTCAATAATTATGATTAAGTATAGGCATTTTAGAAAGTTTTTATGATAAATCATAGTAAAAAAATAATCGTTTGACACAGACGAATGTGATAGAAGATGTTTGATAAGACTGATGGCATAGACCTATCACTCTGTGGCACGTAATGAAGCGATGTTTTTATTTGTTATTATTACTGTATCATTTCAGCCTTGAAGCTACGTCAAACAAGTAGTAAGAGATTACTTTTTGTTAAGCTTCATGTTTTAGCACTCGCATCCCATAAACTACCAATGGTAGTATCGAAAACCTATAAAATATTATTTACTTAATTCGTTGATTTCTGAAAAAAAATGACAGTGTATTTAAGATATAACAAAATGAAAATTTATGTTTAAGTAAGCAATGAAATTAATTTTAAATTTTAAAATTTTATTTAATGAATATTTCCCGGTAAAAAAGCAAACATACTTGCCTTAAATCTGTTTTTAAGAATTGCATTTCTATAATGTGTTCACTAACTTGTTATAAAACAGTTCATAGTTAACTTCCATTGAAACAAAATTTAATAAATCTATTTGTGTGTGAAAACTCCTAATGCTGACACTGATCTTTTTACGTCTAATAAAACTTACAAGCAATATAAATAATTTAATGTGATATATTCGTGTGTAATTGTCTAACAAAAATCTAACAAAAATCTGACAAAAATTTGTTTTATTTTATTGAATTTTAAGATTATATAGATATAATAAAGTAAATATGAATTTCCCTATTTCAACCAAACAAATTTGAGCTAATTTTTATTCGTAAAAAATATAACCTAAATATTTCTTTTTTATAATTCTTCCTCCCTATATCTGAAAAGATTTCGAATATAGTAATATATGTTGTGATCTTATGATGAAAAATGGAAATGAAATAAAGAAAAAAATAATATTACTTGAGATTTATGTTAACAATTAAATCATTTCGATATTTACTTACTTACTTCAACAACAAGAACATTTTATTCAGATTTTTGCTAGTGGTAACTTGAAAACATATTTTATAGTAAAGTATGTATAATTTACAGTATTCATTTAAAAAATTAAAAAATAGCATTTATTTTTGGAAATAACACACTCTTATTAATAATAGTAAGTTTTGAAATATAATAACTAATTATCATATCTAATCTGTTATGGCAGTTTTAAGCAAAATGAGTTGAAAAAATGTCGAAAATTACCAATTCTTTAAATTATAATTTTTTTGAGGAATTTTCCCCATTTACGGTTTACGAGGGAAATTTAAAAATTTTTAAGGGTAATTTCTTCAACTAGATATGATTTGTGATCTTTTGACGTATTTTTGAATGAAATCAGTCTAGTTTTATCTGAGATGAGGAGGTGATAGACACAAAAAAAAAAAAAATACATCATAGTAAAATATATACCTTTTCAGCTTTGCATCGAAGCTAAAATACACAAGGAAAATTTTTTATCAAAATACTAAAATTTCTTTTGTATATTTTTAAATAATATAATATACATGATATTAATCAACAGTGATCCTAGAGATAATTTTTAGGGGGGTGTGGACAGAACTTTATTGCTGTGATATTCTTTGTGATAAATTTACAAACAAATTACCTCAATGAGTAAAAATTTTTACAATATGTTCTAAAAATACCGACTATGAATGAGTTTAATAAACGTTGAGGGATGTAATATCCTATAAAATGGCTCTTGATATAAAGAAAAAATCACCTTTTTTAAATCCTGGTTAAACTGTATGATTTTATTTGTTTTGTGATCACATAATTATACAGCAAAAGATAATTTTAATACAATTTTTTTTTATTAATTATTAATATTATTATTATTATATTAACATATTTTATTTGATTAAAATGTAAAATCGGAAATAAATACAGAAAAACACTTTATATAAATGAAAACCGATGTTTTTAAAACATAAATTGACTAAATTATCTTAATTTCGAGAATAATATTAATAAAAGTATAGTTTATTACAAAATACTAAAATTTTGCCATAATGATGATATTTATAAAATAATATATTTTATCAATTTTTAACATAGTATTCAATTTCAGTTTTTAAATGATTTTTGCGCATAACAAAGATTTAAAGTAAATTTATTCGTTAACATTCATTTTCTGAAATGTTTGTACACATAAAATATTCCCTTATTTATGTAAAATTCTGATACTTACAGATTATTTTAAATTTAAATAAACTAAAACTACTTATTGGTTACTTATAATAGGTTTCTCTTCATTCTCGTCATAATGATTATCAAAATTAAATCCAATATTATAGAAATAGTATTGTAAAATTTCACTGTAAGTATACATAAAACGATGTACAATATTTGTTATTTCATCGCTATCGAGTAATTCATTTTCAGTTTTGTGTTCGAAGTATTTAGTAACATATGTTGTTGAAAATATAGTCCAATATTGTTCCATCGACTTACAGATATGTTTTCGAATAAAAAATGACAATGAAGTATCTATATCCTTTAAGAAATTCATAGTATTTGAAAGGTTTGAACGTATATTTTCAGCAGTTTTTTCCAAATCCACTATTTTATCTTTTAGAAAAACGTATTTACCATCATGAAGAACAATCAAATTTTCACTCATTTTATTTATATAATTGTTCAGATTATTGAATGTTATACACAAATTATCATTCGCATGATTTTGTTCAATATAATTTAATGCATTTGTCAATGGCCCAATTATTAATTTACTACTTATTAATATTAAACGCAATAATTCGATTGATTGTATAATTTTTAATTCATTTGCGGGATTATCATTCAAGAAAATATGTCTCAATTGGTTTAATACTGATAAAAAATCTTTAACAATAGTAGTGTACTTACAACTCAAAATCATCTTTGCGTTCCAAATTTGTTTAGAAACATCACTTTCAGTGGTGTACATCGTATTTTCAATAGT
Source organism: Daktulosphaira vitifoliae (assembly GCF_025091365.1). Lineage (NCBI taxonomy): Eukaryota > Metazoa > Arthropoda > Insecta > Hemiptera > Phylloxeridae > Daktulosphaira > Daktulosphaira vitifoliae. The sequence goes on from NW_026099572.1 coordinate 7,570,889, forward strand.
CGGATGACGTTTATATATATTATCCCACACAATATAGTCTTGCGTTCCATTTTTAAATGTTATAGATCTGAAATGTTCCCATTGTAATGTTGTAGTCATTCTTAAAATATCTTCATTTGTCAATTCACATTTTACGCTTCCATAGGTGATTAAGAATATGATAATAAAATTTAACATTAACTCCATTTTTAATAAAACAATACTATTGTATAGATAAATTACTAAATTGTTAATATGAGCAAAGAAGATAAGAATCCAGCTTATATAAAATATAAACGTTTTAGAACAGTATTACAATAAAAGTATATTATTATAAAAATGTAAGATTTATGACATTTTGGATCTTAAATAAATGAACTTAAAAATATTTTAAACCTAAATTCGCAGTTGAACTATCAAAAACCTTAAAATAGAAAAATTTATTTTTTAACTACAATAATTGAGAGGTGTATCCGAAAAATAATTGTTGTCTGCTGACAGGTTACTTTATAGTATACAGTGTGTCCCACTATGTTCTGACATCATTAACTTTTTATTCAGTCAAAATTTTGCATTTTTTTTTTTTAGCTTCGATATGAAACTGAAAAAATATTCATTTTAACATGATTTGTTTATTTTTATTTTTTTTTAGCTTCGATGCAAAGCTGAAAAGGCATAATTTTACTATAAATGTGTTTTTTTTTTTGTGTGTCTTTTACTAATTTTTCTCAGATCTCAACGAACCAATTTCTTTCAACAATTAGTCAAAAGTTCACAAATCTAGTCGAAGACATTACCCTCAAAATTTGAAAAAATTTCCCTTGTTTCCCATAAATAAGGGAAATCTCCAAAAAAAATACAAATTTAAAAATCGCTAATTTTTTCAATTTTTTTTTACTTAAATGTGCCATAACTATTTTAAAAATGACCAAATCAATATAATTTTTATTTTATAGATATATGAGGTATTTACCTATCATTTTATATATTTTTTATAAATCTGACTCATTACCTGCCCACAAGGGGAATTCAAAATGACAACTTTTTCACAAAAAATTAATATTTTCAACTTAACTTTTGAAAGTGTTCCGGAAATACTGACACTTTTATATTTATAGCATAAATTAAAGTTAATGTATTATACTTTAATACAGAACAAAACATTTGGGACTATATTTTATCTTCACGGTGAAAATGGTTATATTAATTAGAAGAATTTTGTTATTATGAAGGTCATATGCGAAAATTTAATTGAATATTTGAAATAAGCGCAAAAATGAGATTAGAAAAGTATATTTTGGTTTCGAATAAAAATTCTTTATAGACAAGAAAATTTATTTATAAATAACAAAAAAATTTATTTTAAGTATTGCACTATGACTTATATTTATTATATAAGTTTGCCATAAAATTAATAAATAATTTTTTTAAATTTCTCCATAAAAGTTGATACACTATATTATTAAATATCAATTTCATACTATATTTAATAGCTATAATAAAAATGTATACATATATTACACTTATAAATAATAAAATTTGTAATCAGGGTATAAATAAGTAAATAGGAGATCATGTTGCTTTTGAAATAATCCACCAATTTGTTTAATTAAATTTTATCTACAAATTTGCATCGAAGCATTTTGTATGATAGTGATTTTAATCACTGTCAGATTAAATCTATACTGGACCCAACTATGCCACGTCCCGACTGTTCTGCAACCCCACTGTGCTGGGTTTTTAGTTTTAAATTTCAACATAATTATATTTTAATTAAAAATTAAATTATATTTGTCAGTTAGATCTGAGACACCTTGTATATATATATAAGCTTATAAATTAATTTTGTTTTATAGAAATAGAAAATAATTTGATACAAATTGGAAATTCAAATTACACATTTTTATTAGCTGCCAAACGATTTTATTATGTTTTTATTGCGAGCGAGTAAATGAACTGTTAAAATTATAGTTAAAGCTTAAATTTGAAAAAACATTAACATTTAAAATATATGAACTTCGGTTTCATACCAAACAAGAACGTACACGGAGTAATGAAAAAATCTATTAACTTTTATTTTTATGATTATTCTAATTATTCTAATCATACTTTAAGCCTAATAAATTAATATAATTTATATATACACAAATACTATTAATATTAGCCACTCGATTTCTCTTAAAATAATAATTTTAAGTTTACGATAAGAAAAATGTATTTTATAGTTTTATATATTTCTTAATTAATCAATTATCAAGTATTTTTTTAACTCATCCCTTAAACATTATGAGGACGTTAACTGTTTTCATTTTTTTATACAGAGTGATCCATTTAACATTGACCAGCAAATATCTTATCTTATCTAATATGTGTCTTTACGAGCCATCATAACCGCTGCAATTAACTACCTGTATTACAAGTCTACCCGTTTTATACATATATATAGGTAAAAAAAATCAAAACTTTAAAGTGAAATAACATGCAAACTAATCGACTTAAATGAAAAATTCAAACGCTAAAAATTATAAAAAAAAAAACTCTATCAATATATCTAACTAAAAATATATGTTTCCATTTGAAAAAAAAAAGTTGGTACCCTTTTAAGGCATAAGGGATGAACCTAAAAATTATCTGATCATGGATAAATGTAGAGTTTTATGTAACTAAAATAATTAAAAAAAAAAATTATTAAAATAATAAATAGTTTTTGAGATATTTGCTGGTCAATGTTAAATGGATCACCCTGTATAACAACATACTTACTTAACTAGTTTATAGAATAAAACATTAACTAATTAAGAAAATTCTGATCGATAACAACTTTTGATCTATTATTGCAGAAATCATAACTATTTTTAGATATTAAGTAGAAAAAGAGCACGGCAATATAAATACGTAATTATTGAAATAACAGTATCCGCACCTTACCTTTACTGTATATTTTAAAATGTTAATAAAAATGAATTAAAACATCATAATTGATAAATCAAGAATTATATGAATATAAAAAATATTTTCTGCATCAGTTAGTTTTTAGATCGTTTCATCATTTTGTTTTATTCTCTAATATGTTTTCATTAAATATCATGTCGAGTCATTTATTCTGAATTAATTATTAGCTCAAAAATTCTGATATCTAATAATTGCTATACTATCAGTTGGAGTTTAGCAAAAAAATAAAAACTTTACTTTCATAATTTCTTTTAAATTTTTTAATGATTATTCGTCAAGATGGGAATATACCAACTATTTTCTATTTTCTATTATTTTCTAATTCCACCTTTAAATACTATTTTTTTTACATCTGTCAAGTTTTCTTGATATATATTTCGCAAAAAAAAAAATAGTAATAAAGCATTAAAAGCACTTGTATACTATTGTTTGCTAAACTAGCAAATAACATTTTTTGCTATTGTAGTCACGTATGTGAATTGTCTATTCCAGAGACTGATATACCTACACAAACTTACACACCAACATGTATGGTGAAAGCCAATCACCGGAAGATTGGGAAATCCTAAAGAGCTGGTATTATCGTTCTTATCTTTTGAAATTCTTATTTTCGATATAGTTGATCAAACACACTTTATTGACCTTTAAAAACGTAAATCACAAAGGAAAATGCACGTTTTTTTAACAACTATTCAGATATTAAAGCATCTCTATTTGTTTTTAGATAGGTAAATAGTTTTATTTGATGATTATTTGGCATTTTGTTCACTGGAGAGTACTAAAAAAACTTGAATTTTTTAGTTAGAGTTTGAGTGTTTACCATCTCAAGTATTTACAAATATTTACCTAAAATAGGAAGAACTTTTTCTTTGTTTAAAAATATTTATAGTAAGAATGATCCATCTAAATAAACAGTTACTTTCAATTTAAATTTCTTATGAAAATTCTATAGTTATATATGACAATTTTAAAATAATATTTTTATCAGTATATCATTTATATTAGTTTAATCGGTGTTCAATTAAATTAAAATTTAAAACTGAGTCTTTGTATTTTATGTATAATAAGCTATTTTTTTTATAATTTAAAATTATAATAATTATTTGAATTCAATTTAATTTTGTTATGTTTAGAGTTTTGATAGTTTAACCTAACGTTAGTCAGTTAATGTTCAGACAAAACTTTTGCTAAAACTTTATTAGTAAATTTATATTGTTGTCTACTCATGTATTAGCTACATATCGCTATCACTTGATATATAGATTTAAAAAAGTAAAAGATGAAGCATTCACAAGAAATATTAAAATAGTTTTAAAGTGCTTTTGACACAATTTTAGATTACACTTTAATTATAATGAGAAAAATATNTTTTAAAGTGCTTTTGACACAATTTTAGATTACACTTTAATTATAATGAGAAAAATATCAATGTAATCTTAAAACTATTTATATTATCAAAATAAATAAATCATTTGATGAATTTCTCTTTTGTTCTGACAATATCATGTTTTGGAATTTTAAAATTGTGATTATGTTACGAGTTATAAACTTATTATCGTTATAAATAAAGATAAGCCGATTTACTAAAAATGTATTAATCAACAATTAAGTTTTAATTAATGAAAATTCAACAATTTATTGATTAACTTTTAAAGGCAGTTTATTTTATCCATCGAGAAACTACTTTGAAATTCAAATAAAATACTAATGAATATAAATGAGATATTGCAATAAAGAAGTTAGTCAATATCTAGAAATTGAAATATTAACCTATTAGTAAATAAATTAAGCTCATAAAAATGGATTTTTTTATGAGTACGTTAATTTTTATTAATAAAGTAGATTACATTATCATTATTATATTACTTGTTATATACGTATTTTTTTTTTTTATAAGGTTTTTAAAAACAAAATTAATTTAAACAAATTTTATTCTTATGCTATGAAAGTATAATAAGTTCATTACCTTTGAGGAGAACACTAGTGATGGTATAACTTTGAATGGAACAGTATTTATGATAATGTGAATCTAATTAGTTATGTTAAAATTGTACGTTGGGATAACGTCAATACAATTTAAGAATTAAAAATTTATAGCTGGAGCAATTGGAACTGTAGGATATTAGATATGACCAAAGAGTATTTTCATAACAAAACAATTGTTTGGAAATAATAATTATCGACTAGATCCTGTACCCTCTAGTCATGGTTTGGAAATTGAAGTAGCCTTCCAGTGATAATTCTCGCTCATATAATAGGTATATATATGTAGATATGTTATTGTCCCATATTTCTCCATTGTGTATTTAATGATTTAGATTGCTGTTTATTAATCAAATTGTAGGTTCGCCTACTTCGTTATGCAGAATAGTGTATATATTATGCTTTTGTTTTTACTATATAAATTCACAAATGAATTATTGTTAGCTATATATTTTCTGATAGAACTTTCTATATAATATTGTGGTTTTTTTACAGAAACACTATGCGGACCTCATGAGAAGCGATTGCTCAACGATTTGCTGGATCCTTACAACACGCTTGAAAGGCCAGTAGCTAATGAATCGGAACCACTACAACTAAATCTTGCTCTTATGCTTATGCAAATAATAGATGTGGTAAGAGAAAAGTTAATATTTACTACTTATACTCTTGCAATTTCAATAATAGATGTTCTAAATATGTCCATATTATAACTGTGAATAACACAAAGGACTACTACTAACTACTGAAATTATTTTTGGCCTAAAACTCTTTTTCACTTGTCAATGAATAATAAATAGGTTTTCCTAGTTTTTGATTGTTTGCATAATTTCCCGAACATAAAGTTTTATTGAAAGTACGCCATCTGTCGAAAATTCATCTGGAGGAGTTAGATTGTTTGAAAAAGATATCACGAATGAACTTTTAAGTTGGTGAAATTGGTAACATAAATTTAAGTTCCCTCAATATTTTACTCAACTATTTTAAGCTCATTAGTTTGAAACAAATATATAATGTAGTGTTCATACGAAATTGTTTGTTAATCAAATATGTATAGTACAAGAATATAATATTTCTATTGAATTTAAAAATTATAATTGATTTATAATGTATAATATTATGAAATCATAATGATATTAAAATCTTTTTTGGTAACAAGTACACTATAATTATATGCTGGGTAAAATGATATGTATATAAATAATTTAGTGGGTTTTTCAGAAATTCTAATGTTTAGTTTTGACCATTGAAATCCAACGAGTTTACTGATAATAATACATATACTTATATGAAAATAGTGATCTTAAATGTATGGCAATCTCATCTAGATGATATATAAAAAAAAGAGTATAAAATATAATTAATCACAGTCGAAAAAAAAAACAAAAAGAAACAAGATATTTCTTAACTTTAAACAAAAAAATGATGTCCCATTAGTATCATTTTGCTTTTTGTCTTATACTCTAGAATTAAGTCAATGTAATCCTTTTTTTCTATTTCTTTGCTGTTTTCCTAATTTTTATCAATAAAATTTATCTGAAATATTGTTTTTTTTGCTTTGTCTAGATCTTTGTCATGTATTGTATTTCTTATTTTTTCATTTTACAGTTAATCTTTTCTTAAATTATNTGTATTGTATTTCTTACTTTTTCATTTTACAGTTAATCTTTTCTTAAATTATTTCAATTTACACTAGCTTTGTAAAAATTTAATTCATGATAATTTTGACAATTAAAATTAACCCTATATTTAATTTTAAAATTGTTAAGTCTTAAGTATTTAGTACACTTTTAAATAAGATACTTAGGAAATTTCAAAATTATTATATTTATTTTTGGTAAAATAGATTATTAATGGATATTGCATTCTCTTTTTTCATAAAACTTGTTAGATTATTTTAATTTTAATATTTCAGTTATGTTCCATTGTATTTAAAAATATTATAATAATATAAAAAAAATTATAATATTATAATAATTCATAATTTTTATGAAACCATTTTTGAAAATTCCTAAAACACAACAATTTTTACGAATTAATTCGATATTTTATAGTCTAGTCCATTTAATTTTCAATAAATACCTATCAACTATTATGACTAATTTGCTTTATTTTACTTTTTATACTGTTTCATTCAAATTCAGCAAAAATTCTAACACTGTTTCAATAATTTTTCATATATTAAGCAATTCGATAACTATATATTTTTTTGTTTTTATGCGATATAACTTATTTATGGCATCTCTATTTTCAAATGATTTTACAAATAAAAAGCTACTTAAAATTTATACATTTATTCATAGAGTATAAACGACTCTCTTGAAATATAAAAAGAATATAAATTTAAAATTCAAATATATATCATCCAAAAAGGTTAACAAATAAAATATACATAATTGCAAAAATACCACATATTTAGTTACAAAACAAGAATTCTTTCACACATAAAAAATATTATTTTATTTAATATAATGTTATTTATTGTTATTGCTATTATTTTTAACTTATAGATAAAGAAAAAATTCTTTGTAATTCACATAAAAAGTGCATTATATATTGGAGATTTATTCGTATTTACGTTACTAATTATAACAATAACTTTTAAGTTAAAAAATAATTAATATAGAAGTATAATAATAATAATTTTTTTTTTTAGAATGAAAAAGATCAGTTGTTAGTGACCAACATGTGGCTAAGACTGGTGAGTATATGGAAATTTAAATCAAATATTATAATAATTAAATTGATTTTAAAAATTCATAATATTTAATGGACAGAACTTTTATGAAATAATGTGAATTTTTTATAATTAATAAGGTGACTTGAATAATTGAATTGGGAAAATCTCGTATTTCAACCCAAAGTAATGGGGTTAAATTTTGTTGTGCATTTATAAATACAGGATAATTAAAAAAAATCGTTTTGAACGTTTATTACATTGAATTTTTACACAAATAAAACCATTATTGTTATGTGTTTGATATTAAAATTTAGATCAGTCAAAATTAAATATTAGTCTTCACCAACACATTTTAAGTTTAGAAAGTAATTGTTAACTTAACAAGTTCTTTAGTAGTTAGTTAAATTACATATAATATTTGTGTAGCGTAGTAAATCAAACAGTCGCCGCCTTTGAGCTGATATTCAGCTGCACTGTTTGCTATTGGTTACCGGATGGATGACCATATGGTAACATTATTAGTGACACACTTCTTGTTCCCTGAGCTATAATAAAGTTCTGATAAGTGACAGCCGTGGTAAAATTTTTGTAAAATCGTAAGTTAAAGCTGACCTCAGGTACATTTCGCACAACTCAAGCTACAGCTAGTAACTAAAAATGGAAGCTTTTAATAATATGGTTTTCAGATAAGTTACCTGTCTTATATAACGATGACATTTCTAATGGGCTAACTAGAATTTATAGTAATTATGGTATTACATTAATTAACATCTAAGAGTAATAATTCAAAAGATTTATTAAGTAACCCTAAAGATTAGTAGAAGATAGGGGAAAATTGAGTAATTATAAACTATAATATAAAAGTTGACAAATGTTACTTATGGAAAGTAAAAAATTATTTTTGTGATGTACCAATCGAAATATATCGTATACATGATTTTTTAGTATTTTTTTTGTTTTGTGGTTTTCAATAATTACTTATTCTTTAATATTCAATTCTGAGATTGGTTTGTAGCAATTCTCCATTCTTCACTATTATTTGTTGCATATATTCCATTTGTAGTCTTCCCCTAGCATTTTTTCCTTCCACGTAGCCTTCTATAATTAATCCTAGCAACCCTCCATGCCTCAATACGGATATGTATTGATTTCCATGCAATCCATTAATTTCTTCTTTTCTTGCTGCTGCTTCATAAAGTTCTTCTCTTGGACATTCTTTCTAATACTTCCTCGTTTGTTACCATGTCCGTCCAACTTATTTTGAGCAGTCTTCTGAAACACCGCATCTCGAAAGCTTCTATTCTTCTCCGCTCTTCTTTGGCAATCGTCCACGTTTCGTTACCATAAATCATTATACTCTATACGTATGTCTTCAGGAGATTTATTATGGTGCGTATGCTAATATTTTTTGAAGTAAAAAGTCCTCTCTTTTTGTTAAACGCTATCTTAGCTTGGCATATTCGCTTTACTATTTCTTTTTTACTCGTACCATCCTTACTTACTATGCTTCCCAAGTATGCGAACTCATCTACTGGCTTTATTTCGTGATTATTTTGCAGATGTATTCTTGTTGTAATATTATTGCTTCTGCTGCATACGAAAACTTTGGTCTTTTTCGTATTTCTTTTTATGCTCAGTTCATTGAGCAGAGTTATTTCCATTCACCTCAGCATCTTTTGCAATTCTTCTTCATTTTCAGCTATGACTGCTATATCGTCTGCGAACCGTAGCATATCGATTTTCTTCTCATCTATCTTCATACCCAAATGTATTTTATCCCTTATTATGTTAATTGCCTGCTAGATGTTTGCGTTGAATATGCTAAGTGAAAGAGTGCAACCCTGCCTAACTCTTTTTCTTATGTGTGCTTCTTCCTCAGTTTCACAAATCGTATAACAGCTATTTCCATCTGGTATAGTTTAAAGAGTAGTCTCCTTTCAGTGTATTCTATATCCACTTTTTTAAACATCTTGAATATTATTGCCCAGTTAACATTGTCGAATGCTTTTTCTATATCAACAAAAGCTATGTATGTAGGCTTATCTTTTCTAATTCTTTTTTCGACAATTATTCTTAAAGCCAGTATTACTTCCCTTGTACCCATGTTTTTTCTGAACCCAAACTTTTCTTCTGACAATATGGATTCAGTCTTATATTCCATTCTTCTTGACATAATTATTGTCATTATTTTTGACACATGTGTCAGCAAGCTAATTGTATGGTACTGATCATATTTGTTTGCGGTTGCTTTTTTCGAGATATGAATAATCTTCACTTAGTAAAGTCTAGAGGAAGTTCTCCTGAGTTAAATATCTTCTTTATGAGTAAAAAAGCTCACTGCCCATGTTTTCGCCAGATTCTTTCCAAAGTTCTGCTTGGATTTCGTCAATTCCTGCAGCCTTCTTCTTTTTCAGGTCTTCAAGTGCTTTATCAAATTCTTCCTAAGTGCACTATAATATGAGCTATTATCCATTACATCTTCATGCTTAATTTATTGTCCCATGAATTCTGGCCCCTCATATAGCTGTTCTAGACACTTCTTCCATATGTTTCCTCTATGATTGTCTTCGTAAATAATTACTCCGTTGTTATCTTCTATTGCCCCCCTTTTTGGTTTATAATTATTAAAGAAATTGTTTACTGATTTATACAGTGCATCTCTGCTACCACTCCTTATTTGTACCTCTATTTCTTTGCATTTTTCCTCTAAAAATGTTTCCTTTGCTTCTTTTGACTTTCGTATTACAAGATTTCTTAGTTCTATGTATTTCCGCTGACTTTCAAGAGTAGTTTCATTTTTAAGCTTTCTTCTTTCTTCTATCATACTTGCGATCTCTGTTGTATTCATTCTTTCCTAGGTACTGTCGTTTTATTTTCTTTCAGAGTCTTTGATGCTGCTTCTGTCACTGTGCTTTTTATAATACCCCACCTATAGTTTATATCGGTTCTCTCATTTATATTTATATTGTTTATAAGTTCTTTAAACTTATCATTTGCCTTTTCTTCTTTTAATTTATTTTTATGTCATCGATCCTTTTTTCTCCTTGATACTATTTTCTTGAGCTTTAGGTTACTTTTCATCATTAATAGGTTATGGACACTATCTATGTCTGCTCCTGGGTAGCTTCTGCGGTCGTTTACTTGGTTTCTACATCTCTTCTTGACCATAATATAATATATTTGATATCTACCTATGTCTCCCAGCATTTTCCATGTATATCTTCTCCTTGGATGGTGATTGAAGTAAGTATTTGCTATTAATAACTTGTGTTTTGAACAGAAATCTATTAATCTGTCTCCTCTTTCATTTCGGCTTCCTAGACCGTAATTTCCTATTATGTACCCTAGGCTTTTTTTCCTACTACAGCGTTCCAATCACCCATAATTATAAGATTTTCATCTCTTTTAATTTTTTCAATGACTTTTCTAAATAATTACATGAAAGTTAAATATGCGCTATAAGTATGGCATGTTCATTAATATATTATGTTTCTTGCTTGAATAGTAAATTTCATCAAATTTTTCTAATTTGTAATAATTTATAATTATAGGAATGGAATGATGTAAACCTACGATGGAATCATAGTGATTATGGTGGAGTAAAGGATTTGCGAATACCACCACATAAAATATGGAAACCAGATTTGCTCATGTACAATAGGTGTGTATGAATATTTTTTTCGTTTAAAATATTAAGAATTCGTGGTGTGAGGTTTAGACAATAAATTTCTACTTTTTATACTAGTATAGGGCTGGCAGTAGTAGATTACGTATGCAACGTGGCCAAATAGCCGCAAGCGAGAAAACTTGATATAGTTCTAAGGTGGACGTAGATCGGTAGAATAGATTTAGCATTAGATTTGCGCTAAGGGAACAACCACTAGACAGTAAATGTATATGGTATGTTTTGTTGTTTTGGCTGACTTCCAAAGTAGTTGTTATGATATTCGTGGATGACATATTATTATAGCCAAAAATATTTCAAAGAGTTACTGAATTTTAGCCAAATACGATGTAGTTTTTATCAGATGAAGTATGAAAGAAAAACTTTTATAGTGAATATGAAATTTTTACTTATTGTTAATGTTTCTATCAAACGAGGAAATTAACAAATACATGACGAAGATAAAATTGTCAAAGAACAAACCGCACAGCACACAAATGCAACTATATTACACTAATTAAATATGAGATATCTGTAAAAAGTTCTACGGCTCCTCAACTAGAGACGCATCAGCGACTTTACGTCCTTTGTGTTTATATCTCTAGTTATTTATTAATTTCAACCATGTATAGTTGCTGTTAAATTCAAAAGAAACTTAGTAAAAGTTACATTTTTTTAAAAGATCTAACTTTTATGAAAAAACCATAAATTTCAATTAGTTACTAATAACAATATAAATGAGAACTATAAGATTAAATTAACAAAAAAACCATGTAGAAATAATTCAGGTTGGAAGTGAGACGGTTATATTTCAATAAAAAATAATTGTTTAATAGAGAAAGGTACGATTTTCAGTATTAAAAAAAAACTTCAGCGTGAAATATATTTATACCTAATATTTTTAACTGGTGTTTTACATTCTTTGTTTCTAGTGCTGATGAAGGATTCGACAGCACGTACCAAACGAACATCGTAGTGAACAGTAATGGTAGTTGTTTGTATATACCACCGGGCATATTCAAAAGTACGTGCAAGATAGATATCACGTGGTTCCCCTTTGATGATCAAAAATGTGATATGAAGTTTGGAAGTTGGACTTATGATGGTTTTCAGGTAAAATTGTTAATTTATAAGCATTTCACGTTTCAGTTATAGTATTTGATATAAATTTTTATATAGAAAAAGTAATATTTTCGGCTGAAAAATGTAAGTAAAATGTTTTACCAAAAAAATTCATATTGTAGAGGAGTATTATAGGAATTTGTTAATAAAGAAGCAGATAAATTTTTTCGACATTTAACTTTTAGAATGATTATGATTTAAATAAATTAAAAAATATTATATATGTGTAATACACGTATAAAATATAAAATACACATTGTGTATACTATATATGAGTTTTCATCTTTGAATCGAGTACGCCATTTATATTTATTTGAAAATTATTCAAATGTCAGTCATTCTCGAAATTTAAAATTTAGAAAATTTTCTATGTAAATAATTGTACTTAAAGCTTATCGAAGCTGAGGGGTATTGGTTTTACCACAATTTGCGTTTTTTTTTTGTCTGTCCGTTCAGAAAAATTATTAGTTTTCACCCAGTCGATTTTAATGATTTATACGGAAAAGGAACTATAGTTTGGTCTGGTTAAAGATATAACAATCGAAAATTAAAAAATACTTTCAATTAAATTTTTTTTTTTAATTATCATGAAATTGAACAGCCATCAAAAATGGGAAAAATTACAAATTGTTTTTGCAATAACTTAAAAAAAAAACGGCTGAATCTTTATAAAATTTTAATTTTAGGACATAAAAAGTTTTCTTTTGATATTCTATTCTTAAAAATCAAATGGAAAACTTAAATAAAGAAAGGGTTTAAGAGACGCGTGCTAAATTTCAATTTTTGAAACTGATTCGGTACGTTTGCATTTTATAGTAACTTGAAAAGAAATAAAATTAAAAAATGAAATTTTTAGTAGGAAATTAAGTAAGGTGATAATATTTTTTGTAATTCGAAAACAGATATTTTTAAACGGATAATGAAAAGGACGCTTAGAAGCAGTTTAAATATCTGACTTCTATTTTTCTTTATAAGTTACCACACGTAAGGAGAAGTTTGATGTTGTTACTCCTATGAGAGAGTGAGGTTCAAGAGTTCAAACAATAATGCAGCACAATGGAGTCAAAATTGAATTATTCCTTATATTTCATTTTTTAATTAGTTAAAAGGATCATATGCTGTAACGTGTAATGATGTACTTTGAGTGGCGTTTTTCTACGCCTCGCTTGCAAGGATTTTTGACCAGAGTAGACCGAGTTGTTAAACTCACGCCATGCTTCTAAGTATTATTTTCCCTTTAATTTTATAATTAAGTATTCATCATTTAGAATACTTTATTTCCTAAAGCTCAACTTTCTAGTTAGCAATGAATCTGCTAAATTATCAATAAAATAATGATTTTATCTTACATTGTTTGTCTGTCTGAAATTTCTTAAGATTTGAATATGGGTGTTTACGAATTTTTTTTAGAAATATTTTATCTTCTATTCACACGAGATATAAAATAAAAACAAACAGAGTTTATCTTTATTTAAATAACATAAAAAATGTTAGGCAAAAGACTTTAAATTAAGTAATTGTTCGGGAACACGCAACCTCTAATACTGGTGTGTTATATTTTTACGGATGTTCAAATCGTCAACGTATATATCCCTAAATAGTACTAATTATCAATTTACAACTTCTAATGTATGTACTTCATAACAATTTTTAAAATTAATATTAATATCGTAGATTTAATATATGTTAAAAAAAATTAAAATTAACTTACCCTATAATTATGAAAAATTCATCTGCCGTCAAATACATAAAAAATCACGATTTTTTCTGCATTATTACAATATGTCTTTAAAATTATTTTTTTTTTAGTTGGTCTCATATGAAATAAATAATAAATATGCAGTCTAAAAAAAATATTTAACTTAATAATTATTAAATCCAATTATTGGATCTTTTTGTTTTTTAGCCAGTTAAAAAACCATATACGTTAAGTATTTTAATACTCGAAAATAATCAAAATATGTTAATACTTTAATTGAACTATATTAATAATTGTTATAATATTATTATTCTTGTATTATTTAGCTGGATCTTCAACTCCACGACGATGCAGGAGGGGACCTATCTGGTTTTGTAACTAACGGTGAATGGGACCTACTCGGTAAGCAAATTAAAACTTATAAAATTGATAAATTTTACTGGTTTGATTTTAATTGTTATTTATCAATATTACCTTCCATTGTTTTACAAAAAATTATAATAAAATGTTTTATTTGAGAGACAAAAGTCGCTATAAATTATTGTATTGTGGGTATATCTAAAGAGTAATTGATTTATCGTTTATCATCAGATTTTTTCTAAAATAATAAATATATAATAATAACCCTGTGATGCTAATAAATACTCTTGAGTTTTTATTTAAATTTTTTTTATTTGAATATAACTAGTAGTTAATATTTTCTACAACAAAAACATATCTAAGTTAAGTCCTACTGTTTCATCACAATTTTTGATATAATATTGTAAATGGTTCATACTATAGAAAAGTTAACTCAAAATAATGAATTAAACTTTTTGTGTTCGTTAATTATAAATCATTTTACAATATAATTATAGAAAAATTTTCAGTGAACAAATATTCATGAACTATATGAATGGAAAATCAAAATATAGGTAAATAAAGAAAATTAAAAGATAAAAAACTTTTTAAATTTAAAAAGTGTTATCAAACGGTCATTTTCTCAGTTGGATCAATTTCTAATATCCACAATAGTAATACATGTATGTAGCCATTTAAAAAAATTAATTTCGTATAAAGGATAAGGAATGTATATTATTATTTTAGAAGATATCTAGATAAATCACTCTGTATATTAAACTTTTTTGTAATTATCTCACAACAAACTTTTTAAAATGAAATGTTTTAATCTATTTATGTGATATGATATAAATTAAACTGTATATATTATCAGTTATCAACTGAAAAACTTACATTTTTATATTATTCTGTAACATAGTTACGCTTTTCTTCTGGCGGAGCCCTTAAAATAAGAAAATTTGTCACTATCCTCTCCAAATAAAAATTGTATCCTCATTACGTAAAATTTTTTTTATGGGAAGAATGCCCCACCATAACAACGCCAATGATCGATTGATGTAACAAAAAATAATGTGGATATATTTTAAGTATTTTTGTCTCTAAAATAATCATGCGTTTGAAAATTTATTTACTTAATTGGTATTTAAATGGGTTATAAACTATCAACGATTAGAAAAATGAAAAATATATTTTCTTATTTTAACTTATTCCAAAGTATGCATACTTACTTAAGAAACCTAAATGTATTATTTTTTTATAGAGTGGAAATCATGTTTATATTTACTTGGATTAAATATAATAGTGATTTAGCACGTTTAAAACATCAAAATTAATTCTAAATTCATTTATTTACACTCAATTAATTGGTATTTTATAATTTTACATTTAAACAGGTAGTGAAATCATATTTTAGTTACCTACACTGTTAGGAACATATTAGTAATAATTAGTATTATGTGTAGAGTTCGCTTTATATTACATTTATTTATATTTTATTTACTGTTTAACTGAAACATTTAATTTTTTTTAAATAAAACTTAAAAATAAAAAGTCATAATAATATATTTATATAATAATTTTGTAGATAATTTAGTGAATTTCATCATAAAATATATGTAAGTTACAAAATATTTTGTTTAAAAATCATTTTTAATAAGAATTTTTATCACACACAAAAAGAGTTAACAATCTAAAATGTATGTGTAAAAATAAGTTTTAATTTTTTTTTTCATACGTTGAATGAGTGAGTAATTTTACTTTTTGGTGTTTCAGTTAAACACACTATAAATTTTGATTATTTAATGAGTATTGAAAAACCTACCAATGGATAACAAAAAACTTGATATCTATTTTTATTGATTTTTTATAGCACAAAAAAATGTATGAATGACGATAAAAAAATCAGTTTACATATTTTTAAGGATAATACAACTTTCAAAATATTTTTTTTTATTGAAATTATTTATTATAGTCATTGAATTATTTTTCTAATTCTGTATTAGTGTATAGGTAAAAAAGGTAATGCTTTTATAAAATCCCACAATCCTTTTATTCCTCATACTCTATCATCCATAAAAAAACTGCTTAAATTAAAAAATTCACTAAATTTAAGTGAAATCTAAAAAAGTTATATAAATCATGAAGACGTGTAAAATTTTATAATGAATAACACTCTAAATAATGAAAATCAGCACATTTTACTATATGAAGCATGTAACATGATCTTAAAATCATTTTTGATAAATTTATTATTAAACGAGGCTTTTATTTTGAAAATACAACAATATTTTATTTTACTTAATACTCTTAATTTAATTATTTATTAATTTTACTTTTTTATAAAAGTAAAACTATATTGAAATTAATATAATATTTTTTTTGAAAATTTATATTAATTTTTTCTTTTTATATCAATAAAGAAATTTAATTATATAAATATTATATGATTAACATCATAAAATATTATATAAATATATAAAGTAAAAAATGTATAGTTAATCAATATGTAGAATAGAAAACTTTTAACTAGTTAATAATATCTTCACATGTTTAACAGTTATTAGCTCGTCACTTATACATTTTAATGTAAATACTCTGAAAATGAACTTTAACAAAGTAATAATTTCAATAGTTTTAAGTTAAAATTATTTGTAATTTCATTCATGTTCTATTACTAATGATTTAGCGATTAACCGTAAATGTAGCATGTACACTGCGATATGTCATGATAATATTTAAAATGAACATTTTTGTAAATGCATGATTAATGTTTTTTTTTTATTTATTTATTAATTTATTTCATAGTTGATTGCTAGCATTTAAGAATTTTTTTATGCTAAGTACAACTACTGTGGCTTGGTTTTTATTTGGTTTGCATAAGACTTTGGATATTTGATTACTAAAATACTTTATAAGCATATCGTTTATATAATACTACGGTTCTATATATAGAATATGCATATACTATATTATATACATATAAATAAAATTGTAACATTAAAGGACCATCAGTTTAAACCAAAATAAACTTAATGCTTCACATTTAAAATATGGGTAGTATACTTAACTTAGCGAGCAACGAATTGCGCGCCTCCGTGCGAAAGAATTGGGGTTCAATTCTATTTTGCTGGACTTTGTAAGTTTTTTCGTACTCTTTGGCACAAGTATTAACATTTAGATAGGTGTTAAAAAATACTTGAAGAATAAAAATTATAAAAAATCAATTATTACTTTATCGTTACATCTATACACTTAACCACTTTCAGAGACTTATAGAAAATTCATAAATCATAGACCGCAATACTATAATAAAATTTTACACATTTAAGCGCCGTTGGTGCTGTAAATGAGTCTTTTTCGATAATATTCTTTTTAACTTATTTGTATTATATTTTACATTATTGTAAAATGGTTATGAATTGTTGATCAACAAGTAAATTATTGGTTTTTTCCAAATATATCTATTTAGCTTCTTATAATATGATCAACCGTATTTAGAGATATGGTCTACTTCGAATAAAAATTATCCAAATTTATGTTTTCGAGTTTACAAACGCTATTGGGTTAAATTTATACTTGATGGCAAAGTTGAGCCCTTTTTACGGTAATTATAAAAAGTTTTTTGATTAAAAATTTTTCTATTGCATCCATAAGTAAACATTTTTAAGGGGAGGTTATTATTTTTAATTTTTGAAGAACAAATATATATATTTAAAAAATCTTTGATTTATTTATTATCATATGACTATCAATCAAATAAGGATATTTATTTTCTCATCATAAAATTTCAATAAATATTCATTACTTGGAATGATTTACAAAATTGATTAAATATTCATAAAAATATAATTAAGTTCTATGTTTTTTAAGAATATACTCAATGGTAATATATAGGATAGTAATCCTGTTACTAAGAAAATTATTTTATTATATCACTAAACGCTGTAAACCAAGTCCATAAAGAATAGATAGAGACAGTGAATTTTTCAGTAACAATTCCGATAAAAGTTCATGCAATTTTATCATAGTTTTTGTATCAATCCTCGTTTCTCATATGTTCTTGTTTTAGCGCGTAGAACTGACACGGATGACTACTATTATCTAAAAGATTAATAATGACGGGGGAAAAGAAGACTATACAGCTATTTTATAAACGTGTCACACTGTTTGGGGATAGTATCCCAAGTGATTCTTTTGTCCATACTTCAATCAAGAAAATAGTATTTAAGAAAAAATATGGGTATGAACATTTTCCGTACGGGGAAAATGCAAAATTAACTGACCTGATGGTCCCAAACGTTACAAAATTCATTAAACATGATTTTTTCATAATAAATAAATTATATAACGTCTAAATAAAAACAATTACTAAATTGATGTGTTAACTTTTGTATTTGATTCCTTCACTTGACCGTTCCTTTTGACAGGCGTACCTGGCAAACGTAATGTGATCTACTACAGTTGCTGTCCTGAACCGTACATAGACATTACGTTTTCCATCTTAATTAGGAGACGCACTCTGTATTATTTTTTCAACCTGATAGTTCCGTGCGTGTTGATTGCGTCCATGGCAGTTCTAGGATTTACTCTACCGCCGGATTGCGGCGAAAAACTATCATTAGGTAAACCAAACTATATAATAACTAATTAGCTATCTGTTTTATATTTATTTTTAATTTTACAATTTTTATGCGCGCGTTATTGAGCTTGTTATGCAGTGAANAATATTCATACAATTTTTATGCGCGCGTTATTGAGCTTGTTATGCAGTGAACTTATATGGCATCGAAAAGGGTTGTTATAGGCTATAAATATATACTGAAATAAATATTGTAACAATTAAACTTGTCATATTGTGCTATAAAAAATAAATATACGTAAACTAATTTATGTTGTGTTAAGCTGTTCAATTTGTACTTAAACGCGTAAAAAATATAATTAATATATTTTTTTTTATGTTACATTGATATGTTCTTACAGTTATCAACAGATCACGCCTATTTTGCTGAATTAAAAAACAATAGTAATAATAAATATTTAAAAATAACTCACGACCAGCATAAATTGAAAAAAATCGTTTTATTTGAGTCAAAGCCATTATTTATTTATTTATTTTTATTTTTTTGTAGTTTCATCAGACTTATCCGACCTTTATTTATATTTAATATTCGATAAATCATTCAACCCACCAAAATATCACGGAGAAAAAAAATCTAATGCAATATTGATGACAATGATAACCTTTCAAATGATTTATTGATTTACAAAATTGTAGTTTCGATAGAGTTATTTCATTTATATTATGAAATTAAGTAATTTAATGTTATAAATTAGAACGTTAATAATATTAAGTTCATTGTTTGGGATGACCTAACAGACCCAACCCTGTTGAATATTTCTGAAGTCCTCCGTACATCAGTCAAAGAATCTGAGTAACTTTACGCTTGTAAGTCTATCTTTGTAAAGTCAACAATCTAAGCGTAGTAACTACCGATAACTAGTTTCAGTTAGTACTAAAACATGATAAATGTTTGTAAAAAAAATTGAGCTTCAAGCGAAATGGGCGTGACCTGTTTAAGGAAAATGTCTTTTTCCTTTGATACATAAGATATATAGCAACATTAATCTGGAAAGTAAGCCGGAGGCGGTGCTTGTTTTTGAAAAAAGTTTTTTACAGACTTGCAAGCTCAGAGAAGTTTGAAAAACTACGCTTGTTGTCCGAATCCGTATGTGGATGTTACATTTACCTTGTACATTCGTCGTCGAACCATTTATTACCTCGTCAACTTAATCATGCCGAGTGTCACACTGGCCGTAATGGCCATGCTAGGATTCACTCTACCATCGGATTGCGGCGAAAAAATGACTCTAGGTACAAATATATGAAAAATTCAACTCTGCAGAATTACCACTATGATAATAATAATGACATGTGTATACATAATAGATATGGATACGTAGGTTGTTGGCGCGATTTATTCCCTTTGATTCTGCATACCCTTCGATGACCAATAAAAATAATTAAGTAGTTATTACTGCTTATTTATCATATACGTACGGTAAATAAACTGTACGCCATAGCTTACAAATAGCTATTGAAATAGCTTACTAAATAAATGTGTGTTGTAAAATAGTCGATGGTTGTTCAGATATAAATTTATACATACTGAAAGGATGAAACGACCATTTTTAATAACATTGATTTGATTTTGTATTTATGTATTTTTCATAGCTTATTTAATCTTCTTTTTTAACTACAAGAAAAATGTTTTATAATTTTATTTAATTAAAGGTGTAACGATTCTTCTGTCGTTGACCGTTTTTCTAAATATGGTGGCCGAGACTATGCCGGCTACTTCGGACGCAGTTCCTCTTTTAGGTAACTCATATCCATCGGTTATGTTGCAAAAAGAATTTGTTTTATGAAGTTTCAAATTTCAATGGTTACATAACTTGGCAAAGGAGGGCACACAAAACAAAAATTATTTAGCAATACAATTTTTTTCACAAAATATTTTACCTTTTAAGTTAAAAGATTTATTTTTCTTGTATTTTATTGTTATTTCTCACAAACATATAGGAGCCAAAAAATATTTAGTTGGCTACTCAGTTTACAGTTTTGTTGGTATTACTATTATTATTTTAATTTAATACTTTAACTTTTATTTTTAATATTTTATTTTTTGACAATATTATTGGTCAATTTTCAATACGGGTTATTTAAAAATTGTAAAATATTTATTTTTTACTACACACAAAAAAATTAAGAAATATTGACCTCTCCACCAGTACCAATTTTTAGTTTACATTAAAAAAAATGTAAATATCTAGTAGTTAGATATGAGTGACTATAAATTATGAAATAGTAAGTTTATAAAATAAATTAGAGTTTTTCTTTTTATTTAATTGACAATTTTATTTTTAGCTTTATACGCTAACATTTGGAATGTATTAATAACAATTACAAACATTATTGCCATAACTCAAATTAAAAATTCAAAGACCCATGAGAATCACTCTGCAGCAATACCTTCTCTGACGTTTATAATTATTTTATGACTCTAACTTCACATTATTAAACATCTCGAGGGAAAATATTAGCGAAATGCAACTTAAATTATATTATAAACTTAATATCTCTATGATATAAATGTACATATTATAGTGAAGTGATAATTATCAAGGATAATGTAGACATACAATTAGAGGAATGTATAGCTGCTATTTTCTAATTATAATATAAATATTTAACTATTAGGCTTTAAAATAAAACAGTGATAGATTAGTAAACTTAATATATTAGTTTAAACAAGTGCAATTTTCATGTTCTCGAGATAATTTTGAAAAATTATATTAAATAAATTTTATTTATTTATAATTTCATTTATCCATTACTAATTTGAATGATTTTATTAGAAAATAAATCTTAAAAAGTAATTTTATAAATTAGAGTATTCTTTGAATTAAATTTTGCATAATCTTAGAAGAGCTGGAGACCGGGTCACAAAAAAAAGAATAATAATAATAATGAGAAAATGTATAGTCCACTGAACAATAATGATTTTTTAAATTTTTTAACTATCAATTATATTGAATGGTGAAAAATGTTATTATTAAACTACTTGCGCCTTTACTCAATATACTATGTTTAATTATCAATTAATATTATTCATTGGTTCTCCAATACTTTTGTAATCTCTTTAATGATAATATTTTTCAATGTTGATAAACAGGAGTTACAGTTTTGCTATCACTTACATTCTTCCTAAATATGGTGTGCGAAACAATGCCACCTGCCTCTGAGTTACCGTTGATAGGTATAATGATCAATTATTATAATATTTTTTATGATGTATTTATATTTAGTTTTTCAAAATATTTTTGGGTTTGTACTTGGATGGCAGTGGCAATACCTTTGGGGACCATAAAATTGAAAATTAAAAAATCAAATATATCGTAAATTATTTTTAAGCGCCTTTAACTTATATGTAAACAAATTAGTATAATAATTTAACCATAAAAAAATTTATTATTATTGTTTTAACTAACATTTTAGCTATACAATGCTTGGTTGCTTATCATAGTGTCAGTATTTATTTTTTAAAGTTTATTTTTTTTTATTGTTGTGACCGTAAACAGTTTTTTTTTTGCTTTTTAGATAATAGATAACTATGCTTCATATTTGAAATATTTAATATATTATTAGAGATTATATCATAGACATTCATTTGTGTTTATTTAATTTATAATTTGGCATAAGATTTTTCTTCAAAATTTCATTTTTATTATTTATTATGCTTTTATCGTAATTATTTCAAGTTTTTTTGGAATATTATATTTTATATTTTTTCTATGAATTATAAAATGGCAACAAATTATCACGGGTTTTTGCTATCCCTTTAACTAATCGCTATCTCGATATATAAATTACTGTATGTACATTTTCAAATTTTAAAACTTATATTATCTAAAGAGATTAACTAAATTATATTTCATCTATCTGAATGCACACTGTAATATTTAGTACTATAAAATAAATATTTCAAACTCATAGGCTAGTTTAATATTATGATACGTAGTTATAATAATCGATCAAATGGGTTGTTTATTGCCTATTTATAAATATCATAGATGTAATCTGTATGGAGGCTCATGTTTTTTTAGTATGTGAATGGTTATTTGTACAGTATATATTAGATTGTGCTTTCAAGAGTTACATAATTGTGCCTGACACTGATCTCTCACTTTATTCTTTAAAGAAAAGTTGGTTTATCAACTAAATTCTATAGGATAGAATAAATTAGTTTAAATATGACATTAGATAATTATAATTCTGAAATCTGAATTGTTCGCTTTTCTCAAATCCTACTTAAATTAATTTCTAGTTTAAAGTAAGTACGACCTGTCGAATATGTTATGATTATAAAATCTCCACGCTGTAAAAATAGTTTAAACGTGAGGTGTTGTCATTTAGATGGCCACCGAAAATTATTTTTGCTTGTTTATTGAATTAATGCTAAAGCAATAATAATATCCAACATTAAAGTTATCACATTAGAAAAAATGTTGAAATACAATTTTTTTTCTATATTTAATGGTTTTATTTAAGATGAAATTTAATTTAAATTATTATTATTTATACAACTACTGAAATATTTTTCTTTAAAAATTTGATTCATATTCTTTTATTAAAACTAATAGTGTGCATTTATATGTATAGTATAAAACTTAAATAATTTTACTCCCATCATTCGATTTAGCCATTTAAAATTTGTACCCGGTCTCCTAAATTACTTCCAAAAGCAAAAAAGATAAGACAAAAACTTTTGTAAAAATATAAAATCTCGAGGGACAAAAACCCAGTGAACTAAGTAGACACAAAGTAGGTCAATATTTTTTTTAAGTAGTAATACTAAGTTTGTTGTTCACACTCGAAACAGACTCGTAATAAATCGAATATTACTTTTATTTTCAATTCTTTAACACTTCTATCCCGGAAATGACTTTGTATTTAGTATATACAGTGTTATTAATTTTAAACTTTTTTTAGCACTACTTAAATTATTTCTCAACAATCTAACAGCTACTATTATAGTTATTTCTCACATTTTTATACAGTTATTAGTCACTAATAGTATAAGTATCTAAAAATATTTTCATTGATTTCATTTTAGTTATTTTTAAATTGTGTCAAATATTTCTAATAATGTCATAATAATAATATCATTAGACATAATGTATTATTATTGTTATTATAATTGTTACTATTATTATTATATTACTATTATTTTTATTTAATGGAATGTATTTGGTATTTGGCATTTATGTTGTTTCAGGGGTAACAATCCTCCTATCACTGTCTGTATTTTCACTCATGATAGCCGATGCCTTACCACAAACATCTGAAGCTATCCCCTTACTAGGTCAGGCAAAATATTATAAAAGAAAAAACAACTTAAATTTCTTTTAGGGTCAGAATAATACATAGTATATACATATCTATTTAAAATGAAAATGTATTTATTAAAAATGAAAACAAACTTAACTGAACTCAAAGTATGCAAAATTAAAATAATATTGTAACGTCTAATTTTAGTTAAAATCCATGATCAATTCAATAAAAATTAAAAAGAACTACTTCTAACAGAATAATTATTTTTTATTCAGTAATCTGATTGTATATTTTTCCAAAATTATCAGTTATGATTTCATTTAAATTTATGTAATTTTGTTAGAAAAGTTTAGCTTTATCCTATTAATTATAAAATTAGTATTTTCTATAAACGATTATAACAATAAATTATTTAATATTAATAATAATATTTAATTTTTTACTTGACACCTTTATACTACTCCACCCATTAGGACTTTCTCAACATTTTAAAAATAAAATAAAATCGTTTTATTATGATTGATGATTATGATCAATGTATATACTATTGTATTATTTTTACAAAATTTTGTGGTTTGTGTTCAGATTGTTCATACACTCTTTCTCGTATACACAATAGACCACATACATATTACTATAAATTATTTATTTTGATGTTGTTTTATCAAACAATATTATACATACATTTTAATTTACAGAAAGCTAATAAGCTACATGTTTTTCTATTGAGCCATATTGATGTGTTTGTGTATCATTAATTTATAAAGAGTCTAGGGAAATGTCTAATCAATTTTTCCAAAATATGTGTAATTATTTTAAAATGGTAGCTCTAAAAATTGTTAGAAAAAATTTTTAATTTTATGACATGAATAATGAAGAGGTTAATAATAGGGGAAACTTATTATAGAAATTAAATTTCAAAACCTTAAATATAAAATAATTTAACTATCTAAAGCTTAAATAGCTTTTCTCTTGAACGAATCAATTACACGATGAAAACATGTGAATTGTATACTTTTTATTATACTTAATGATACAATAAAACACAGTATAAAAATCATCCTATATTTTTGATATCATCAAAAACATCATAGTAGCATGCTGCCTTTCATCTATGTTTCGGAACTGTCACTTGATGTTCCTCGTGTTTCGTTGTGCATTTACTTAACATCTTCTCCATTATTGTTCCAATAAAATACCTAATTTTAGTAAAATTAAACCATAGAAATAAAATACAATAAATAAAACTAATTTGATATTTTAAATAAATAATTATATTTTAAGTAAACCATTTAAATTTTACAATCATAAACATACACAAAATAAAAATAAACAGTTTTTTTGTGATTGTGAGTGCGTGTTCTTCCTCGGTTATCACTTATACTATTATTGTAGTTTTGTTGTTGTTGATAATTTTATTTTGTATTGAAATTTTTTTTCATAACAGCTATCAAATCACTAATAAGTTAAAAATCTTTAATAAAAGATAATTCATGCAAAATGTTGTACCAATGAATTACAAGTCATTATTTTCTTTATTTACATACAATTGAATATTCACTATGTAGCCATATTAGTTAATTGCTAATACATATCATGGTAATATATGGTAAAAAACTTATTATTTTTTTGTTATTTATGCTATTGATGTATTTTTGTTGATTATAAGATTTTTTTAGGATCAATTTCACAAGTAAATCAGTTATTTCATGCTAAATAATATATAATCATTATTCGTGTAATATTTTAGCCACTTTATGTTATAATTTTTATTATTTGAATACCACAACCACTACCATCATTTTTATTTATTACTATAATTTTTTATATTTTTTTTTTCGCAAATATAATTTTAGTTTTTACAATTATTTCTCTTTATGTTGTGTGAAAACAATAAAACTGATTAAACCGACATTATCGCTTTAAACCAAATGGTAAATAATTACTTTTATATATATAATTAAAAACAATTATAATTAAATATTTTAAATAATTTATTATGTAACATTATTGATTAATTTCATTGATCATTACATTTGTGGGCCCCTCTGCCTCCAAGTAACAAAACCAGTGGTTTTTTTTAACTATATAGTAAAATTTATACAATTATATAAATTAATATACAAATCAGATTCAAATGAATCTAACAAAATTAATAAAATACATTTTATTACATTTTAAGCAAATATTGAACTAAAATTATGCATTTTAAAGATCTTGCAGATAAAAATAACTAAAAACTAAATGTATAAACTGATTTGTATAGTAATTGTAAACAAAATAACTCTCAAGACCTTAATTAGATTAATAAAAATGAATAAATTTGTGATAATTTCTAGCAGAACAGATATTAACAGTTAATTTCATTTTTAATTGAAAATTATAATATATTAAAGAACGATAATCCTAATTTATACTATCAACATTATAAAATACTTGTGGATTTGTTGTTGTAATTATTTATTGTTGATATAAAAATCATCAATCATTATTATTGTCGATAGTTTTGGTATTCTGGATGATAAATGTAAAATTTTTACATTCTACTTATGGTCTTAAGAGTAAATAAAATAATGATGATTTAAACAAGACGTAAATCTCAATAAATGCAAATTAAATATCATGTTTAACAACAAAATTCATTATGGTATTACTTGCATGGGTAATACATTATTTTCCTAACTATTTGAAACATATAAACTTGTCTTGTTTATGTCTGACTTTTTTGTATTTTCAAACAACTTATGTAGTTTGTCTAGAATAACTTTTTTTTTAATCATTAAACTTTTTAAAATTATTGATTTTTTCTAAAAATATGTTAGTATATTAACATAATGAAAACCTTTAAAACTCTAAAGGGTTATGAGGAGTTGCTCCATCACTGAATATAAATTACCTTTTTTGAAATTTTTATTCATCTATATGAAGGGTACACTAGGAGAAACAGTCATCTAAGCTACTTCTCACAATAATTAACAAACGTTGCCTTAAATAATTTTTCACTTAATAAATGTATGGATGTATAAAACACTTGATGTTGGAAATATGTTGCTCTCTCTATTCTTCGTACTATGAACTATAACTTCATACATAATAAAACTATTCCAATTAGAAATGTCGTTCATAAAGAATAAAATGTATTTTACAGTATAAGAACAAAGTAGATAAATTGTCAAAAAAATTATGCATCCTCTTGTCTCAGACGATGTGTCAACTCCACTTAACCCTATACTATTATGCTGTTATAGATGCATATAAACTAATTTAGTCGATAAATTAAACGATTATTTAAAATTAAAAGTTATAAAATGTATTATATTTTTGTTTTTCTAAGTCACTATTAAATTCATACTTGCACTTTAAAAGTGACAATGCACGATGCTTACGAAATGTGAAAAAATTAAATACCAATCCATGTGTATTAATAATTGTGTTTTAATATTAAAACTAGGTACTTACTTCAATTGTATCATGTTCATGGTGGCGTCATCTGTGGTTTCTACGATCATGATACTTAACTATCATCATCGCAATGCAGACACACACGTCATGTCTAAATGGGTATAAATTAAATCTGTTTCGATATTTTTAGAACTATTTTTTTAACGCACAATATTTCGAGACAATAATCATTTATTAAGAAATATTTAGAATGTCTGACTCTGATGTTTTTTCTTTAGGTAAAATTAGTGCTCCTTGTTTGGATGCCATACATTATGTGCATGACACGTCCAAACAGAGAGGATTCACCGAGCAAGCAGGAAAAAAAGTCAACAGCGTCTTCCATCCATCATCTTCCGGACCTGGAGTTCCGAGCCAAATCGTCTAGAAGTTTACTAGCCAACGTGCTAGACCTGGACGATGATCTCAGATCGTCTACCCGCAGCTATCCCGGGGCTAGGAGTCAAGTTGCGCCCATGCCAGAGCACGTGGTCGAGCAGCAGCAGCAGCACTCTACGGTAATTCACAGAGGTGGCGGTAACGCTTCGCAAATGGCCGCTGCTTCCTGTCTAGGTCCTCATAGGGAGCTATCGTTGATCCTAAAGGAGCTACGCACGATTACGGATAAACTGCGCAAAGAAGAAGAAGACGAGGAGATTACTAATGACTGGAAATTCGCGGCTATGGTAGTCGACCGCATGTGCCTGTATATATTCACATTTTTCACCGTGGCCGCCACAATCGCAGTACTTATGTCTGCTCCGCATGTGATTGTAACGTGATCCGTACGGCAGTGTTGTCAACTAAACGCCCTGAACACTACGAGTTCGTTGAACGGTATTTTAACACGATTTGTAACAGCGATCTGTCTTTACTTTAAACACAGTCATTTACTTACACTAGCGCAACTCAATTTCTCATTTTTATAAAATTTCAAGACAAATCCGGCACTTTTTTCAACAAAACACTTTCAATGTTTATAGTTCAAAAGTTATGGAGTATTTTATCTTAGAATTATTAAACTTAGAGTATTGAAACAAAGCACATTACATTGTTGTTAAAAGTAAAGTATTTTTTTTATCAAGATTATCATTTAAATTAACGCAATAACTTTGTACCGAAAAATAAAAAATCAATTTTATCAGGATCTAAAATTAACTTGACGTTCAAATGAAATTCGTTTTGAGTAGTGTTTTTAATTGGAAAAATATTGTAATGAAGTCTTGTGCAATGGCCTATTTACCAATAACAAAACGGCGATTTCTCTTTAAATAATACATGTATCATTTTCAATAATTATTCAAGTTAATATTAATTTTATATAAGTTAAATACATACATCGTAATAAAAAATAATCTCATTTACTATAATTTCCACGAAAAGTTATGCTTACGAATATTGAAAAATCAGTGCCATTGCTTAAAAATATTATTATTATTTAGTTAGCAAAGAATTCTATGTTACGTTGAATGACAAAATCTTGAGTCGTCTTCCGGTTCAAATAAATGTCATAAAAAGAAGTTCTATATATATTAATATAATATTTTAAACTGTAAATTATATTCGGTGTATTGTTTAGTTGAATTATATTTTATAAAATCAGCTACTTAGGATAATTTCTTAGACTAGAGTTGGGTATAAATTATATGTCTTTATTATCTTTGACATATTTTTATTATAAAGCTAATGATTCACTAATGATCGTTAATTTACAAAGTGTTAAATAACAATTGAGCTCAATTAAATGCTTTCATAAATAATGATAATTGTATTATAAATTGATATTTAAATAAAACCCATTAAAATATTGTATAGAGTTATTCATTGTTAAAAAATAATATACATATAACATAAAATTGTTCTATAAACGTGAAAACCGTTAAAATTATAACATGTGAGAATAAACAATGATTTTATTATAAAAAAAGATGTTTAATAATGATAAAAAATGTAAATACTTACTTTGTTATTTGTACGTTGTTATTGAATCTTGTTAACATAATTATAATTGATTTTATATTAATGTAGACAGTTTAGTAAGAATAATTTAATAATAATTATGTATGTATGCATAAATTTATAGGTTAATGTTTCGGGCATTTTATAATAAATTACATTTATATGAGCGAAAAAATTCGAGTACGAATCAAAAGACTTAATTTAATTTTTATCATGAGTCCATCAAAACTCATAAAGGGTTTAAATTAGTTTTGCACAAATCAGAACAATTGCCACATCCATAGATTATTGTATAAATTCTTTTAAAAACATCATTCACTTAAACCTATAATTATTCTTCTACTTGACATTCATTTTTAAAACTATCATCATTATGAAAATTTACCTCGTCATCTTTATCCCAATTATCAATAATTATAATCGTATTATTATTATTATTAATGAAATCACAATTTTTTTTGTTATTATTATTATTATTTTTTTTTTTAGAAAACTAATAGAGTAATTTATATATTATAATAAGTACTTGTAATGATAAATTAGAAAGAAAAAAATGGTGCACATTGTCTAAATCAATAAATTTTTACCTTCAATTGTAATTTATTAAAGCAAATAAAATTATTAATTTTAGTTAATTAATTTAACGAAAGCTTTTGTTAAGTGACGAATATCACTGTATTGTGTCAAAAAATGTCTTTGTTTAAAAGAACAAAAATACTGTTAAAGTAATAGCGATTATAGTATTATTCTTGGCTAAGATAATAATTATTATAGCATTACGATTTGACGGTTATATTGGAAAGAATATTATATTGCAATTTGATACACGACACTATCAAATTGTGAATTCGCTCATCTAGGCGCTGTTCTCTAAATTCGTTAAGTGATTAATTTTATTTTAAATGTTAACGATAAAATATACAAATCTAGTAAATTATAATACGTATTATATACGTACACAATACTGTGTAATATTTCACTATCATTAGATCATAACAATTAATAAGTTTAAAAATTATATAAAAAAAAAAACTTGGTTGCGTTTAATTTTTACTACTATTGCTTGTAATATTATTCATGTACTTCCAAATTAACACTATAAATTATTTTAAATTGTATTGATAATTTTAATCTGCCAATAACATTTTCATTGTATAACTTTTTAGCAGACAATCACTAAAATGTCTCACAAATGTTTTACGTATCATTCATCATGAATTTGTTCAGTTTTAACATGGATATGTTTATGTACATGTATTATTTTATTTTATAACAAAATAACATAATTAATATTATTAATGCTTATGTTACTTGTACTTTTCTTAGAATTATGTTGATATTCTACGTAAACACATACAGATGAGCTCACAGTTTTTAATTAATTTTAAAAAAATGCCAGTAATCAATAAAGTTTGTTTTTATATAAATTTAAATTAAGTGAGTTGATAATTGTTGAAACTTTATTTTACTGCATTTAAATTGGTTAATAGTGATTGTGTATAGTATTTTAAAGCATTATTTTTCATTTGAGTGCCTTTACAAATCGTATTAATGTTTTAATGTGTTTATATATTATTTAATTTTTTTTTCATAAATTTCCTAAATTTTACCAACATCACTTTTAATTTAAATAAGTATTTTGTTTATAATATCGTTTCTTCGAACTGTTTAATGTTGTTAAAAACAACTTGTTATAGTAAATAATTATTTTATTTGTTTAATGTTTATAGAAAATTGATTTGTGGGCCAACTCATTATCTCTAGGCTGATTAAACAAAATCAACTTTATAATACTATATATTGATATAAAACAATGCGCAATACGGTGTACGAAATATAATATAGATTTGCTCATAGAATTGTTAACTCTTGTATATTGTAGATGTCAAAAAAATGTTTCATTTCAAGCAATATCTACTTAAAATATAAAAGTTATAATTGTGTTTATTAAGCTGCATTGCTTTGGAAATTATTATTTGATGTATTTGCGTAAAAATAATGAGGTATAAAAGTTATCATCATATCAAATTTAACAACTTGCCATCAAGCCCATGAAAAAAACTTTTTAGCAAAATTGAAATATTTATGAAATGTTTAAAATAGTTAAATAATAATAATACTCGCCTGGTAGTTGGTCAGCATTGATAAAACCAATTGAAAGGTGTGGTCTAATCATCATTATTGCCGTCCCAAAACCGACATTGAATCCGGTGTAGTCCAGGTTAAATTAGGTATGCACTTTGGTGGTTTAACCGGTTTTTACTTATAATAAACTTTGTCAGAATTTTTAATCAGGAAAGTATTTTGTCGATTCAAAAAGTTCTATAATATTATTTTGTAAATATTGTTCACATTTTTATTTCCATTTAAACACCACAAGTTACACATATTACATCTATACCCACATTTTATAATGCTAGTTAGTCTTATACTCTTATCTACGAAAATAATATGTTTGAATAAATATACATCTATTTATTCCATTTTATGTTTTTATTACATAGTATTAATGATTTTTTAGCTTCGATGAGAAGCTGAGAAGGTATTGATTTAACTATGATGTGTTTTTTTTTTTTTATGTCTGTTGCCACTTTTTCTCAGCTCTCGCTAGACACCACGTTATTAATGCCCACTTTAAAACCTCTCTCGGTACTCTATCATACGCTTTCTCAAAATCTATAAATTGACGCGGTCGCATTGCACTTCCGGCTTTACCGCTGGATGGCGACTGCGACACAGCTACCTCTCCTCGTCCGACAGGTCGCGTGACGCCGAGTGACCGCGGGTGACGCGAACCGGTCCAGGCCGCCGGCCACCACATATACTACATATTATTATCGTCGTTGAACCATATATTGTCTACTTCCTTTTGGAATGAATATTGTTGTTTTAAGTTCTTATATATAATAGTTAAAATATATGCTAACATAAAGTTTAATAACTGTGTTATTATTATTATTATTATTAAATTATCACCTAACCACAACATTGGCGCAGTCGGAATATTTTTTTTGCAGACTAAGAAGTTATTAAGGTAAGTGCTAAATAATTAAAGCAATTATTATTTGTAGCACCCTTAATAAAATATTTGCAAAATAGAGAACCTACAGCTTTAACTGGCTAAAAGCGTAGTAAGTCCCAGAAAAAGAAATTTTTAAGACTTAATTAGCCATAAGCTTATTAATTTTTGGGGTTAAGGTGTATATAAGCTATATAGTTAGAGATAGACTTATTATACAGGAGAATTTCCTAACGTGGTTTGTGCTAAAAATATCTTATAGACAAGTCCACTTCCCGATCACGTGATCAGCGCATTAGCTTATCCCCATTGACCTACTTATCTGTTATTATTAGAATATCAGCACTCAATATGTCAGGTAAGAGCATACTTGAGCTGACGATAAGAGAGTTGCAAGGGGAGCTGTCACGACGGGGTCTCGCTACTGGGGGTTCTAAAGCCGACCTTATGGTTCGGCTGGAAGACTTTCTAAGCCAGGAGGAGGGGGTTAACGCGGCAAGCGTCAAATTTCACCCCGAAAAACCAAGTAATCCTCCACCCCAAGATGACGATATCCCTAACGGGAGGCCCGGGCAACCGGAAGATGACGATCGCCGTTCCGAAGACGACCGAGACAGCTGGTCACTGTCATATGATACTTATATGATGTTATGCGGGTACGTCGAGGATAATGCGAAGCGGAACGAGGAGCTAGAAGCAATAGTCGCCCAACAGCGCGAACACATTGCTCAGCTTGAGACAAAGTTGAACGACTTGATAAAGCAAGTCAACTTGTCTGCTTGCGAAGCACAGGGGGTACCTTGCAGTACCAATAGGGGAACTCTGCCGCCACACCACACGCTTAGGCGAGTTATAGCGGACAGACCCGAGAATTCACAACTCCGATCGGAAGGGGGTGAGCAGATGGCCGTCCCGGAAAATTCCGACCGAGCAGTTCGAGAGGACCCCCCATCCCCCCCACCGGAGCTTCGGACTGCAAATCAGTTCTCCGGTGAATTACGGGATACTTCGGCGGAACTATACAGTAGAAAACAGTTCTTCGGCGAAAAAATAAATTCGCCCCGTGAAAACGGCCGGTACCCCGGGTTACACCGACCGGGACCCCCCTACGCCGGTGAAAATTCTGTTTTCTTCGGTGGATTAGACCGGATTTCGGAAGAACAGCACCGAAACAGACAATTCTCCGGTGAAAGTTTCTGTTCTTCCGGTGTAAACAAAAATTCGGCCGGTGAAAGTAACCGGACGACCGAGGAACATCACCAGAACATACAGTTCTCCGGTGAAAATTCGAGTTCCTTCGGTCAGAAACACCACATTTTTGTTTCAAACCAAGGAATGACCGGTAATAACGGAGTAGAACGATCTGAAAGTCGTTCCCATCCGGACAATAGGACCAGGGAGCAACGACACGTTACTTTTAACGAAACGTCGCTACTGTCCCACGACAGTCTAACGTTGGCGCGTGATTCTCTGCCGGAGTTTTCCGGAAAGAAACAAGAGGACCCCAACGCTTTCATCGAAGAGGCTGAAATGGTCCTAACCGAAGCGAACGTACCACACCAGAAGTGGGTACGTGTACTGTCCCCACAGTTAAAAGCAGAGGCAGGTAACTGGTGGGGTACTATACGCTGCTTGAACCCCACATGGACAGTGTTCCGACAACAATTTTTGAGGAGGTTCAATAGCATTGCTATACTTACCCAAGTACGCAATGATCTCCACAGTGCTCACCAAGGCGAACGTCAATCCCTAGGGGAGTTTGTAATGTGGAAGAGCCAGCTAGCCCGTCGTCTCGACTCAAGGCTCACAGAGTACGAGTTGGTCGACCTAATCATAGGGCTTATGCGCAGTGACTATCGGGTCCACGCAAGAGTGAGACGCCCGAGGTCAATGGAAGATCTGCTAGAGCTGGCTAGCGACTTGGACGTTGAGGACCTTTCTCCGGAACGGCGGCCCGAAGAAAAGAAGTATTCCGCGGAAGGGAATAGCTTCAAATGGGCAAATAAGAAACCGCCACCGGAGAAAGAGGTTATTAGACCGGAAAAAAGCCCGTCCGGAGCCGCACGTTGTAAAAACTGCAACCGGACTGGGCACTGGTGGGCGAATTGCCCGGAAAGAAAAACGGCGAGTACGGGAAACGGGAAGAGTTCCGGACGGTTCACGGGAAACCGACCGGACAAGAAAAACTAGCCCGCCCAAAGAACCGTAAGCGCAAGCCCGGTACCGAAGTTTCCGACCAGGAACCCAAAAAGGCACCGGAGAAGCGCAAAAATATGCAGCTCGCCGCTATCGAATCCGGAGAAACGGAGTACACACGGAAGAAACGTACGGAAAAAAGAGAAGTTTCGGAAACACAGGAGAGTAGTGCAAAACGTCCTGACCAAGGAACACAAGCGGCTCTCTCCGAGAACAGTTTGCCGAACAAATCTCTGGAAGACCTGGAACAAGACCAGTTAACACATGAGTTGTTAACAGTTCCACAGTCTTTCCCGTTAAAACTTCCGAAGGAGTTGACTCCTATCACTGGTATTGCGCGGAACCGAAGGAAATCTGATACGGACTCACTTTATGACCTCAGGGTCCGAGCCGCAGATTTATTTACCGGAGAAAACTTTCCTAGCAAACAGGGTTATTGTTCAGCGTCCGACCAGGACCCAAAATACAATAAGTTACCCGAGAAAAAGCTGGTGAAAGAAATCTCACAAGGTAATATTACCTCTTCTAACCCAAACACGAACGGTAAAAGAGCTACAACTACCGGAGCACCGAAAAAGTACGATGTGCCACTGCCGGCCATTGAACTTGAGTTTCCGACTAAAGTTGTGGTGGCTCTACTAGATTCACAAGCAACTGGATCTTATGTTTTACCGTGGGTAGCACATGAGTTTGGTAAACCAATAAAAGGAGAGCCGAGTATGGTCACATTGGCTGACAGCCGAACTTTGCAAGTTCATGAGTACGCGGAGTTCACAGCACAGGTGTCTGACATTGAAGTTCAATTCAGAGCCGCGGTACTCGACCATCTTATCGGTGACGTGTTACTGGGCCATGACTTCTTGGTGAAACAAGAAGTGGCATGGGACTACCGAGCATGTACAATCCACATGGGTACAGAAAGAAGAGCGACGGTATGCTGGAGAAAACCGACAATCAAACGGGAAACCGAACCGAAGATGGTTATCCCGGAAGGGGAGTTTCCGGAAGATGTCCGGTTAATATTACTCAAGTACCCGAAGGTTTTCTCCGGAGAAGTCGGGAGGACCCGAGTCATTGAACATGACATCCGGTTAAAAGAGAAAACTCCGGCTACTTTAAACGCATATCCTTATAATCGTGAAAAACAGGATACCATCACACGTATGGTGCGAGAAATGGAGGAGCAAGGTTTTGTAGAACCTAGTACCTCGCCATGGGCAGCTCCCGTAGTTCTTGCCAAGAAAAAAGATGGATCCCAGCGATTATGCGTGGATTACCGGAGACTGAATCTCCAAACAGAATCCGACGCACATCCAATGCCTGACTTACACGAAATGGTCCGTGGAATGGGTGGCGCTAACGTCTTCAGCACCATCGACCTTAAGTCTGGCTATTGGCAGGTCAGTTTGACTCAGGAGTCAAGACCACTCACCGCATTCCGCACACAAATGGGCCTCTACCAATTTAAAGTAATGCCCTTTGGCCTTAAAAACGCCCCGGCTACTTTTCAACGGTTGGTAAACGAGGTTATGCGTGGATATGTCGGTAAATTTGTGTTTGTGTACCTAGACGATATCGTGGTGTACTCGGTGAATATGAAGAAACACCTCAACCACATACAACGAGTCTTGGAACGGTTACAAACACATGGGTTGACAATTCAACCGAAAAAATGCAGTTTCGGTGTAAACCGTATAAATTTCCTCGGACACATAGTTGATTCGACGGGAATTGACCGGGAACCGGAGAAACTAACTGCAATCGCCGAATTCCCCGTACCGAAGAAAGTCAAAGATTTACAAAAGTTCCTCGGAGTATGCGGTTGGTACAGTCAGTTCGTGTCGAAATACACCGAACTTACCGCTCCGCTGACTAATCTTTTGGCACATGGAATTAAGTGGCGATGGACGGTACAAGAGCAAGACGCTTTCCAAAAGCTTAAAGAAGCACTTGTCTCTGCGCGCCGACTCTATCCCCCACTTCAAGGACAACCGTTTTATGTTCAAACGGACGCAAGTGAAATAGGAGTCGGTGCCGTACTGTTTCAGCGGGAAGAAACCGGCCAGAGAAGGATTATCTCATATGCCAGCCGAAAACTTTCTCCCGCTCAGACACGGTATTCAGCCGTAGAACGTGAGTGTCTAGCCATTGTATGGGCCGTTGATCGCTTCCGACCATACCTAGACGGAAAATTTACTTTGCTCACGGACAGCATAGCGCTTAAGTGGTTACACCACACGCGGGACACCAACAGTAAATTGACCCGCTGGGCGTTACAGCTGGGAGCGTTCGACTTTGATATTCAGCACGTGCCTGGAGTTGAAAATCAAGCAGCAGACGCCCTATCAAGAAGCCCTGTGGAGAAAACTCCGGTAGATGAAGAGCAACTAGAAAGAAACTACCATGATCCACCATTGACCGGAGATTTATCCGAACAAAGTCAATTAGGGGCTATAAAAAAGGATATTCACCCGGAGAATATCGCTATTTCCGACATTAGAACCTGGCAAACCGAAGATGCAACTTTGGCCCAGTATGTCCGGAAACTCCGGAGTGACAAACCAATTTACCGGCGTTTACACCAGGAATACCACTTGCAAGATGGTATTTTGCTAAAAGGCCCGGTAAATAACGGAACGGACGGAAAGATTATCGTCGTTCCGTCGGACATGTCAGATCACCTGCTATGGAGGTATCATGATCATGTTTCTGCCGGACATCCAGGGTGGAAAGAAACTTACCGGAGCATCGGTAATCGTTTCTTCTGGACCGGTATGAGAGAGTCGGTACGTCAATATGTTGCAAGGTGTCACGTTTGTGCTTGCGTTAAACCGTTGAACCGGAAGCAAGACGACCCAATGCGACCAAGACAGCCCCGCCAGCCATGGGAGGTTGTTAGCATTGATCTTATGGGGCCATACCCAAGATCTCAACGCGGTAAGACTTGCCTACTTGTAGCAACTGACTGCTACAGTAGATGGGTAGAAGCATATCCCCTAGGGCAAGCCACCGCTAAGACGATTACCGACACTCTAGAAAGAGAGTTTTTCTCACGTTTCGGCTATGCTAGAGTACTTCTCTCAGATAATGGAACACAGTTCGTCTCCAAAACAATGGAGAAAGCACTGGAGAAGTGGGGCACAGAAGGATGGACAACGCCAATTTACCATCCAAGAGCAAATCCAGTAGAACGCCGAAACCAGGATTTGAAAAAAGGTCTTCGGACAGCTTTGGTTGACAAACCACATAGTCACTGGGACAGCTGTATTCCGAATATACTTTTTTCAATAAGAAATCGTCGGAACAGGCTAACAGGGAGCACTCCCTCTGAGCGGGCATTTGGGCGAGAAGCCAAAGCCCCCGGCGATTGGCTGCTGGACATTATTTCTACGGGTAAAAACCCGAAACAAGTAGAAATAACCGGACAGAAAAAGGATTACGCCGAATCGCTACCGAAAAAACCACAATTTTCCCCGAAAAGACCGAAGAATGACCATAATTCCGGTGTGATAACCGAAAACTCCGGTATCTTCGGTGGGAAAATTAAAATCTTTGGGGGGGGAGGACAACCCTCTCAAAATCTCGGGTCATCTTTCGGTAAAAACAACGCTGGTCACAATATATCCCGTGAAAATCACCGCAAACGCTTTGAGGAAGGGGATTGGGTGTATTATCGCGCGCATCCCTTATCCAGCGCTGATAAAAAGTTTCATGCCGGCTTTGCCCCTAAGTGGCTGGGCCCCGTGCAACTAGCCAAAAGGTTAGGTGAGGGAGTATTTGCGACCAAAGGAAAGCGTCAGTTGAAGCTACATGTTACGGCCATGAAACATGACACTTCGGGAGGTAATCCTAACAATCATTTTTTGTTACAGAATGACCGACAACCAGCAGCAAGGAGAAGCCCGCCCGTTCCGCCCATCTCGTCGATTAGCCGCCGAAACCGCAACCATGATGCGCCAACAGGCGAGACGACTGATGCGGCAAGCAGCGGCATTATTGGGGGAAACGTACGAGGAGTTGCCGAATTGGAGCCGGGCTCGGGTCAGGACAGCAGAAGTCTGGGAGTTGCGATCCCAGCCACTACTGTGGGCCGCTTTCGATCGTGGCTTGACCGAGAGAGTCCGCCAAGGGGAAACCCGGAGACGGAACGATGGTTCGGCACNAACGGAACGATGTTTCGGCACAGCCACGGCCACGTGCTCGCCGTCCAAGGCAACCGGCACAAGAGCGGCTGGAGCGAAATCGGCCAAACCACCGGCACAATACACGGGACGATCAAGGTCGTTTCCGTCCGAAACCGGTGGCACAAGCTCCCAGCCAGCCTCCCCCCGTCTCAGTAGTGGTAAGCGGAGTGGGAAGTGGGTCTNACAGTAGAGGTAAGCGGAGTGGGAAGTGGGTCTCGGCCCGACGGAAACGTGAGCCGGGACCGACAACCCGATCTACCGGTCGTGTTCTTAGGAAACGACCGGATAGATCCGCCATTGGATCTAACCTTCCAACAGCCGGACGTCATGGAGAGGATGGAGGTGGAACCCGACGTCGAGGCAATCCTCCACGCTTCGCCCATCCTGCTACCGGACTTTGCCGATCTGGAAGGCGTCCCGGCAGACAACTCACCATAGGCTGAAAAGGCTAGCCGACCGGTCGGACTGGGGGGGGAGTATGACGCGGTCGCATTGCACTTCCGGCTTTACCGCTGGATGGCGACTGCGACACAGCTACCTCTCCTCGTCCGACAGGTCGCGCGACGCCGAGTGACCGCGGGTGACGCGAACCGGTCCAGGCCGCCGGCCACCATATATACTTCATATTATTATCGTCGTTGAACCATATATTGTCTACTTCCTTTTGGAATGAATATTGTTGTTTTAAGTTCTTATATATAATAGTTAAAATATATGCTAACATAAAGTTTAATAACTGTGTTATTATTATTATTATTATTAAATTATCACCTAACCACAACAAAATATCATATAAAGCTTTATCTTTTTTTCCCTAAACTTTTCTATTAGTTGCCTCACACAAAATACTGGCTCCATTATTGACTTACCAGGCCTATATCAAAACTGATTTTTAGATACTGATGTCTCATTTCTTATTCTCTTATATATTACCTTTTCCCAAATTTTAATACTATGACTCATAAGCTTTATGCCTCTAAAATTTCCACACTCTTGTATGTTACATTTACCTTTAAATATCGGCACCACAATACTGTCCTCTCTTTTATCGTCTTGACAAATTCTTTTTCATTTTCCCCTTTCAATTTCCACCAACGGATATTCTATTTTTCTCCCGTGTTCCTTCAGTTTTTGTATATTCTTATCTCTGTACACCAAAACTCCATTACCATTAGTCTATGTTGTGTAGTTACACTCTCGCCTAATATAACTTTACAATTCTTTACTCTCTTTACACTCTCACTCTTCCACATTAAATAATCAATCTGTGATCTATTATTCCCACTCTTGTATATTATATAATGTTCTTCCCGCTTTCTAAAATAAGTGCTAACCACAGCAAGGTCATATGATACTGCGAAATCCAGGATTCTTTCTCCAGCCTCATTATTCTCACTAAAACCATACCCTCCATGTACTCTTTCATTTCCTTTCCACTCATTACCTACATGTCCATTCATATCTCCACCTATCACCACATCCATATTGCCAGGTACCCCTTGCATCACCTCATCCATTTCTCTCCAAAACACTTCTTTGTATATTTCATCACATCCCACTTGTAGTACATAGGCACTTATTACATTCAGCACTTTTTCCTCGAATATCAATTCCACGACTAGAATTCTGTCACTTTTCCTAGCTACTTTTACTACTCTACTTTTCATCTCCTCATCCATTATCATTCCTACACCATTTTTTGTACTAGACTTCCCTGAATATATTATTTCATAACACTCACTTATTTCCCTCGATTTCTCTCTTTTCCACTTAGTTTCTTGCACATAACAAATGTTAACTTATCTCTTCTTCAATAGTTCTACCAATTCTATATTTCTACCAGTTAATGTTCCAATATTTCAAGTATCTATTCTTACTTTGTATCTATCTTTCTCCCTTATACACGAGTCCAGCCGAGTGTTAAGTGGTGATATCCTTACACCGTTGACACTACAAGCGTTAGGTATACCTGTATACAAGATTGGTGAAACAGCTATCCCACAAGTTGTACGTCTTAATACTTTATACGTTAATACTTTGATTAAAAATAAATTAAAAATTCAATAAATAAATTAGTTTTTTATTAGATACATAATTAAAAACGGAAGCACAGTGGGGTCGAGGCACAGTGTAGACAAGGCATAGATGAGACAAGTATAGATGATATTTGACAGTGATTAAAATCACTATCATAAGAAACGCTTCGATGCAAATCTGTAGATAGTGTTTCATTTAGAGAAATTGGTGGATTATTTCAAAAGCAACATCAACTCTTATTTCTTTGAATATACCCTAATTAGTAGTTCTTTGATTTTAAAATATAATATATGAATAAATACTAATTATAATTATTAAATTTAGTATGAAAATAATAAAGTAAAAAAAAATTAATAAGTTTAATTTCTTATGTCTTATGACCTTTATTCTATGTCAATTAAATTATATAATATTCATGAAAGTCAATATATTCTCCTAATA
Source organism: Daktulosphaira vitifoliae (assembly GCF_025091365.1). Lineage (NCBI taxonomy): Eukaryota > Metazoa > Arthropoda > Insecta > Hemiptera > Phylloxeridae > Daktulosphaira > Daktulosphaira vitifoliae. The sequence continues at coordinate 7,612,476 of NW_026099572.1, forward strand.
AGATATTCTATAATAAAATAAAATACAAAACATAGAATTTTAATAGAAAAATAGCATATTTTTGAATACGGTAGCCATTTGCGCATAGAAGATAGGTCGTCGGGACAAATTTTTTTTTTATTTTATAGAACATAATATAAACTTTAATTTGATATATGTTTAAAGGACGCAGTATTTCCGGAACACTTTTAAAAGTTAAGTTGAAAAAGTTCTATTTTTTATACAATATTTCAAGTTTTGAACGCCCCCTATTTATGAGGAAATTGTCCAATTTTAATAAAAAGTATATCAAATGAAAGATATACTTAAAATGTATTTAGAAAAAAAAATTTGTGCTAATAATTACATTTTTCGAAAAGTTATAGCACTTTTAAGTTGAAAATTTAAAATCAAAAATCGAAAATTTTAACAAAAAAATAGTGTTTTTTTAACTACGGCAGCCGTTTACACGCAGAAGATAAAGTGTTGGGACAAATTTTTTTTTTTCATTTTGTAGTACATAATATAAGCTTTAATTTGATATATGTTTAAAGGACACAGTGTTTCCGGAAGATTTTCAAAAATTAAGTTGAAAAAGTTAGTTTTTGTAAAAAAGTTGCTATTTTAAATCCCCCCCAATGAGTAGGTTAAATGTTAGATTTTCAAAAAAATGATATCAAATGAAAGGAATATATCTAAGGTTTTAGTATAAAAAAAAATTATGTTGATTTGTTTATTTTTGAAAAAGTTATGGAAGTTTTAAGAAAAAACATTGAAAAAAATGACAAAATTTACCGATATTTAAATTTGTAATTTTTTTGGATATTTCCCCCATTTGCGGGGAACGAGGGAAAATTTTTCAATTTTTAAGGCTAATTTCTTCAATCAGATACGATTTTTGATCTTTTGACGTATTGTTTAAAGGAATCGGTCCAGTGAGAGCTGAGAAAAAGTGGCAACAGACATAAAAAAAAAAAAAAACACATCATAGTTAAATCAATACCTTCTCAGCTTCTCATCGAAGCTAAAAACGGTAGCACAGTGAAGTCGTGGTACAGTTCAGACGAGTATAGATGATATCTGAAAGTAATTAAAATCGTTATCATAAGAATCATTCCCATGCAAATCTATAGATAGTGTTTAATTTTAAGCAATCGGTGGATTATTCCAAAAGCAAAATGAACTCATATTTCCTTAATTAAGTAATTAAAGGAAATCGTTGTTACTTCTTATGGCAAATGTGTATAAAAATTGAAGGATTTGATTCAATAATTTTCAAAATAAAAAAATTTTTTGTTGCTCATGGTTAAATTTACTATGATTTGTATTTATTTTGTGTCTGTTACCACTTTTTTTCAGCTCTCATCCAATCATATTCTTTCAACAATACGTGAAGGATCACAAATCGTATCTAGTGAAACAAATTATTCTCAAAAATTGAAAAAATTTACCTCGTTCCCTGTAAATGGGTGAAATCTACAAAAAAAAAAAAAAAAAATACAAATTTAAAAATAACTAAATGTTGACATTTTTTCAATTTTTTTTACTTTGCCATAAATTTTTTTAAAATAATAAAATCAATATAAATTTTTTATAGATGCATAATGTCTTTACCTATTATTTGGTATATTTTTTTTTATAAATTTGACCCTTTACCTGACCACAGAGGGGGATTTAAAATGACATTTTTTGACAAAAAATTAACATTTTCAACTTAACTTTTGAAAGTGGTACGAAAAATCTGACACTTTCATATATTTCTTAAATTAAATTTAATGTAATATACTTTATCAATGAAAAAACAAATTTCGGACTTTATTTTGTTTTCACGGTGAAAATTCTCGAATTTATATTTTACATTTTTAACTTTATAATGACTTAACTTATTAAAAAGTGTATGGATCAATGCAATTTTTTTATGAGAAATAATATTTATTCTTCTTTTATTCGATCTACTTTATCTTAATCATGATATAAATAAGGAGATAGGAGATCATGTAGCTTTTGGCATAGTTCACCAATTTTTTAAAATTAAAAACTATCTATCAAGATATTGTGAAAAAAATGTCATTTTAAATCCCCCCTGTGGTCAGGTAAAGGGTTAAATTTATGAAAAAAATATACCAAATGAAAGGTAAAGACATCATGCTTCTATAAAAAAATTTGTATTGATTTGGTTATTTTTAAAAATTTTATATCAGTTTCAAGTAAAAAAAAATTGAAAAAATGTCAAAATTTAGTTATTTTTAAATTTGTAATTTTTTTTGGAGATTTCCTCCATTTACGGGAACGAGGGAAATTTTTTCAACTTTTGAGGATAATGTCTTCGACTAGATACGATTTATGATCTTTGACGTATCGTTGAAAAAAATCGGTTCGGTGAGAGCTGAGAAAAAGTGGTAACAGACACAAAAAAAAAAAACACATCATAGTAAAATTAATACCTCCTAAGCTTCACATCAATGCGAAATATTTTATTAACATTGTTTAAATATATAAAAATCATTAAAAAAAAAAAAACAGCAAAATATTTCTTTTCAAAAATTAATGTTCTTTGTATAATTTAATAAGTATATTTTGTTTTGTTTAATGTTATTCGGATAAAAGTAATAGCAAAGTCAATATAAAAATACATTGTTTTAATGAATATAATGTTTTAAACAATGTAGATTGATGTAAAATTGAAAAATGTTTGCTTTGAACTTAGGGAATTATGTAATCAGTTATTTATCTAGAGCCTAACAAATAAAATTGATAAAGATAAGGTGACAATGGAAAATAAAAAAAAAAATTCAATTCGCTTAATAATTAGAGTTATGATTAAGAATGATAACACTTCAATTGAAAATATACTACAAGAATGTAAGAGTAATAGCCACTTTACATTTAGATAAAAAAATTTAATACATTAATTAAACTGCCACTAAAATAATATTTTTTCAATTAAAAATTCTTTATTATAGTATTTAGAGAAATTATATTAATTTAATTTCAAAAAAAAAATGTTTGTTCTTATTGTTTTCAGAACTAGGAGATGATCTACATTTGAAAAAATTTGATCTAATATTGGTCAATAAATATTTAGAAAGGTATCCAGTGAGAGCTGAACTTATCTAATGTAACGCAAATAATGATAAAATATTGAAATGTTTGATTAGTATATTAATGATTCAAAGTTTATCTCAACATCAGTAGTTTTAGATTTTTTGAAAAATGAAAATATTATTCTATTTGACGAAAATAAATTTTGCAATAATATAGTTGACCAATTAAACTTCGAAAGTAATTATTAAAGTATTTTTTAAAACCATTTAACAGAGAAAAATTTGAATATTATTACATATAAAATGATGATTTGTGAAGCACGATAAAATTGTATAAGATATAAGAATAATTTTATATTCTATTCCACAAATAAAATGAGTAATAATACTAAAAAATCTTCATTTCAAAGTTGTTTTTATATTTACTTAACCACTTTGCAATAATAATGATTATCTATAGATTATAAATTATGATACTATTTGTACATGACTATTTGAACAAATTTATTTTCAGATTTTTTATAAGCAGATGAAACCCTATTTGCCATAATATTTGGAAAATCTGTCTTTTAAAGTCGAGTAAATTATACCCCGACATTTTAAGATCATATCGTTTAATTAGATTAAGATTTTATACATACTGATTTGAAATAATTTCCCAAACAATATCAACTCACAATCATGCATTTTTATTTAATTTTTCTTTATTCAAATATTTTTAAATTATGTAATTAATAGTAAATGTATTCAATTATTTATAAAATTATGGAAACTTTAATTAAATATTGAATAATATTTAATATTTACAAAAAAATAATTTATAAATGTATAATTTATTTAAATATTATCACACATTTTTAGCAGTTAAAATTCGAAAATGTAACTTTTATTTAAATTATAAGTAGAAGATAGCTAAATATTTGACAGTGTAATTTTCACTGCAAAGCAATATAAAATTAGACAGACACCAAAATTTTCAGAGAAAATTGTTTGGAATTTGAAATGAAAATAAATTATAGTTAAAATTTTTTGGTTTATTATATTTTATTTTAATTTATAAAATTATTTTTATAACGATACTTCATATAAAAATAAATAAATTTCAACTAAATTCTGTTTATTAATTATTTACATTATATTGCCAATTTATGACAAAAAATTAATGCTTCGGAAATTTAGAATCGAAGCTAAAAACAAAAGTTTACTTAAAATACTAAAATAAAAGCCGGTCTTAAATTTAAAATAGAATAAATAATTTATATAATAAAAATTAATATGTTATGCTGTTGCTGATTCATTTTTGATATTTTAATTTTATTTATTCTAATAGTTCTCGTAAAGTATCATTAATTGACCAACTGCTTTTTAAGAATGAATTTATTAACTATAAATCAGGCAAATAAATAATACTAAATTTATAAATTTGATATACTTTTTTATTTGTGGTAATTTTAAGCTTTAATTATCACATATTGATTTTTATCGCACATTGAATAATAAATATGTTAATTATTTAAGTATTAGATATAATAAGACCCCTACATTTTTCATTGTATTTATGATATCAACTTAAATATTATGTACGTAAATTTTGTATGAATTTCATCTCATTTGAATTAATTGTCAGTAATTGTACATTAAAGTTTTTACAACTTATGTTGCTTGTTTTTATTTTAGCATATGTAACGTGACAAAATATACCCCTAATTTTTTTTTTTTTTTTAATAAACATTGAAGCAATTTTATAAAGGTACAAGTTATTATTTAAGTATTCGCCACGTATAACAACTCTGTTCCTTACAAGGCGTCATCAAAAAATAAAGAGTGTCTCCAAACTACTCATCAAAACAATAAAGCTAAACTTCTGTAGGATTTTAAAAGAAAAATGGAAAATTAAGCATCAAAATTAATTTAATATGTTCAAAAATAATACGAATTAAAAAAAAAATAACTTGTTCAATTTTTTCGTTATAATTAATTGAGCTGCTAAGTAAGGAAATAATTTTTAATAAACGACCATGTCAACTAAATATTATATGTAGAAATAATCGTATGTAATATATAAATTAATTGAAGATGTAACTGTTGCCCGTTGAATCGATGACAGTTGATATACACCAAAACCTCGTTCTAGTTGCCTCAAAACTATGATTAAACTAATATACAAAGACGTTGCCTGTACCGTGAAAACTAGGGGAAGATGATATTTGAAGACTAAGAAATACAAAATACTACAAATGTCCTATAAAGATGGAACACGGAGGAAAAATAGTTTATTGCTAGGTTAAATTAAGGAGACTTAATTAATAAAAAAAAGTTAAGTTAACACGAGAAAAAATAACAAATGGTCGAAAAGCTTCGTCTGAAATTAAAGTCAACAAATAAAAAAAACCAGACATTGGCTCCCTCGTTGTTTCGTACCTATGTACTCCTTTAGTGGTTAGTCCTGTCCCCCACTAAAGTCACTAAAGCAATCGGTTCACGTATTCAACATTTCAACGTAAAACACACATATAATGTACTTCTCGAAACCATTATTCATCAATCGTTTATTATAAGTCATACAGCTAAGTATAGGAGAAGGAAAAAGTAGGGCAGTGGACTGTATGAATGAATAAAATAAATATATAGCATATAAACAATAAACTGTAATAAAAATATAAACCAAAAAATATTAAAAATATATCAGTGTGAATATTGGGGAAACTTAATACTAATGCAACAATGGCGTCAAAATAAAACGAAACATTATAACAATAACTACTCATTTACAATGGCAATGATGGCTAGTTGATGTAAGTGGAAGTCGAATAATGTCGTTAGTATGGCAATTAAACCAGACAAAATGTACAATCATGAACAGTTATTTATAATGTACGAATGTAATTCACGATGAGCGTATCGCTAGGGCAATAAACAGTAACGCACAAAAGTGCAACTATCGCAAGGGCCATTTATCAGCGCTTTTTAACAACTACGTGCTCGCAAGTTACGTAGGGCCATTTAGCGAAATGAGCTAAGATGGCAGTCGTTACGGACTGAACATAGTTTTACCCGATCTGACTATGGTTATTCCCTGACAAATCGACCGGTACATGACCTGGCGATCCGATGACAACGCTCCAACTAGTCTATAGAGTCGGGTTCAATAAAATTTTATTAATCGGTAACGAAAGTTACAAAGACAAATGTGAACTATGATTTATCAATAGGTGACAGTGTAATATGAAGAGTAGTAGTTCATAGCGGCGTTCAAAAAAGAAAGAAGGGATCAGGGCGGGACTGAATGTCAACACAAATGCCGCCCATGAGCCAGTTCGAAGTAGTATACGATACAATTTATCTTCACCGGCACATACAAATGAATCATAACACCTTACCATGACTAATGAAGAAAAAAAATACCGTCGTAACACGCAGTCGATAAAAATAGAAATTTACTTATGCACAAACAAAAAATGAGTGGTACCTTTTGTCACGTAATTTATCTGACTTAATTGGTATAAATTTGATAAAAATTTCAAAAATGATATTATAATACATCTTTATAACTTATTCTAAGATTTTGTTTTTAAGTAATGCCGGTGAATTTCAATTAAAATGTTATACTATAACTATAATATTTGTATTTAAATGGCATTATTCTCAAATTTATGTGTGAAAATTATTTAGTTGATGTATTAACTAATTATGAAGTAAAAAATGTAATTTTGTAGAAAGTAAGTTTTAAAATTATAATCAAACAATTAGTAAAGAGTCAAACTATCATACACAATGAATAACGCTTACATGTCTTTTTCACACATGTTCACCCTATCAGAATAAATATATTATGATAGAGGTGAAATCGAAAAATTGCAAAGATTTATTTAATAGATAATTAAAATCATTATATTTGAATAAATGTGATATATATATAGGTAAGAAATGTTGACAAAACTCAAAATTTTAATTATCTATTTTAGCCTCGATGTGAAGGTATTAATTTTACTATGATGTGTATTTTTTTTTTGTGTCGGTTACCACTTATTCTCAGCTCTCACTGAACCGTTTTTGATAAACGATGTGTTAAAAAATCTCAAATCGTGTCTTGTCAATGACATAACACTCAAAAATTGAAATTTTCTACAAAAAATTAACTTTTAAAAATGTTCCCGATATACTGAAACTTTGAATATATCTTAAATTAAAGCTAATGTAATATACTTTAATATGAAAAAAAATAAAATTGTAATTTATATTATCCTGATGGTGAAAATGGCTACCGTATTTAAAAATATGATATTTTTGTGTTAAATTCTCGATTTCATATTTTTGATTTTATATTTCTACAAAATTTTTATATTAAAATACCTTACAACATTTTACCATAGTATGAATCTTACGATTTTTATAAAAGTTACATGAATGTAACTTAAATTGAATATAAATTAAATCTTATTTTGAATATATTGCCTACTGCTTTAAAAAAGAGACTTTGAATTTTTAAAAGCTTTAATTTTCCTTTTTATCTAAGTACATGTATAATGTACGGTATTTGAATCAGTTACACTTCAAATTTTCATGCTCGGAGTATGAACCCGTCTGACGAATGTCTTATTTTTACATTTTTTCCTAATTCTTTTTGAGGTGGAAAAACATTCAAAATTGTATGAATTTTATCTCATTTAAATTAAATAATTTCAATGAATATTAAGGACCATATCACTGAAATTTACACTTGTGAGAAGAAATTTCTTATTCATGATTAAATTATTTAAATATATGTTTTTTTTTTGTATTTGTTATTTATTGTTATTTATTATCAACTCTATTTTGATCAATTTTTTTAACGATGCATCAAATTATTCCAACTAAAGATATTACCCATACAATTTTTTTAAAAAAACCCTTTAACAAATAAATAGTCGCTTAATCAAACTTTCTTCATATTGAAAATTAAAATTTTTCATTTGTAATGTTTTTAAAGTATATATTTTCGAATTAGGTTTGTTATGATAATAGGTTTAAACTACAAAGTTGAATTTTACTTTGTTATTTATTAATTTTTTAACTATATTTTTGTGTTCTACTGCCATTCTATAGTATTCCAAATTTTTCGGTAACATGTTACTGTATAAACCATTTTTAAAAAAATTATTTTAAGTTTCTCCTGAACTTAACAATGAATTTTTTCAATTATAATCAATTTTTATAATATACTAAATTGAGTAATTTTTTAACAACTTATTGATTGTTTTTTTTTTTAATTTCGACGTGAAACTAAAAAGCCATTGGTCTAATGATGTTGACGTTTTTTAAGTCTGTTTTCACAAGACCAATTTTGATGATCAATACGTTAAATGGACTGATTTTAATCTAGCTGAACTAATAGTCATCGGATATTGGGAATAAATCATTTAACTTCTAAATTTAGACAAATATAAATATAATAAATAGAAAATTTTATGAAGATTTAAAAAATGGTTTTTGTTTAGATTGAAATAAGGTGTCTTATGAGAAATTAATTTAGCATAGAATTTTCAACTCTATTTCACTTGTCTTGTAAAATATATATTTTTTATTTTGTCACTATTTTTGAACAATGATGTTTTTGATTATGTATTTCTCTGGCCACGTAACCATAGAAGTTTATAAACATAATTAATATAAAACATATTTTCACTAAACATCACAAGTTAATTTATTAATCAAACGTTAATTTATGTAAAGAAATATAAACATTAACGAAAAAAATGTATTGTGGAACAAAAATTTTTAATAAAGTTTCACTATATTTTTATAAACTATGTAAAAGAATTAGATCAGGTATTTTTTTTTTCCATTTTTGTGTCTTGTGATCATAAGTTAAAAAAATAGATTTATTTCATTTGAAAACATCAGCATGGTCTTTTGTTTTTAGCTGAAACTAAATAAAATTATAATATTATTATCGATACACGGGTAGTTAACATTCTCAAAAATATAATATAAATAATTAAAGTGCAAATTAATACATAACCTAAAGAGGTGTCAACTTTATTTTAAAAGATTTAAGTATAAATAGATTTTAAACTTTATTTCTCCTGTCTTAAAATTTATTATTTTTAATAGTGTCACTATTTTTTTCGATGAACAATAATGTTTTTGATAATTTAGAGAAAAAATTACCTTTTTTGGATTTATTAGTTAAAAGATTAAAGGGAACAACATTGTGAAAAACACACACACATACACACATTCAGTAACATTTCGAATAATTTAGACCACACAAAATGGTACTTTTAATAGTATGGTTAACGGATTATTTAAATTTTCAATTAATAAAATATATTTTGATAAAGAACTGGAGGTTATAATCGAAATAGCTAGGTTTAATGGGTATAACAAAAACGTAAGTCAGAACTAAACTGATATAAAGAGACGAAGGCACTCACTAGCATGGGAGAACAAAAAGTAATTAGATCACCCATTTATGGTTTAAGTACGCCAGAAAAGTTTGCAAATAAAACTAAAAATGAAAAAGTTATACTGGTTGATCGGGAAACATTCCGAACTTTCATTAAATAACAAACGTCTACTTTACGTAGCTATCATAAAACCAATTTGGACTTACGGTATACAACTGTGGGGTTGTACTAGTAAGTCTAATATTGATGTTATTCAACGATGCCAAAATGTTGCACTCCGTACCATCGTTTCAGCTTATCGGTACGATAGAAATGACATTATACACCGTGATTTGATTTTGCCTACAGTAGCAGAAGAAATTAAGAGATTTGCTCGCAAACATGAGGTGAGATTAACGAACCACATTAACACAGCAGCCATCCAACTTTTGGACAACTCCGAAGACATCAGGCGTCTTAAACGTCATAAACCATATGACTTAATTTAAAATATTTAGTTTTAACTTAGGTTAAGGAGCCACCTCGCTGGAGGTGTCACTCCACACATGTTTATTCTTTATTAATTGTTATAAAACTATGTTTCATATACAATTATTGTAAAATATATTTATAAAGATAATTTTATCGTTTAAATAATAAAGCCATTTGGTAGTTTGTAAAAAAAAAAAAATTTATGGTTTAAACGAAACGTGTGGGTTAATTAACGTTCGTTAATTTTGTTGTCTCTAATCATGTAGGAAAAAGTAGTAGTGAGTGGACTGTATGGAATTAGTAAAATGTATTTAAAGAATATAAACGAATAACTCTATTAGAAATATAACCCAAAAAATATATCAGTTTGAATAAGGGGGAACATTATACTAATGCAACAATGGCGTCAACATAAAATAAATATTAAGATTAAAATAAAAACAAAACAAAACAATATTGTTAATAACTACTCATTTACAATGATGATGATGATGATGACCGATTAATGTAAGTGGAAAGTGAAGGAAGTCGTTAGTATGGTAATTAAATCAGTCAAAACGTACTGTCACGAACAGTACTTTAAAATGTACGATTGTATTTCACGATAAAAGTATGGCGAAGGCGATAAACATAAAACATAAAGGTGCGACGATCGCAAGAGTGATGATATCTGCGTTTTTTAACGACTATGTGCTCGCAAGCTACGTTGAGCCATGTAGCAAAATGAGTAAAGCTGGTAGCGACAACGCAGACACGCAAACATGGAACGACAATAACTCAATGTCATGCAACGATCGTATACGTTATCATCTAACGTAATTGAGTCTCTCGCATAACCGGTTGTGGTAGTGTGAATGGCGTTGCCATTCTCTACACAATATGGAACGAAACGCCCTCTCGTAGCAGCACATCCCACACATTTTATATTATACGAGCATCTTAAATGAATTGGCTAGAATTTTCAAGAATTATGGTATTACTTTAGTAACAAATAAAGAAATAATTTAAAAGATTTCTTAGGTAACTCTAAAGGTATAGAAGATAAAGGGAGAAATCGAGTATTCATAAAATACAATGGACAAGTTTAAGTAGGACAAACAAAATAAACATGAACCTATGTTTGAGTAACTATTAAGAAACATTAAAAATCACGAAATGAATAAATCACCTGAGACTAAACATTTATTTACACTAAATTATTCCTTTAAAACCATAAAACTAATTAAGAATGTAAATAACTACAAATAGCTTAAAATAACGGAGGTAATATGAATGATTAAAAATAAGAAAAATCTAATTAATAGGGATAGTGAATGCTTTGAAAATTTAATATTTTTACCAGCGTAAACTAGCAAAATGTGATAATAAGATGTAGTGATAACGTTACTAGAATATAAGATGACTAGATATATAAGGGTATTTTTCAGTCGAAGTATCAGTATGTATTAGCGTTGATAATGGTAATAATGTTTCCAAAATAAGTATCAACGATCGTTTAGTAATTTTCGTGTCTTTCTGCGTTATATATTTTTTATATTTTTAGTTTTTAATCAATATTTTTAAATTAAAATTATTTGAGCCACAAGTGATATAATATTTTTACTTACCATTATAAATCAAACAGATTGATGTAAATCAGTGAATAAATATTATAAATATAAAATATTTATAACATTATATATTTATAAATAATTATTTTATGAAACATATATTTTTAATGAAATTTTACTAGATTTTTATAAACGTGTACTAAAATAAAAGTTACTTTGGGTATTTTTTTTCCCATTTTTTTGTATTCTCATTATAAGTCCAAAAAATGGATTTATCTCCATCAAAATTATCACAAAATTCTGCGAACCACTCTGAAACAAAATAAAATTATAATATTATTATCAATACACGAGTAGTTAAGATTCACCATAATAAATATTTGTGGATTGATAATATAGGAGTTATCCGGATAAATCGACGAGTATAAAGTTTACAGATGCCATTAGTAATCTTAATTGTTAAAATAATGTTTTTTTTTTTTAATTAAACATCATCTAATGATATGCTTAGAATCGTTTTTTATGATAGTGATTTTAATTGTATTGTTGAAAAATTTCATAAAAAGCTATTATTATTACTTTGGTAATTAAAATCATTCATTTTTGTATATTTTTTGACTATCGGTTCCATAACATGTACATTAGGAAATAAATCATTTTTCTCAAAAATTTCTTTCAATCTAATTTCTACGACTGTGCCTGATTTTGCTATATCATATTTTTCAAATAGAACTTTAAGATGAATTCCGTTTAAGTGAAGTATTTTAAAGTTCTGATTCAATATTGACAATACAGTTTCATCTAAGAAATTACCAAAAATATCTGTTAAATATACCATAAAGTAACACTAAATCACATCTTAATAAATCTAAGAATAATAGTAAGTCATATAATTCTATTATTCATATAATTAGAATAATAGTAAGTCATATAATTCTATTATTCATATAATTAGAATAATAGGTTGAATTGATATAAATGACAATTCTTGTATATTTTAATTGTATTGGAATTGATAATAGTTGTCAGTTAGATCTGTTCTACATCAACACGAAATTAAATAAATTAAATCTCAATTACCTGTTTCTTTCTTTATGTTTTTTACTTGTAACGAATTATACAATTTTGATTTTGGTACATTTTTTATTTTTTTTTTTCTATTCAATATAAATTTATCATTTTCAACAGAAACTTCAAAAAACGTATTCAATACATATTGCATGGTATAAAATATCATTGGTTGGTGTTTCTAATAATAAACAATAGTAAATTATTTACTGGTTTATTAAAACTATGAAAATAATTAAATTAGAATATAATCTTACTATATAATAAAACATTAAAAAATTATCCAATGCTGGAAATTTTACTTAATAACGTGCGATCATCAATTTTTTTAGCTTCGATGCGAAGCTGAGAAGGTATTAATTTTACCATGATATGTTTTTTTTTTTTTTTATGTCTCTTGCCACTTTTTCTCAGTTCTCATTCGACCGATTTCTATCAACAATAGGTCCAAAGATTACAAATCGTATCTAGTTGAAGACATTACCTTTTAAAATGGAAAAATTTTCCTTCGTTCCCCGCAAATGGGGGAAATATCCGGAAAAATGACAAATTTAAAAATCAGTAAATTTTGTCATTTTTTTCACTTTTTTTCCTAAAACTTCCATAACTTTTTCAAAAATAAAAAAATCAACATAGTTTTTTTTATACTAAAACCTTAAATATTTCCTTTTCATTTGATATCATTTTTTTGAAAATCTAACACTTAACGTGCTCATTGGGGGGATTTAAAATAGTAACTTTTTTACAAAAAATAACTTTTTCAACTTAATTTTTGAAAATGTTCCGGAAATACTGCGTCCTTTAAACATATATCAAATTAAAGATTATGTCATGTACTAAAAAATTGAAAAAAAAAATTTGTCCCGACGACCTATCTTTTATATGCAAATGTCTACCGTATTCAAAAATATGTTATTTGTGTATTAATATTGCGTCCTTTAAACATATATCAAATCAAAGGTTATGTTATATTTTATCATATGAAAAAAAAAATTATCACGACAACTTATCTTCTATGTGCAAATGTCTGTCGAAATTAAAAAAAAATGTAATGTTTGCGATAAAAATCACCTTCCATCGGGATGTTTTTTATACTTAAAACTACCATAACTTTTTCAAATATTAACAAATCAACATAATATTTTTTTATATTGAAACCTTAGGTAATTTTCTTTCGTTTGATATCATTTTTTTTTTTAAATGTAACACTTATTCTGATCACAATGTGGATTTAAAATAGCAACTTTTTTACAAAAACTAACTTTTTCAACTTAACTTTTGAAAATGTTCCGGAAATACTGCGTCCTTTAAACATATATCAAATTAAAGCTTATTTTATGTACTATAAAATGAAAAAAAAAAATTTGTCCCGACACTTTTTCTTCTGCATGTAAACGGTTGCCGTAGTTAAAAAAACACTATTTTTGTGTTAAAATTTTCGATTTTCGATTTTTAATTTTCAACTTAAAAATGCTATAACTTTTCGAAAAATGCATGTATCAGCACAATTTTTTTTTTTTTAAATACATTATAAGTACATCTTCCATTTGACATACTTTTTATTAAAATTAGACAATTTCCCCTTATATAGGGGGGGTTCAAACTTTGAAACATTGTATAAAAAATAGAACTTTTTCAACTGAACTTTTGAAAATGTTCCGGAAATACTGCGTCCTTTAAACATATGTCAAATTAAAGTTTATGTCATGTACTAAAAAATTGAAAAAAAAAATTTGTCCCGACGACCTATCTTTTATGTGCAAATGTCTACCGTATTCAAAAATATGCTATTTTTGTAATAAAATTTTGTATTTTATTTTATTTTAAAATATCTTATTAGGGGAATACTCTAACTTTCATGAATGTTATATAATTTAATTGACATAAGTTTATAAGGTATAAGAAATTATACTTATTTAAATTTTTTTGCTATTTTAAAGTCGATGAAGTAACTTTTAAATGTGACTTCAAATAGCTAATTTTATAATGCGACGAACAGTTGCCGAATCGGTAACACTTGTATCTTTCATGCATAGGGTACAAGGTTCAAATCTGTCTGTGGCATTTAATATTTTTCATTTTTTTTTGAGTTAGAATAAAATTTTCAAATCTTTTCATATTTATCTCATTTAGATTCGATAACTTCAATAAATATAAAGGATCCTATCACTATAGTCACCTCTCGTGAGAAGAAATTTATATTCATGTTAATATTATTTTACTATGTGGTTCTTTTTGTGGTTACGATTTATTTTACTAACCCTCACTAGACCTACTTTTTCAATGATACATTAAATAATTACAATTCGTATTTAGTTTAAGTTATTATTCTTAAAAATTGAAAGAATATTCTTGATTCACATAAAAAGTAGCTTAAACAGCTTTTTCCATAGAAACAATTAAAATCATTAATTTATAATATTTTTAAAGTATTCATTATCAAATAAGATTTGATATGATAAAAGTATTCAACTACAAAAGTAAATAATTTTACTTTGTAATTTATTAATTTTTATCTCTATTTGTGTGTGCTACTACCACTCTATAATATTCTAATTTTTTTAGTAATAAGTAGCTATATAAATCATAAATTTAAAAAAAAATTCAACTGTCACCAACTATTAAATTAAAACCCAGCACAGTGGGGTAGCGGCACAGTCGGGTCGTGGCATATGTAATAGATATTTAGCACTTATAATTTTATTTTATTTATATTTTTATAATAATGATTTTTTTAATTATATGCCATATGCTTTTATTTTCATTTTGTAGCTAAACAAATTTCAAAACTCCGGTTAACATAATATTTATACTCATATTCAATTTAATTATCCTCTCATTGCTTTTCATGTCAAAAAAATTATTTCTTGCATTTCACCATCACAATATGCAAAACATTAACCTACTTAACGCCTTAACACTTTTTTTTATGACACATAGTTGGGTCCAGTATAGATTAAAATCACTATCATAAAAAACGCTTCGATGCAAATCTGTAGATAGTGTTTAATTAAAAAAAAAAAAATTTGTTAAAATAGCATATTTTTGAATATGGTAGCCATTTGCGCATAGAAGATAGATCGTCGGGACAAATTTTTATTTTTTATTTTATAGTACACAAAATAAGCATTAATTATGATATATGATATATAGATATATATGATTATGATATATAGATATATGTTTGAAGGACGCAGTATTTCCTGAACATTTTCAAAAATTAAGTTGAAAAAGTTAATTTTTGTAAAAAAGTTACTATTTTAAATCCTCCCAGTGAGCAGAATAAGTGTTAGATTTTCAAAAAAAATTATATCAAATGAAATGGAATTATATAAAGTTTTTATACAAAAAAATATTATTTTTATTTGTTCATTTTTGAAAAAGTTATGGAAGTTTTAAGAAAAAAAAGTGAAAAAATCTCGAAAATTAGCGATTTTTAAATTTGTAATTTTTTTGGATATTTCCCCCATTTGCGGAGAGTGAGCGAATTTTTTTCAATTTTTAAGGGTGATGCCTTCAACTAGATACGATTTGTGATCTTTTGACGTATTTTTGAAAGAAATCGGTCCAGTGAGAGCTGAGAAAAAGTGGCAAGAGACATAAAAAAAAAAAAACACATCATAGTAAAAATAATTACTTCTCCGCTTCGCATCGAATCTAAAAATGAAAAAGGTGGATAATTTTAAAAACAACAATAACACTTATTCCCTTAATTTTACCCCGATTTATAATTATAATATATGAATACATAATAATTACAGTAGTTAAATTTAGTATGAAAGTGGTATTCAATAATATAATATTGTAATTTTAATGGAGATATAGCTACATCGAAGCTAAAAAATAGTCATTAAAAACAATATAAAATTTTTCATAAATGTATATTTTGAAAGAAATAATTGAACTATAAAATTTTATATTTTATAGAAAATTATTAGATGATATTTCTAAAATAAATTTATATTTGGGAACTGTTCGAATAAATTGCAGCTTACAGTAATAATTTGTAATTATGTGCGCATCAATTCCGCTACTCGTTTGATTTTATTATCAGACAGTTATTCTTTTAATTTTATAATATTCTATTTTATAAGCTATTTAAATATGTACGTTCTCTTTTAATAAAATAAAGTTAACACCCTTAACAAGTCTTAGAAACTTCTTCGCATTGTGCACTTGGATTGTCTATAAATTCATTATAAATATATGAAATAAAATTAAAACATTTTTTTTCTTAATATCTATGAACTCTATATCACCTCAAGTTCTGGATCAAAAACAAACTTTATAAATTCTTCGTGCTAAAAAAAAAAAACTAAGCTGTTAATTTGAATACTTTAAAAGTTATTAGATATTGAGAACTAAATTATATCATATCTTACATTACTACACTAACTTGTATACTAAGATTTAAGGTTTTACTAATCTATTTTTTACTAATGATTTATGAACTTTATATAAATAAGTAGTATTAGTATAGAACAAATTTAACATACAATTTTTATATACTTATTATATTCATATTGAATATGTAAAATTAATAAATTTTATTTAAAAATTATATTGAAGAACAAATATCTTCTATGCAATATTCAACACAAGCTCATTGATTTTATTTTTACATTTAATTGTTAACGACTATAACTATAGATTTGGAAGGTTTCCCAAAACGAAATTTTCATTCCACGAACTCAATAAATTACGGAAAATAGTAATTTATAAATATTAATGATATTTTACAAACATTTATATTTTTAAATTATATTAAATATTTATTAGATATTTTTCAATGATTATTATGTGTATAAAAGAAGATACCTCGAGATACTGAATAATAATAATTAATGAATAAAACAATAATAATTACAGTTATTTTTTCTGGCTTATTTATTTCAGTGTTTGACGACCCAGCTGAAAACGTAGGTATGGGAATAAAACACACAAGAAAAACTAATATTCCAAAACAAAAATATAAAACCATTTTTAATAATGATTATATATGAGTTAGTTAAGCGTGAAAAATAATTTTTATTATTGAATTAATTTAGTTTTTATAGAACAATTCAGACTATTTTAATAAAATCTAAAATTCGATAAATAAAATTAATCAATTGTCTTGTTTACATATACTTTACATTAATAAAAAATTTTCATACATTATCGCAGGAAAATATTACTTACTCATTCTCGAATAAAATAAAATATAGTATAAAAATATTCATTTTATTAAAATAAATACAGATAATAAATTAAAATTTAACCAAGTGTATAATATATCATTATATTGTTTTTCTACGCCAAACAGTATAAGATTTTGTACAAAATTTAGTATGTCACGATGAGTATATCAAAAATATAGATAACTAATATTGTAAAATTTAAATAGGTTATTAATAAAATGTAATAAGTATACGGTTAACAGTTGGTCCCGAGGTCATCACAATAATATAATAGTACTTCAATGTTGACTGACACTATCTTGGCAGAAAAACATAAATTAAATTTGTATAAATTGATAGGAGCACGGTGTTATCACCCGTATGACACTCCGTCGTCGTGCCATCCCTTTCTCAGCCACCGCTCCACTATATACCGGACTGTTACACCCACGCGTTATTGTCGTGGTTTAAAGTCCAAAAAATGGCCAGCGTCGAATACCCGCCACAATAGTACGATCATCTGTCATCCTTGTGACTCCACAAAAAACCGTTTTCTGTTCGTCCGGACTATCCACGCCTTCGACGCATTTTAACGACCGTGAGATTATCTTTTTATTATTTAATACCGATGTCACGTGCTCAGTGTTTTCATTTATTTTTTACCCTCTATAATATTAACACAAAAATTTTAAGATATTTTTAAAAAAACGGCATGACGTGCTCAACCACAAACTTTAGTGTCGCCTATTTTTTTTTTCATTCTATTATTATCCACTCAATGCCACTAAACCATTTGTGCATCAAAATATAATAAATATATTTTATAGTCTTAAATAAATTTTAAAGCTGTTAAAATAAAAATTTCATCATCGAAAACAATGTATAATAAAATAAAACCGGCACAGGAGGGTCGCGGTACAATGGTGACGTGACATAGTTGAATCAAGTATAATTATATCTTACAGTAATTAAAATCACTAACATAAAAGTCGCTTCGATGCAAATCTGTAGATAGTGTTTAATTTTAAAAAATTGGTGGATTATTCCAAAAGCTACATGATATCCTATTTCCTTATTTATATCCCGATTACAAGTTTTATGATAATATATGAATTAATATATGAATATATTAATAGTGTAATATATGAATAAATATTTATTATGGTATCCCTTATTTTTTAAATTTTGGAAATTCTTCGGGTTCACCCGCCAAATTTGTGTGTATACATATAAAAAATGGCTACAAAAAATTTGAGACCTTTAACCTGTGCCGACTTGGGTTTGAAAATTGGCCAAAAAGAGTAGTTTTTAGTGTCTTGCACTTCGTCTGCACCTCATACTTAGGTGTTACTCTTATTCCCTTCCTATAACAACAGCCTTTCGACACCCACACCTAATTCGGAGTGTCAGCCGAGCACAGTGACTGCTGTACGACAACACGCATGTGAATACCTAGACAGCAGGCTCCTCATCCTCATCTTCTTCTTTGTACATTTTACTTGCTGTTTTATGTAACGACAGTATACATATAAAGAATTGCTACAAAAAATTTTAGGGCGATCAGATAAGTTTAACCCGTGCCGACTTGGGTTTGAAAATTGGCCAAAAAGAGTAGTTTTTAGCAATTAACTTGTAAATTAGCGTTCTCACAAAAAAAATTATAGAAATTAAATTGTAAATCTAATTGTTTTGTATAAATTAAATTCCAACAGTTTTTCTTCTAAATTCATTAGTTTTACAGAAAAATGTCAAAATACGTAATATTATGTACAATTGTCGAAATTGGCATATTTACGAATATTTCATCCTATCTGACGAACCATATGTGATACGACCTAATATTTCATACAAAATTTGTTTAAAATTAAATTTTACACATTAAAAGTAATAAGTATAAATTTCATTGAACCGATTGTTTTATTGCTACAGCTAAACTGATGAAACTACTAAATAAGTAAATCGTCAGTTCTTCTGAAGCAAAATAGTAATGTGACGGTTAATTTTTGTAAAAAACGCTTTATCATCCAATATCTGTTGAGTCCCAACTGCTGATATTACACCACGTTAAATCAGTTCATAGATATGATGGAGTTGGTAAAAATAATAAATATTTGTCTAATTTTTGTTCTAGTATTCTTTATAGTAAAAAAGGATACCAACCTTTTAAACATTCTATATTAGATGCGGTATTATTACAGCATAGAACTTGGACTATATTTAATAAGCCCTAATCGTCTAACGCACAATCAACAACATTAGCTTGTTTATATAAAACTTCAACTATTGTTTGAATAATATAAACTGCGTCTCGTGCACTTATTTTATATCAATCTGAAGCAGCTACGAGTTTCAGTATTATGAAATTTGTTTGACCTCTTTTATTCTATGTTGCTAAAACATTAAAAAGTTTTTCGTTTCCAGTTTTTATGAATGAAGAAGAACATATAATTATATCATTTGATAAATAAGGAATACTTTGCGTAGAGTATACCTTATTTATCATATACCAGATGATAAATAACAAAATCTAGCAATAAAACTCATATATTTAGTAAAAATCGTAATATGATCAAGCTATCTCAGCTGTAGCAATAAAACAATCGGTTCAATGAAATTTATACTTATTACTTTTAATGTGTAAAATTTAATTTTAAACAAATTTTGTATGAAATATTAGGTCGTATCACATATGGTTCGTCAGATAGGATGAAATATTCGTAAATATGCCAATTTCGACAATTGTACATAATATTACGTATTTTGACATTTTTCTGTAAAACTAATGAATTTAGAAGAAAAACTGTTGGAATTTAATTTATACAAAACAATTAGATTTACAATTTAATTTCTATAATTTTTTTTGTGAGAACGCTAATTTACAAGTTAATTGCTAAAAACTATTCTTTTTGGCCAATTTTCAAACCCAAGTCGGCACGGGTTAAACTTATCTGATCGCCCTAAAATTTTTTGTAGCAATTCTTTATATGTATACTGTCGTTACATAAAACAGCAAGTAAAATGTACAAAGAAGAAGATGAGGATGAGGAGCCTGCTGTCTAGGTATTCACATGCGTGTTGTCGTACAGCAGTCACTGTGCTCGGCTGACACTCCGAATTAGGTGTGGGTGTCGAAAGGCTGTTGTTATAGGAAGGGAATAAGAGTAACACCTAAGTATGAGGTGCAGACGAAGTGCAAGACACAAGTACTCTGAAATGTTGTGGAAGAGAGTTTTTAACCTATATAAAAAGTAAAAAACAAAACTTTACTTCAAGCAGTAAGACGGACAGCGACAACCAAGTACTGAGACTAATGAATGACACAAGGCACTGGAGTCGACTGACCATGATGGTCAGGTCTTTTGGTTTTTTATAATAATTTGAACTATTGCTAATTTGGCAATAAATATTATTTGTTAATTCATCAGTCTCAAAAAGCGGATGTGCTATCTGTATTTTATTATAATAATTCTCACAATAATGGTAACGTGACACCATCACAATATACACAAATTTGGCGGGTGAACCCGAAGAATTTCCAAAATTTTAAAATTAAGGGACACCCTCATATATATATATATATTTATAATAAATAAAGCGAAATAGTGTTATTATAAAACAGAATTTTTTTACACAAAACGTATTTTTTTTTATTAACTTTGCATGTCTGTTTTCACCATGAAGACAAAATGAAGTCCGAAATATATATATATAAAAGTATCAGAATTTCAGAAATACTTTCAAAAGTTAACTTGAAAAAGTTGTCATATTAAATCCCTCCTGTGGGAAGGAAAAGGTCAAATTTATAAAAAAAATATACCAAATTATAGGTAAAGACATTATGCATTTATGAAAAAAATTATATTGATTTGGTAATTTTTTAAAAAGTTATGACAGTTTTATGTAAAAAAGTTGTAGAAATATCGAAAATTAGCGATTTTTAAATTTATAATTTTTTTAGATTTTTCCCCAATTACGTGTAACGAAGGAAATTTTTTCTATTTTTGAGGATAATAATTTTGACTAGATACGATTTATGATCTTTTAACGTATCGTTGAAAGAAATCGGTTCGGCGAGAGCTGAGAAAAAATGGTAACGGACACAAAAAAAAAACGCATCATAGTAAAACTAATACCTTTTCAGCTTTGCATAAAAGCTAAAAACATATCATGAAAATCAATAGAAATAATTATTTAAATTTTAGCTAAAATTAAATTGATGTATGTTTTTTAAAAATTTACAGATAATAATTTGAATAATTCAACTATATCCTAATTAATACAATTAAAAATTATCTCAATCCTGGACGAAATTTTTAATCATCAAGTAATTTTATGCACTCATTTTATTACTACTTATCCTAATTTTCCCTAATATTGTGTGCGTTAAAATATTCCAGTATTTAAAACTTCAAACTTTTCTTTTAAATGTGCAAGAATATGGCTTATTATTCAAATTTTTTTCAAACTTTAGGAAGGAGAATGTTGATGCTTAGACATGATGATCTTCTTATAAATAAAATATATATATTTTTTTTAATGTATAAACTAGGCAATGAAAAATTTGTTTGAAAATTATTTTTATGAACACATACGTTTTTATAAATGGTGTCTATAACTTTTTTTTGTAAAACGACATAATAAAGTTGTTTTACGGCGTAAGGTTTTAACTTTGAAACTGAAAACGTGTAAGACTCTTTTAGCAATAGCTAAAAAAAATATCACAAATAAATAGTATTTGTATTTTTAAGTCATATTAGGAGAGTTATATTTTTGAACAAAAATAGAATGGTTAAATTTTTTTTTTCGTTATTTGTATGTGTAATTTCCATAAATAAAATAATTTGTTTATATTAAGTTGAGCTACCTGAATTAATGAATAAGATAATCCTAATAATTATACAAGATCATACCTTATGTACCATTAGATCGATTCCTGCTTTAAAATATATTTACATTCTATTTTCTTGTATGTTTCCTCAGTAGATGAATAAAATATTGTATACCTTAATAATGTCTCGAGTGAAATTATAATAATGAAAAATATAATAATGTCAATATTTTATAATAATAAGACATTGAAAATTTAAATATGCTAAAAAAATTACTTTTAATCTTTGATTTTCAAATTTTTTTTATCTTTGATGCGAAGCGAAGTAGAGGTTTTTTTTATGTCTGTCCATGAAAATTAATTTTTTATTGGATCGATTTTAATGATTAATACTCCAAAAGCACCCGATTTAAATCTAGTTAAAGTTGTTATCACAAACAATGTTAAAAAATCCCTTTCACTTACAAATTTTTAAAAATATCTTAAAATTACGTTATTGTAAAAAATGGCATTTTCTAATTTTTTCCTGCATTATTTTATAAAAATAAATAATATTTTTTAAATAACAATAATACAATAATATTATTAAGTGAAATTATGCATAAATTAAAGAGACCTATTTTTTTCTGACCTGGATCTCAGTAGATTGATTTTATAACGACGAGTTCTTCGTCAACCGCCAAATGATTAAAATTACTTATTATTAAAACGGCCTTTTTCGAACTCTCTAGTTTGGATGTCATATTCGAGCCCGACGCAATCGATGTTTACCTTATCTAAACCATCCACAAATTAATGACAAATGTTTCACGTACAAAACTATGAATAACATTGGACCCTTTAAAACACAAACTTAACTACCGACAGCGAGATAAGGCTGCAAGACATCGTGCTTTGACACGACCAAACAATATCACAACTAACATAATATTGAAAAATCAGGAAAAACACGTATTTTGGTAAAATAAAATTAACACTCTGTAATGCTATTAATTTAAAAAAAAAAGAAACCATAAATTTAGCTAGTTAACTATTCAAGGAGATTCATTAAGGATAAAACAACATTATCTTCGAAACTGCACAAAATATTGTGATATGAAAAATCTCTAAAATAATATGTAGTTCACTTATGTTTAAAATTTGGAGTAATTCCGGAAAATCTTCAATAATTTCGGTTGAAAAAGTTCAAATGTTTATACGTTTGTTTCATAAGTTTTGAACCCTCCACGTATAAGAATATATGGTCTGATTTTTAAAAAAATCATATGGATAAAAAGAATATATACATAGTATTTATAAAAAAAAAAATATTAATCTATAATTTTTTAAAAGAGCTATACCCAAAAACGTATAGCAATTTAAAATTGAAAATGTAATATACAGAGTGATCAAAATTTAGTAAGACACTCATTTTCTCAGAAATTATTGATAATTTTAAATTTTTTAAAGAGATAAAATATTAAGTTCATGAAATTCTACAATAATATATAGTAAGATAATTTTTTTTTTATGCCTTCGGGCATCAATCGATTTAATAGGTAAATTTATATAAAACTGATTTCAAAAACTGTCTGAAATATTATCTAATTAATTAAATGTTTCAATTGGGTTCGATAAAGTATTTACATTGTTTAGCTCGATCTCAAAAACCAGGGTTTATAACACCTATTTATTTAAGTTTTATAAAAAACGTTTACTGCAATCAGATACAATATTTTAGGCAACATATAGCGTAAAAATTTATTTTATAATTTTAGAACTTGAAACCAAAGTGTCTAACACTATTTGTACAACTGTTATTAAGCTTCATATGAATTATACTCTAATATTAACAAATGCTTTTAGGTTTTAATAAATTATTTATATTTTATTATTATAGTTAATATTAATATTAATCAATAATAACTAGTTCATCAATGTTGGCATATCAAATAATTTAAGTAATTCCAAACTAATATGGTTCCGAAAAATATTTTTTTTATCAGTTTCAATCCATTGAAATGTATTCCTCTTTATTATTTTTTCAATTAATATGACCCCAAGAAAAAACTGCTATCATTCTCTAGAATACTGTTCCTGATAAATATAATTCCTACTTATTATCGTTTAATAATGTCCTGTTTTGTTTATTCTAGTTCCTAATAAGTATTGTCTTGAATCTTATAGTCCCAAAAATATTAAACATAATCAAATTATATACAGGGTGATTTTTTTATCATAACCCACTCAATTACTTACAGATTAATATTAATTAAAAAAATTTTTTTTATTACTATCTTTAGTTACACATTATTCTTGAATTATTAATTATGTAATACTATTTAAGTTCATCCCTTATGCCTGGTAAGGGTGTCAACTTTGTTTTTTTAAATGGTAACACCTATTTATAATTTAATAAAATGTTTGAGTTTTTAATTTAATAGTAAATAGCATTTGAATTTTTAATATAACTTAATTCGTTTATTAGATATAAACATCAAAAGTTTCAATTTTTTGAGTTAATATATAGGTATAATACACAAGGGATTACAAATACAGGTAGCTAATTGGTTTTTTATGACANAAAAAGTTTCAATTTTTTGAGTTAATATATAGGTATAATACACAAGGGATTACAAATACAGGTCGCTAATTGGTTTTTTATGACATTGCTGTTTCAGTCACGGATTGTTTATTATCAATTATGACTATCAATAGAAATACTTTTTGTATTGTTAGTTAGTGTATTTATAAACTCACAACAATGTACCTAACTATCATTGATAATAACAATGCTGTGTACCTGCTAATATCGATGAAATTTGAAACTTTGAAGCTCAAAAATTTGAAACTTTTAATGTTTATATCTAATAAACGAATTAAGTTATATTAAAAATTCAAATGCTATTTACTATTAAATTAAAAACTCAAACATTTTATTAAATTAAAAATAGGTGTTACCATTTAAAAAAACAAAGTTGACACCCTTACCAGGCATAAGGGATGAACTTAAATAGTATTACATAATTAATAATTCAAGAATAATGTGTAACTAAAGATAATAATAAAAAAAAATTTTTAAATTAATATTAATCTGTAAGTAATTGAGTGGGTTATGATAAAAAAATCACTCTGTATATGTGTAATTATCTCTATGGAATACTATAGATGATTTGAAATTTTGTTGCGTTATGTTTGGTAGAAAACGCCTTTAGCAAAGACCTAGTGG
Organism: Daktulosphaira vitifoliae; assembly: GCF_025091365.1. Classification (NCBI taxonomy): domain Eukaryota; kingdom Metazoa; phylum Arthropoda; class Insecta; order Hemiptera; family Phylloxeridae; genus Daktulosphaira; species Daktulosphaira vitifoliae. The sequence continues at coordinate 7,638,172 of NW_026099572.1, forward strand.
ACCAGTTGTCATAAACACCGTTGATTATATTATATCGTGTCACAGCTGATCTCAAGCGTCATTGCTTAACTCACCCTCTTGCCCACCCAGCACGACAAATCGATGACCTCAGTGTCAATTGTCATCCGTTTATAGTTCATCGTCGTAAGTAAGTGAGTCGATTGTTTTATGTGTCTTAGTTCTTTTGTAGCAAGCTCCTTCGCTTGAATGGTAAGTAGTTCGGCCATTGTACGTCATAGTTTTTATTATTTGTTTAATGAGCCCTTGTGCTCAAAGTTCTCATGTCCTTCAGTGTTTGGACTCTCACTAACACTAACTAACTTTTCTGTTCTAGTCGCTTTTCGGCCGTCTGTTTTCATATGCCATTAAATGCCTACATCTATACTCTCACTCGTGATAGTCAAATGTTTGACACCATTACCACAAGATCTCATTCAGTCCACTCACCACTATCAACAACTTCATTTATTCAGCTGAGTTTTATATTAAATTTAATGTCATTTATTATATGTTTCAATTCAGTGTAACTATTTTATTTATGCCGTTTCGCCGGTCATTAGTATTTAAAAGACCCCCGTTACCCCTAAAAATATGAGATACTCTTTGAAGAACTTTTAATATATATGTGGTTATNATAACTATTTTATTTATGCCGTTTCGTCGGTCATTAGTATTTAAAAGACCCCCGTTACCCCTAAAAATATGAGATACTCTTTGAAGAACTTTTAATATATATGTGGTTATTTGATTATTGTCTACTTTTGTTATTTATTGGATGTGCCATTAGCCCTCATCACCCCAGATGATCTCTCTTACTTGCTCCTATAGTGATTGTGAACAGGCTTAAGGTAAGATGGCATTCTAGTGCGGTGCACAACTAGCCTTATTACGATCTAGCTACCTCATACCAAATGGATTATCTCATTCGTGTAAGAATAACTCTGCTGTAAGTTAGTTTATTTGTACATGTGCCATTTATGTTCGACGTAAAGTGACTCGACCTAGTCAATATTAAAGTTAAAATATATAGAACACATGTTTGCCTATAAAAAAAAGTATTAACGAAAATTTTCATATATCAATTATATTTTGAGAAATATAATAAAACATGATAAATTTCATGGAAAATTGACATAATACTTCTACACAAAATTTTTATTAAGTAAGTATTTCTTAAACATCATATTACGTAAAAATTATTTAAAAAGTCAACACACAAATAGAGTAAAAAAATTATTAAATTATTAAGTAAAATGATTTAATTTTGTAGTAGAATACTTTTATCATATCAAATCTAATTCGACAATGAATACTTTAAGAATATTAGAAATTAAAGATTTTAATTGTTTGTATGGAAAAAGCTGGTTAAGCTACTTTTTATTTAAATAAGCATATTTTTTCGATTTTTAAGAGTAATAACTTAAACTAAATACGAATTGTAATCATTTGACGTATCGTTGAAATAGTAGGTCAAGTGAGGGTTGGCAAAATAAATTGTAGCTACAAAAAGAACCACATAGTAAAATAATATTAACATGAATATAAATTTCTTCTCACAAGGGAAGACTATAGTGATAGGATCCTTTATATTTATTGATATTGTTGAATCTAAATGAGATAAATATCATATAATTTGAAAATATTTTTCTAACTAAAAAAAAAAATGCAAAATATTAGTAGCTACAGACGGCTTTGAACTTCGTACTTGTAATAATACAAAAATAAATAAAAAAGAAGATGTTAGGTTGGTATTTATTGACCAATCTTAGATATTTGAGGATTTAGTCAATTGGTGAGCAACGAGATTCTATCGGGGTTGTAGAGTCCGAGGGTTTAGAACAATAAAGACAAGTAGATATAAAAAGCAATGATTAAGGTTCTTCTTATAGAGATATTGTAAATGATTCAACTAGTAAGTACCTGTAATAATACACTGAGGCAACGAAGAGGTGGTGGCCATCTCGCGAATACCCAGTCGAAGTGTTATAATAATTTTTGTAATTAGGTGTATGATAACCAAAGAGTTATAACCAAACTGTAAAATTAACTCAATTTAAAAATATCCTAATAAAACTATATGAATTAACCTTATGTTATTTAAAAAATCGAAATTTTGTTTTGAAAAATAATATTGTGAGTAATTTTTCAATATTTTTTTTAAAATGAACAGAGGAATTTTAAGGAAATCGGGACTATGTTGAACATAATCTTTCCACATTAGTTTCACAATTTTACAGTTTGGTAGGGTTGTGGTAAATTTTTGTGTTGAGAAAAATTGAAGTTTCAATCCTCTGGTTAATAAAAATAGAATAATCCTACTACCTTTACATATTAAACTTGGACTTTGTAACTCGTTTTGTTTGGTTGTAAATTATTTTTTAGGAAACTTCAAAAATTTAAATTATAAAGAAATAGTAGACGATATATTGATAAACTATTCAAAANTATAAATACACTAACTGACAATACAGAAAGTATATCTATTGATAATCATAATTGATAATAAACAATCCGTGACTGAGACAGCAATGTCATAAAAATCCAATTAGCTACCTGTATTTACAATCCCATGTGTATTATACATGTATATTAACTCAAAATTTTGAAACTTTAAATGTTTATATCTAATAAGCTAATAAAGTTATATTAAAAATTCAAATGCCATTTACCATTAAATTAAAAACTCAAACATTTTATTAAATTAAAAATATGTGTTACCATTTAAAAAATCAAAGTTGACCCTCCTCTAAGGCATAAGGGATGAACTTAAAAAGTATTACATAGTTAAAAATTCAAGAATAATGTGTAACTAAAGATAATAAAACAAAAAAAGGTTTAAATTATTATTATTCTGCGAGTAATTGAGTGGGTTATGATAAAAAAATCACCCTCTATATATATAAATAGTAAGAAATTGTGTTGAACATCTTATTTGTTATGACAGATAAATTATTTATTTGTTTACAAGTTATTTAAAATACAGATTATACATTTTTCATTGATAACACTAGTTTACAAATAAAAAAAACCCAGCACGGGGGGTCGCAGCACAGTGGTGACGTGACATAGATGGATCAAATATAATGATATCTGACAGTGATTAAAATCACTATAAAAAAAAAATGCTTCGATGCAAATCTTTAGATAGTGTTTAATTTTAAAAAATTGGTGTATTATTCCAAAAGCTACATGATCTGCTAGTTCATTATTAATATCCTAATTAAGATAAAGTATGTCGAATGAAAAAGGGATTATTAAAAAATATTATTTCTCATAAAAAAATAATGTTGATCCATACACTTTTCAATATGTCATAGCATTATAAAGTTAAAAATGNTCTATACACTTTTCTATAAGTTATAGCGTTATAAAGTTAAATATTATATAAAAAATAAAATCGAAAATTTTCACACAAAAATAGCATTCGGTAGCCATTTTCACCGTAAAGATAAAATAAAGTCCGAAATTTTATTTTTGCATAATAAAGTAAATTACGTTAGCTTTAATTTAAGATATATATAAAATTGTCAGACTTTTTGGAACACTTTCAAAATTTGAGTTGAAAAAGTAAATTTTTTTTGAAAAAATTGTCATTTTAAATCCCCCCTGTGGGCAGGTAAAGGGTCAGATATGAAAAAAAAAATAAAAAAGAATTTTTTTATAAAAATCGTATTTTTTTTTATTAAGTTTGATGCCTGTTTTCACCATGAATAATTTAAGATATATATAAAAGCGTCAGACTTTCCGGAACACTTTCAAAAGTTAAGTTGAAACAGTTCTACTTTCTACTTGCATTTTTTAGAATTGAACCCCTCTCAAATATAGGGTAATGGTCCGATTAAAAAAACAGTATGTCGAATGAAAGATGTATATAAATACTACTTTTCGTGAAAAAAATTGTATTGATCCATACATTTTTCAAATAGTTATAGCATAATAAAGTTAGAAATGTAAAATGCAAAATCGAAAATTTTCACACAAAAATAGCATTCGGTAGCCATTTTCACCGTGAAGACAAATTTTATTTTTTCATAACAAAGTACATTACATTAGCTTTAATTTAAGATGTATATAAAAGTATCAGACCTTCCGGAACATTGTCAAAAATCAAGTTGAAAAAATTAATTTTTTGTGAAAAAGTTGTCATTTTAAATCCCCCCCTGTGGGCAAGTAAAGGGTCAGATTTACAAAAAAAATATATCAAATGATAATTAATGACATCAAGCATCTATAAAAAAAAAATTATATTGATATGTTCATTTTTGAAAAAGTTACGGCACATTTTAGTAAAAAAAATTCAAAAAATTTCGAAAATTAGCGATTTTTAAATTTGTAATTTTTTCGGAGTTTTCCCCTATTACGGGGAATGGGGGAATTTATTTCAATTTTTAAGGGTAATGTTTTTGACTAGATACGATTTGTGATCTTTTGACATATCGTTGAAAGAAATCCGTTCGGTGAGAGCTGAGAAAAAGTGGTAACAGACACAAAAAAAAAAACACATCATAGTAAAACCAATACCTTCTCAGCTTCGCATCGAAGCTAAAAAAATATATACAATTTGCCATAGGCGCTTCTGGCACGGCGCATTTTAATCAACGCTGGCCCAAAACATTATAAATATACTCATTACCGAAGTGCTAAGAACAGAAGTCTGGTTCGACGAACGCCACGAAAAACTAAACAATTTACATAGCTACAATGTAGCAGACACTCGTTAAAAAAAAAATATAATAAATAGACAAAATTAAAGTTGCAGCACACGCAACTAAAATTTGCCGTTACAGACGAAAACCAACAACATGGTTAATTTCCGATAACATGCCGGACGCTCGGCCCGTCGGTCCAATGGCGACACTTCGGCTAGTCTTTGGAGGTAGGGCTGTACGAAATTATTAAACAGTGTCGGAAGTCGACAAGAATATTCTTTTTAATATTTAATATCATAAGGTAACATTGCAGGTGGTGAGCATCGCAAATGACGTTCAACATAAGAAAGAAGCGGGCCAGTGTACATACAAATGCTGTCCATGAACCGGTCCGAAGTAGTACACTATCTCGTACGCCTGCGAACAAATCACAACACCTTATCTGGTGATTATTTAGATGATAAACGCCGTCGTAGCACGTACTCGGCCCAACCAAAATAAATTTTCAAATATACGAAAAATGAAGAAGCGCCTCTTTGTTTCGTTACAAACTAAAAATAAGACTTCTTATTACACAATAAATTGAAAAAATTAAATTAGTTAAGTTTTTCTCTGTAAAGGAATGAAATAATAATGATTAAACTACATATTAATGTAGAGTTTTTTAAATCAAACAATATTTTCCTCTACAAAAATTTAAAATTTTCAATTCTTTCAAAGAAATTCTTATTCTTAATAAATCAACCTATATAACATAAAAACTATATTTCCAAATAATATGTAAAAATAAAACATATTTTTAATTTTGAATTGTTACATTTATATATTATTATATATTATATATTATAATTATATAATTATTTCACTAAGACATATACATTTATAATTTGTCATTGTTTAATTTTATAGATAAGACAAAAACATGTATATACGAAAATTTCATAAATAAATCTTTGATTTTACAAAATTAAAAAGAACATATAATGTTATTTGGCTTCAATGTATCAGCGATAAACTCAATATTAATTTATTTACTGATTAGTCATGATACATGAATCATAATATAAATTTTTATATCGCATTAATATTGTATTAAAAAATGTATAATTTAAAAAAATGATTTGATATTCTATAATTGTTTAAAATAATTAATATAACATGAATTTATTTGTTTTATTTTTTAACCCTTTAATGAATATAGTTGTATTAATGCAACTTTAAGTAATATTGAAATAACTCATAGAACATTTTACGTAGGCTCCTTTATTGGTACAGTATTTAGAATAAATTTCATATTATAATAAGTTTCATAAAATGATAACTAAGTGAAGTTATTAGTTAAAATATAATTTATTAATATCAGATGTCGTAATGCAAATAAAACATTTGAACTTTGGCAACTTGATAATCAACTGTATAATTTTTTTTTTTATTATGAAAATGTGTTGAGTAAACAGATTTTATTTTTTTCGAATTTACATGACAATTAATCACGAAACCAAAAATTAATACTAATTTTTGAAAACTATGGATTTCAAAAATTTCATTTTTTTTCTTTGATTACTATAAACGTATAATTAATATTATCGATTAGTTCATAATATTTAAAGTATTTAAGGGAAAAAATTAGATTTTCTAAAAAACTAAGAACTCAATGTTTCAAATAACTCTTAAGTTGTATGAGTGCAACCATTATTATAAATTAAATGTTTAAACTTATATATACATATACATTTTTTTTCTTACACTAAAATAAAATAAATTGTTCAATTTAGGGTAATTACGTAATAATTAAACATGTACTACTACAATATAACTGATCGTTATAAATTAATTAAAAAAAAAAAACTTTGTTACATTTAAATAGTAAATGTAAACTGTATGTGATTAATAGCTTTGGCAGCCGAAATTATAAAAAAAACAAAGATTGTTATCACAATTACTGGTGTATCCAGTGATTGATTTAGAAAAAAATTAGAAAGGGAACTCGGTAGATATTGGATAAACAAACGAACGTTCCTTACAAAAATTAACTGTAATATTACTATGGGGGGCTTCACCTCCCCCTCCGCCATAACTACATCAAAAAAATAATAATTTTACAAACAAATAATATTAGAAAAAACACTTATTTTTTTCACATATAAATTTATTAGTTAATAACTAAATTATACTTTATTAATTAGTCATTAAATAAGGTCCATAAATATTGATATGGACTATTTTTGTTTTGAGGAGATGTTTTTGGACAGTTTGCTTCATGTGCACTGCTTTTACCGCTTGTAATCCAACTTTCAACATATTTGTCCGGTTTAAGTAGCGGGACAGGAGGTCCATTATAATTAATAAAAACTAATGAAAATTTATGCCCAGTAGTCAAAGTATTTNTAATTAATAAAAACTAATGAAGATTTATGCCCAGTAGTCAAAGTATTTCTTTTTGAGGTAAATATACTGTACATTACACTAAACGATCTCCAACATTCTGAGGAAGAAATTGTTATTATTCTGACAGCAATTAAAAGAGAATGTCGATAGTTAATTTTTGAGGAATCTTTAAACTCCCGGTACTAAGAATATAGAAAATATTGATTGTGGTCAACTTCATAGACCTATTAATAGTTATTTATAGATCCATTTCCAACTCCAGTTGAAGTTATAAGCGTTGTAAAACTGATATAAATTGGATAGTCAACATTAACTCCCGACGGGCAACATTGANGGATAGTCAACATTAACTACCGACGGGCAACATTGAGTTAGCTGATAGCGAGAGAATATTAGTTTTATCCACAGATAAAATAAATTGTCTAGAATCTAGCCGGTAGATCGCGGTTTTTATTACGGAACTATAATGGATGCATGTTATTAATTGTTGTAAAAACTGAAATCCCTAATCACGTATTTTATTATAGAGAATTTAAAAAAAAATTAGTTTTTTTTGTTTAAGGTTCTACTAATATTTTGGCATTTACATATTACTAATTTGCTCCAGAAGAACTGACGATTTACTTATTTAATAGTTTCACCAGTTTGATGATTGCGTTCCTATCAATTTTATTTCAATAAAATAAAAAGGGTACGCTAAAAAAAACAATAAAAAAAAGAGAAGCTCCGCCCCCCCTCGCGTCCATCAACAAATCAAGCATTGGGTGTATCCAGGGGCTACCCCATTTATTAGTTATGTAAACGTCGTTTAATTGCATTTCATTTGTCTATTCTGTGTTATAATTGTATAACTCGCTCAGGAATCCTATTTTACAAAAAACAAAGGAACATTTTCATTAATTGAAAATTGTTTTAAAATCCCGTTTTTAACCGAAACGAAAATACCAATAAATTTAAAACCGATATATATATAAAAAAAAAAATTCGAAACGCTACCAAAACCCAATTTTAAGAACTTGTAAAGATTGTTACACTGATTTCTTTTTTCATGGTTTAGGAAATATTAAGTTTATGATAAATCAATAGTTTGATATTTGTCCACAGGACTTAAAATTTTCAATTATTATTATTTTTACTATCATATTTTTTTTTTGTTTTTTCGTTTAGTAATTGTTATGAGTAAGTAATAAAATTGTTAATTTGTTTTTTGCATTTATATACAATTATGTTATAAATCTATTTAACTGTACATTGCCTACAGGGCGTAAATAAGTGAATAAACATACTCAAAAAATGATTTCGGTTCCTAATCCTGATTATAAATAGTTAAAAAATCATTCACCAATCAATTTGAAATGATCAAGTAAGATTCAAGTATAAATTGAGTTCATGTACCAAGTATTATTTATTAATTTATTTCACTCTATTATGTTATTAAGATCTGCTGGTCTAATATTTCTAAGACAAACAGAATTTCTATAGCAATTTTTAATTCACGTGTAGAATTTAAAGGGAATATAATTAACATTAAATTATTATTTAGTATGATTTATGTCTACTCTACATAAATATTAATTTCATTGATTTATATTATAAAAATATAATTAATAAATAACATCTAACTATAACAATTAAAAGTAATAATGTGTAAATATCAATAATTACAAAAGTTATTTTGACAAATAGGGTAAAATTTATTGACATTAGTCTAGATCAAAGTTAATTTTTTAACTTTAAGAAAACCTAACTTGTAGTTACATTATTACAGAATTTATATTATTTTAAAGTTGAGATTTGATTTCATATTAACTTTTTCTATTGAATTTATGCTTTATAATAAAACTGAAGATGTGTATATATTTGTAAATATTTTTAATAATACAAGAACCCATGAAAGCTTTGTTTCTATGCTGTTATTGATCATTTAGTTAATTGAGTGCCATTATTAAAATTTTTCAAACATAAATAGATTTTATTTCCGGTAAAAACTCAATTTCTTTGAAAATGGCATTTAGCTCCCTATTTACTTTAGCCTTAAATTTATATAATAATTATATTTCTATCATTCTAATTTTCTGCTAAGGGTAAAATTGTTTTCTTTATCTCGATGGTTAGCACGGATAACTTAGTAATAATAACAAAATCGAAAATAAATAAAACGTATCTAAAGAATAATTAAATAATTTTTTTTTCATATTTATTTATGTTTTGTTTAAATTTTACCCTTTTTATAAATTTAGTATTATGTTAATTTTTTTCTAATATAAGAATTAAATTTGTTGAATTTTTGATTTTTTAAAAACAGAGAATGGTTATTATAAATTTGATATTTTATTTAAATAAAAATAAATAATTCGTTCATATAGTGTTTATTGGTCACGTTCTAAAAATAGACCATTTTTGTTTTTCATAATTAGTTATTGCAAGTTACAATATCGACGCTTATATGAAAAAAAGTTGTAAATGTCATTTTACAACGTAATTTTACAAGAGAGCCAAAGTTTTTATAAACCTGATAATGATAGGCGTTTACGCTTAATATTCAATCATCGATAGTTATTTATGAAAAAAATCATATCAATAAAATAATCGGCTCTATCGATAGACAATTGTGTGGTCTATGCCAAAATATTTGTAACTCATTATCGACCAAAATTTCGTTTACGCTCTTTTCTCCTATAAACGTCGATGTGTCTACTTATTTAATTATGCCAGTATTTATGTAAAATAAAAAGGAAAATTCAATCTAAAATACTTCGTTTATTATCAATAAAAATAAATTTCATTTAGTAAGACACTAAATATCCAAATAACTATATTAGTTATATAATATAGTTGTTTAATACAATTAAGATAATATGTGAATAATTTTCATACATTATTATTGTTACGAATTTGGACTCTATTTTTCTTTTTACGAGAAGAAGGCTACTTAGGTCGCTTAACTATAAAGTAATAAAAACGAAATTTTGCTATATGTGCATAGTGAGGCATTTATTAGGAGACTGGTTTTTCTCCGCTTAGCAAAACCGATCGTCAGCTTATTACAATAATACTAATGAAAAAAACTATATAATAACGTACGTCGCAACAATTATATTATTCAAATTTTAATGTAAACATATCTTTGAAGGTTTCTAAAAATGCTGTTATAATGTGTGACAATGTATATGAAATACACTAAATTATAATAGGATATTATTATTGAAACATTATTTTTGGGCCTAATGTTAATTTTAAAAATATTAAAAACCATTTGTCATCATATTTTCTAAACATTACTAAAAAATTGTCACAATGTGCTGCAAAACATTGACAAAAGATATAAATTAAATATTACTAAAATATAATTGTAAACATATTTGATAAATGTTTTTTTTTTGACATTTAGTTATTTTGATAAAATGATGACATCATTTTAAATTTGAGGTTTCGTTAAGGTTTTAAATGCATTTTTACAATACTTGCGATTTCTATTATTACTCTTACAAATTCTTAAAAAAATTCGATATATTGGTAAAAATTTTCAAAAAAACTCAAATCATTTCGGTTCCTGGTCCTGCTTAAAATTGCAAACTTGAAATATAGTTTTTTTATATCATCAATTTATGATTTAAATAATCCATTCTTAACTTAATCAATGATACAATACAAAATTATATAACAAATTATTTAGTAATATAAAAACCTAATAATAGTTATATCGTTGCTTGAGACGCAACACCTTTTATCTCATCGTTTCCAACTTTCCACGAGAGCAAAATATTGATTTATTTTTTTTCGGCTGCTATAATTTTCACCTTTTTGACAAATGTGCAAATAACTATAAATAGTTCTAAACTTTGAAATGAATTGTTTTAAAAATAATAATAAATTATTTTACTTAAATGGAGTAAATTGATTATTGTCAAGTGTATACTAAAGAAATAATACAAATCAATGTCAAAGGGTAATATCGGCCATAATTAGTGATGTAAAATTACCATAATAATATTTTTCTAGAATGTGTTTTGAAAATATTCTTTTTAACTTGTTTTATATTTTACATTATTGTAAAATGGTCCAAAATAATTAACAAGTAAAAATCGGTTACTTTCAAGTATAACTATTAAACTTCAGATAAACGATCAAGTACGATGAAGCTAGAGATATAGTTTACATTTTTTTTTGGAGGGTTAATATTTTTAGTCTTTGAACAACAAATAAAACATTAAGAAACCGTAGAAATGTAAAAAAATTGAGAAACCATGGGAATACAGAAAATTTAAGAAGCCATAGAGTTAGCTTTGACTGAAATGTTTTTTAGAGAATTTTTGTTATCACGCGACAATCAACCAAGTGGATCATTATTATTTGTCCAAAATAAATTTTTAATAAACATTTATTATACGAATAATTTTCAAGTTGTGTATGTCAATGCATCATTTTAAATTATTACAAAATATTAAGAAAAAAAGCCTTTGAATTATAACAAATACCGCCTAGGTGGCCGGAATTCCCCAGACTCCCACTAAATTATTATTTATTGAAATAAACTGCTTGATGATTGAACAATTCTAAATGTAAATTTTAAATTGCAGTATGATTATAATTTAAAAGAAAGTGTTGAAAAATTTATTACAGAGTAGAATTTTATTAATTATTATTAGTTAAAAACTCAAATATAGTAATGAAAATTTTAATATAATTAAAATAAATATGTTAAACAGCTAATTTATTTTTTACTCAACTAAAAAAATTAAGCTGTTCCATTTGCTCTAATATTAACAATATATAACATCCAAAATTGACATAATATTCATAACGTCTTCTTTATCATTCATATTTTACATAGAGTAGTTAGGTAAAATTGTATGTTGATAGCTTTGAGAAATGAATTGGCAAATATTTCAGAAAATAGATAAAAAAAATATCTTCAGTACTTTCTACACTGTATTTAATTAGGCTTCTAAAATGTCATAGTAATTAATTGTAATAATAAATTTTAATTTTAGAAGCTATTCTTTCAATTTACCAGTATATTTAGTTTATACTTTAATTTATTTATTATTCAGGTAGTATATTTTATCAACGGTTCATAAGTGCAAAATCTAGCAGTACTATTTAGATATACACCAAATGATAGTTTACTTATTATATTCGTTTTGAATTTAATACTTCAAAAACCTGCCTAAATACTAACTTGATATTTTTTTGTTATTAAATATACCATTTTTAGCTTCGATGCGAACCTGAGAAGGTATTGGTTTTACTAATATGTGTTTATTTATTTATTTTTGTGTCTGTTACCACTTTTTCTCAGCTCTCACTGAACGGATTTCTTTCAACGATACGTCAAAAGATCACAAATTGTATCTAGTCAAAGACATTACCCTCAAAAATTGAAAAAAATTAACTCGTTCCCCGTAAATGGGGGAAACCTCCAAAAACATTACAAATTTAAAAATCGCTAATTTTCGAAATTTTTTCAATTTTTTTTACTATAAACTGCCGGAAATTTTTCAAAAATGAACATATCAACAAAAAATTTTTTTTATAGATGTTTGATGTCTTTATCTATCATTTGGTATATATTTTTTGTAAATCTGACCCTTTATCTGTCCACAGGGGGGATTTAAAATGACAACTTTTTTTAACTAAAAATTAACTTTTTCAACATAACTTTTGAAAATGTTCCAGAAGGTCTGACACTTTTATATACATCTTAAATTAAAGCTAATGTAATATACTTTATTTTGAAAAATAAAAATTTGACCTCTGAAATTGTCTTCACGGTAAAAATGGCTACCGAATGCTATTTTTGTGTGAAAATTCTCGATTTTATTTTTTACATTCTTAACATTATAATGCTATAACTTATTGAAAAGTGTATGGATCAACACAATTTTTTTATGAGAAATAATATTTTTTAATAATCCCTTCATTCGACATACTTTATCTTAATCAGGATATTAATAAGGAACTAGCAGATCATGTAGCTTTTGGAATAATACACCAATTTTTTAAAATTAAACACTATCTAAAGATTTGCATCGAAGCGTTTTTTTTTNATTTAAAGATTTGCATCGAAGCGTTTATTTTTGATAGTGATTATAATCACTGTCAGATATCATTATACTTGATCCAACTATGCCACGTCACCGCTGTGCCGCGACCCCCCTGTGCTGGGTTTTTTTANACCGCTGTGCCGCGACCCCCCCTGTGCTGTGCTTTTTATGATGTATATTTATAGTCATATTAATAAATTTTTGAAGAGCACTTATTTAATAATGTTATGATTGATTTTAAAAGTTTTAGAGAATGTATTTCTTTAAAATCAATTTTTACAAGAAATACTAGAAATTTTTAACTACTGGTTTTTGTTTACATTTTTAATTTATGAGTAAAATAATAAGTAAATATTTTTACCAAAAAATATTGTTTTTTGCTACTAAAATCAAATTCTTTGACTTAATGCAAAAATGAAGAGTTATTTCAAATTTAGTGTAAACAAACAACACGATATATTAAGTTTGATTATATTCAAAATATGATTTTTATTAAATGAACAAATTCTTAGTTGATTCATTGACATGCAAATCAAAAAAGACGAGTCGTTTACCAAAGTTGGAGTCTGAGGCACATTTGTATGTGTCCCAGTCTCTCTTACTATTTACCTAATAATTTGATATAAAAAATATTTCAAGTTTAGTGAGCGAAATATCATGTATCAGTTTTTATAATTTTTAGGAATATATTGTTATTTTTAATGCTAAAAAAGTTAAATTTTAAAAATTTGTATTGCTATACTAGAAATTAGTGAATTACATATTAAATTCATAAGATAAACGAGCAAATTTTTTTTTTTACCGCTAACATAAATCAGGAGGAAAAAACCATGTCCCTCTTCTGAATTGTATCGGTGGACACTAGTTGGGTTTGGTTGGTATTTTACCCGATGGTTGGGTTGAGTAAAATACCAACCCGATGCCACTAATGCCACGATGACTTTATGAAGTAAAAACTTATTTAAATGATATCAATTGAAAAATGTATACAGGTGATTCATTAAAGATAAGACAGCAGTATATCAATAGAAATTTCATCTAAAAACGGTTAACATTCTGAAACAAACGGTTGATTGGATCAACATAATAATATGTTTGTGACATCTATAAATATTATTTACAGACTATTTTTTTCAATTACATTTTTTTCTTAAATAAATTATTGACAAATTCTATTATTATAGAAATACTTATTTGTTAAAATATAATTAAAAATGTTAATAATTTTTAATTTTTGAATTTTTGATTCTTATATTATATTCTTAATATTTTATTTTATTCTTCTGAAAAATATAAAATTGACTACACCCAATGTAATATTATAAGATATGACATGAACTGGAAATATATATTTTATGTACAAGACATATAGCTGAGGCGTAAACGAGTTAATAAGTTTAGTTAAACATTTTAACATAGCAGAGATATTAAGATTTTTACGTTAAAATAATTTTAACGATTAAAAAAATTATTAAATTTCTTTGATTTGCATTTTTATTCAATATGTACATTTATTTTCATGTTAAAATTTAGTAAGTATTTTTATTTGTTATAAATGTTTTTTCTAATTTTTAGCGAAATTAATATTTTATTTTGATAATTTACTAGATTCAAACTTATTATATTTTACGTTTTATTGATTTTAAAATAAATTTTAATTTGAAAAATATATCTGATTAATTTATTGCGCATTATTTTCAATAAATAAATACCAATGAATCATGCGTTATAATGTTTTAAATGTATTTTGTCATAAATTATTCTTCTATTTTGTTACTTTTAAACAATTTTCTTTTTTTACATAAAACTTTATAATCATTCAGGACAATGGCGCAGCTAGAACAAAAAATTTAAGTGGTGCTAAAATTGTGTAACGGCTCTCAAAACACTGAGGGCTTACTCCTCACACTGTCCACTTCAACACAATGAGTATAGATGGCTATATAATGATATAATGCATAATGGCTGTATTAATGATAGAGGTTTATAAATGGCTATACAATCGAACTACGTTTGTCTCCGATCAGTAGCTTAATATTGAGATGACCAAGTATACTCAAAATTAGAGAGCCTAAATAATAAGAGAGTAGTCAATTTAGTGAACATTTTCTATAGAAATGTAAAATATATATTTATATTTCACTCATTCACCCTTATATAAATTTATGTAAAGTCCATTAATATACTAATTCAGACGTGCATACATAACCCCACTAAAGTATCATCGTTATCGGATGTATTTAATAGAAACGCAATGAAACAAACATACCAAAATTTAATTTTACATAATAGATAGAACAAGAAACTAAAAACGTCATATGAAAAAATTGATTCTTGTAGTTTTCGACATCGAATAATAAATAAATAAATTCATAAATATCCTCTTTTATAAAATATTTGAATTATATAAAAAACGGGAAAAGTTTGGACGAAATTTGACTGCTATCAAATCAAATTGCCTTTATCTTATTATTTAGGTCCTTTCATAAAAGAACGATACTGTTTGCTACAATAATAGTACAATGTAAACATAATGCAAGATAAGAAAAAACTATAATAAATTTTTACAAATAAAATTACTTCGTTCAAACTAGAGAGCATAGATAATTATATTATCTAGCCCTCTAGTTAAAACTATAGACATTAAAATTTAGGGAAGGTACACCTAAGCACCTTAAGTAGTTGCGTCACTGATACAGGTGGATTCATTACTCACGAAACATTAAATTAATTGAAAAATATAAGTAATATAGATAATTTTTTTTTGTTTTTTTTTAGTTCCATATTTATTCACAATTTATCAACTATGAAGTATTTTTAAGTTCGTCCCTTCTGCCTTATAAGTGTGTCAACTTTAATTTTTCAAATGACAACATACATAATTAAGTAATTAAGAAAATAACCGGTCGATAACAACTTTTAGACCAATATTTCAAAAGTTATTAACATATTTATACCTAGGAAGAGTTAAATCGAAAAATGTCTAATGATTAAAGTAGCTGCAATCAGCTCCAGTCTATATTTTAAAATGGAGTTCCCGTTTGAAAATTAGAGCTGATAAAAGTTTTGATATAGGGATGACAGATGTAAATTGAACACAACAATAAACAGATGAAATTTTCATGTAAAATTGATCAACAAAAATCTATTATTGTTAAAAAAAAATATGAATAAAATAATTGAAATAATTATGATTGAATAATATATAATAAAATAAATAATAATAATGGTAGCTCTAATCTTTTTAAACATAGTTACTAGGCATAGTTAAGTAATTACTCTGTATAATTTAATGTACTTTATAGACATTTAAATAAATTCTAAATTATTTCACAAATAATGATTTTTTCGTAAAAATATACAGATGAAAATTTTCTTTATTTTTATCCAATATAATAAATATCAATATATATATATATATAACATAAAATCAAGTTATACATCAAATATTTAAGGGGTAATATTTAGGAGGACATTTCAAAGTTAAAAGGAATCTCAGAATTATTTTCATATAATTCAATTAAAAATGAAGAGAAAAAGTTTTAACTGGTTAAGAATCAGTTTATAAATGTAATATATTTTATAGATGTCCAAATAATTTTTTTAATTTTTGTTTTCCTTCAAGAATTATCTTATAATTAGAAAAAAAAATTGGAATATTTCTTTTATATGTTTCATTGCTTTCTCTTATAAGAAACCAATAATAGTCACCTATCATTGATTCATCCCAAAACCCTTGGTATCGACGTTCTATATCATTTATTTGTTAATGAAAACGTTTACCATGCTAATGGCATTCATTTTCAAGATTTTCAGGAAAAAAATCTAAGTGTGCATGAAGAAAATGTATTTTCAATGACATGTTCACCCCTATTTCCGATAAAATTAAAAAAATATACATGTATTATTTATTCAGAAAATAATAAAATTATAAAATGTACTGTTTACCTATTTTTGAATAGTTTATCAATATATCGTCTACTATTTCTTTATAATTTAAATTTTTGAAGTTTCCTAAAAAATAATTTACAACCAAACAAAACGAGTTACAAAGTCCAAGTTTAATATGTAAAGGTAGTAGGATTATTCTATTTTTATTAACCAGAGGATTGAAACTTCAATTTTTCTCAACACAAAAATTTACCACAACCCTACCAAACTGTAAAANCACAAAAATTTACCACAACCCTACCAAACTGTAAAATTGTGAAACTAATGTGGAAAGATTATGTTCAACATAGTCCCGATTTCCTTAAAATTCCTCTGTTCATTTTAAAAAAAATATTGAAAAATTACTCACAATATTATTTTTCAAAACAAAATTTCGATTTTTTAAATAACATAAGGTTAATTCATATAGTTTTATTAGGATATTTTTAAATTGAGTTAATTTTACAGTTTGGTTATAACTCTTTGGTTATCATACACCTAATTACAAAAATTATTATAACACTTCGACTGGGTATTCGCGAGATGGCCACCACCTCTTCGTTGCCTCAGTGTATTATTACAGGTACTTACTAGTTGAATCATTTACAATATCTCTATAAGAAGAACCTTAATCATTGCTTTTTATATCTACTTGTCTTTATTGTTCTAAACCCTCGGACTCTACAACCCCGATAGAATCTCGTTGCTCACCAATTGACTAAATCCTCAAATATCTAAGATTGGTCAATAAATACCAACCTAACATCTTCTTTTTTATTTATTTTTGTATTATTACAAGTACGAAGTTCAAAGCCGTCTGTAGCTACTAATATTTTGCATTTTTTTTTTTAGTTAGAAAAATATTTTCAAATTATATGATATTTATCTCATTTAGATTCAACAATATCAATAAATATAAAGGATCCTATCACTATAGTCTCCCCTTGTGAGAAGAAATTTATATTCATGTTAATATTATTTTACTATGTGGTTCTTTTTGTAGCTACAATTTATTTTGCCAACCCTCACTTGACCTACTATTTCAACGATACGTCAAATGATTACAATTCGTATTTAGTTTAAGTTATTACTCTTAAAAATCGAAAAAATATTGCTTATTTAAATAAAAAGTAGCTTAACCAGCTTTTTCCATACAAACAATTAAAATCATTAATTTCTAATATTCTTAAAGTATTCATTGTCGAATTAGATTTGATATGATAAAAGTATTCTACTACAAAATTAAATCATTTTACTTAATAATTTAATAATTTTTTTACTCTATTTGTGTGTGCTACAACTAGACTATAATATTCCAAATTTGTTGGTAACATTTTGCTATATAAATCATTTCTAAAAAAAATGATTTTTAGTGTCACCTGAATTTAATGATGGATTTTTACAATTATACTCAAATTTTATAATACGCTCAATGGAGTGAACCTTTTTACACAACTTTTTTTTTTATGGTTTTTTTAGATATAAAATCATTATATTATATATTAAGGGTCGGTTTCTGAGGTTCTCATTAACAGTTTTTTGAGATTTTGGTGTCAATCTACTCTAAAAAGTGCGCGTTCAGATCGGTGTCGATTTTGAGTCGATCTGACTAATATTGGCGAAGTTATTAAGATTTTAGTGTTTTAACGTGTTTCAGCATATGATCTTCAGTAGGTAAGAATCACACAAACACGTGCTTATTTCAGCAGAAAACCAGCAAACACAAACGGCGACGCCGCCAGAAGGCCTAAGGCGGCCATATTGTAAGTTGTTATGTTTACAATTCCGACTTAGATAAATTCTTCAACTTTCCCCACCCCCCGCAAACTTTGCAGCTGGCTGGAGGACTTAATATTGAAGATAGAGAGCCCGGACAGGTGGCGTCGACCTAGGTGCACCTAGGCCAGTTACCACCTAAAATTGAATTTTTACCCCCCTCCCCTTCGTATTTTTGGAACACCCATAACTCGGTGGCAGGAGGTGATAGGAACTTGGTTTTTTCACCAGAAATTTTGGTTTAGCAAACTCTTTCGGGTACATCATCACTATAAGGGTGAAAAATCCCTTCCAAGGGATTTCCCCCAGTTTTGAGCCGATTTCTCCCAAAATTGGAGATATTGCGCAAAGCATCGGGAAAACCAGCTGGTGCAATTCTGGAAGTGTTTGTTCGAAGCGTTCTTGAGTGGTCCACCTTAATGTTTGAAACTGTCAGTTACGATGCCTTCGGATTCGTTAACTGACAGGGATACTGGACATGAAGATACCGGAGAAGAAGTGTTTGGGAACGAAACGATATCTTTGGTGGACAGATTAAGAGAGACCACGATGGAGAAAGAGAGGATGAAATCTGTAGACAGTCTTGACAGCGAGACTCTAGAATTCACCTCGAATTTACTGGAGGAACTGGAAAAGACGATGAAGGAGGAGATTGCCAGACTGAGCAGGAGATTAGACAAAATGGTGGCTTTCATTAGATCACCATCCGGTAGAAATGTACATACCACTATGAAAGGCTTAGTGATTGACTCGGATCGCATCTGCAAAAAGGTTAGCGAGGTCAAAGACCTTGCGGAGAAAACAAGAGGCTCTTGGCAAAGAAAGATCATAGATGGTCTGGAGAACACGGTGGTGCCGAAGATATCTATGGATGAAGGTAAACTGGACAATATATATTCGGCGATTGTAGAGTTAAGGCATACAGTGGAGGGGCGGTTGGGATTGGAGGAACCGATTAAAAACAACAGGCAAGGCACGCAGAAAGTGGACAAAGATAGGGCGGGAAAGCAGACGGAGACGACTAGGGTCAGCAAGGTGGACGACTGGGGCAAGGTAACTACCAAAAAAGCAAGGAAAATGGAAGGCAAGACGAAACCACCAGCAGTCTTGATCAAAACTGGGGCAACTTCGTATGTTGAAGCGCTAAAGAAAATCAGAACGGAGCCATCATTAAGGGAACTGGCGCAAGACATAACGGCGATGAGAAAAACGGAAGCGGGCCATCTTCTGGTCGAAATGAGCAGAGGATCACTTTCGGTGGAGAAGGTCAACTCGGCAATAAAAACGGCAGTGGGAAGTGAGCTAGTGGTATCCACCTTACAAAACACTACAAGGTTTGGAATCTTTGGACTAGACGATATTACAACTCAGGAGGAGGTTCTCGAGGCTGTAGATAGGGAGACAAATTTCAGGGCTGGAGGCATTGAGGTCAAAATAGTCCTGAGGGACATGGCTAGAAGCCAGAAGTTGGCCATAGTGACCATGCCACAGGAGTTGGCGAAGAAAATACTTGAGAAGGGACGACTTTGTGTTGGTTATGTTTCATGCAGGATTAAACAGTGGATTGATAAGAAGCGATGTTTCCGGTGCATGGCCTTTGGCCATGACTCAAAGGAGTGCTCTGGACCGGACCGCACTGACTGCTGCCGGGCATGTGGACAGGGAGGACATGTGGCCAAGGAATGTAAGGAGCCGGAGGACACGAGGAAGGCATTTGGAGTCCTGCTGAGACGGGAAGAAACGGAGAGGCTGCACCGAATAGCTGGAGCAGGTAGAAGTTTGGAGGTGAGCAGCGGAGTGCCATCGTCCTCACTGCAATCATGATGGAGTCCATTAGGTTCTTGCAGGGTAACATGAACCACTGCAGGGAGGCGATGGATTTGCTGCGGCAGCAAATCCGTGAAGAGTGCATAGACGTGGTGATTGCGTCGGAGCACCACGGACTAACGGACGGTGAAGGAGGATGGTTGGTGGCTAACAGGGCTGCATTGGGAATATTTGGTGATGGAATATCGGTGGCTGGACCGGAGTATGACACCTGCTTTGTGGCAGCTCGAATCAATTCAATAACGGTGTTCAGTTGTTATGTCTCCCCCAACAGCACTATGCAGGAGTTCGAGAACTTCCTTAACAGATTAGAAGGTAGTATCCGGCGACGGAATCTTGACGGAGGCATAATTGTTGCCGGAGACTTCAATGCTAGGTCAGTGGCTTGGGGAGACACTCTGACCAACGCAAGAGGAGATGCTCTGAATGACTTAATGGTAGGAACAAACCTCAACATACTAAACAGTGGCAATACTCCAACATTTATTGGAAGAGGAATGGGGTCACTGGTAGATGTGACGGCAGCTTCTCCATTGGTAGGTAGCAAAATAAGTGATTGGAGAGTACGGACGGATGGTGATAACTATTCGGACCACAATTACATATCGTTTAGTGTCCAGGACATGAAAACGAGGAGCTTAAATCAATTCAACAGCGGAGGTTGGGTCACTTCTAAGGGACTGGACCTGGAAGTTTTTAAAACAGGATATCTATGGTCAAAGCGAGAGGAAACAGAAGAAGATGACATTGAAGACATGATACTGGAATTTGAGAGAAATGTCAAGGCGGCATGCGACTTCTCCCTGCCCAAGAAGAATCTTCCGCCACATGAGAAACCTCCAGTGTACTGGTGGAATGAGGAAATAGCGGCCATGAGGAAAAATTGTACACGCTCCAGAAGAGTTTACAAGAAAGCTGGGACAGCAGCCAGGAGAGGAAGGTTTTCCGAGGCAGAGCTAGCTCGTCTCAAAGAAGCCCTAAAAGAAGCCAGGCGTAGCCTGAAATATGGAATAAGGGAAGCAAAAAAGAAGTGCTGGAGGGAGCTTATCAAGTCAGTGGACAAGGACCCATGGGGGAGGCCTTACAAGCTGGTGATGGGGAAACTAAAAGGCAAATCAGGATCTAATCAGATGGAGGCCACACTTATCAAAGAAGCTGTGAGGGAACTATTCCCTGATCATTCCGAAGACAGTATACAAGCAGCGGAAACAACATCGACGGACACAGTTCAATGGTTCACTAACGAAGAGATAGAGGAGGTAATATACCACATAAGAGGGAAAAGGAAAGCGCCTGGTCCAGATGGACTAACAAACATGATACTAGCGGCGGTACATGCTTCTGACCCTCACATATTAAGGAAGTTATGTAACAAATGTCTGGCAGAAGGAGTGTTTCCAACCAGATGGAAGGAGGCCAGACTGGTACTGGTCAGAAAAGGCAACAAGCCAGCAACCGATCCATCATCCTTCAGACCGTTATGTCTGTTAAACGATATAGCTAAACTGCTGGAGAGGTTGCTGGTTTGGAGAATGGACAAATGTCTAGCACGTAATGGAGACTTGTCAACTCACCAGTATGGGTTTAGGAAGGGCAGATCAACCATAGATGCATTACAAGAAGTTCAACAAACGGCAATCAGAGCCATTAATAATTATAAGTGTTGTGTAGCCGTAAGCTTAGATATAAAAAATGCTTTCAATTCGATAGCTTGGCGCCATATAGTAAGTTCGTTGCAGAAATGGCATGTCCCACAAGAAGTAGAAAGGCTACTGCGCTCATACTTCCAAAACAGACGAGCATTTATTGTATGTGCAGCAAATGGGGAAGAGATAGAGGTGCCGGTCACGTGTGGGGTACCCCAAGGATCGGTACTTGGGCCTACCCTGTGGAACATGACCTACAACAGCGTACTGGAGATGACATTGCCAACGGGAACATCGGTGATAGGGTTTGCAGATGATACTCTAGTAATTGCGGTAGCCGACTCCCCGGAGGAGGTAGAGTCAAAGGCCAATGAGGCATTGGCAATAGTCACTGGAGAAATTAGGAGACTGGGCCTCAGAATAGCCGTATCAAAGACGGAGGCTATTTTCTTCCGAAGGAAATATATAGCCGTATCAAATACGGAGGATATTATCCTCCGAAGGAAATATAAAGATAAAACTCCCAGGATAAAAGTTGAGCAACAGGTCATACCGGTGAATCAATCAATCAATTACCTTGGAGTCACTA
Organism: Daktulosphaira vitifoliae; assembly: GCF_025091365.1. Classification (NCBI taxonomy): domain Eukaryota; kingdom Metazoa; phylum Arthropoda; class Insecta; order Hemiptera; family Phylloxeridae; genus Daktulosphaira; species Daktulosphaira vitifoliae. The sequence continues at coordinate 7,661,024 of NW_026099572.1, forward strand.
TCGATAGGGATCTCATGTTTGGGCAACACGTTACCAAGGTAGCTGAGAGAGCAATGAAGATGAGCACATCACTACTCAGGATAATGCCCAACTTAGGAGGACCGAAAGAAAGTAGGAGAAAGCTGTTTGTGGAGGTCCTTCATTCAGTGCTCCTATATGGCGCGCCAATTTGGGCGGACACATTAAGATACAAGAAGGCGAGCGTTGACACACTCAGGAAAGTGCAAAGGAGGATCCTGTTGGCTAAAGTGTGTGCTTACCGAACGGTTAGTGGCACTGCCACCAACATCCTAGCGGCAGTTCCACCTATAGATCTATTGGCAGAGGAGAGGAGAGATTTGCATGAATGGAGAGCCTCGGCGGTAGACATCAATACAGATTACAGGAGGGTGTTGAGACAGCGAACGATAGGAAAGTGGATGAGGCAAGTACAAGACTCCACAAAAGGGGAGTGGACTAAAAAATTACTTCACAACAATCTGGAGGAGTGGGTTACAAGGAGACACGGGGAGGTGGACTTCCACCTCACGCAATTGCTGTCCAACCATGGGTGTTTCTCCAGCTACTTATACAAAATAAGAAGGCTGGAGACTAGCTCATGTTGGAGCTGTAACCACTCGGAGGACGACGCTTTACACACTCTGTGGCGGTGTCCCAGGTGGGAAACTATGCGCCATCAAATGCGGTGCCAGATTGGATATGGTGAGGAAAATGATATTATATCCAAAATGTTGGAAAATAAAGAAAATTGGTTGGCAGTGCAAGTATTTGCAAATACGGTAATAGGAGCCAAAGAAGAGTTAGAAAGGGAGATGCAACGGCAGCAGCAGGGGCGACGGGATCTGTGATCCGGCCAAAGAATACGATGGAGAATGTATATAGAAGACAAATATTGTATATAGGATTACAGGAAATACGTTGTTAGAATACAATTATCATGATTTGTAAATAACTTAGTAGTATGTACCGATGTAAATATAGATCAAGTAGATCGATTGTATTGTAAATAGTTTAAGATAAATGTAAATATGTTGATTTTGCTAATAAACGGCAACGGCCAAACCGGGGGAAGTAATGCCTAACGGCTGGTTCCCCCCGGAATGGCTACGGTTGCATATG
>NW_026099572.1:7662180-7723092 GCF_025091365.1 Daktulosphaira vitifoliae
AGATATAAAATCATTAAAATTAATTAAATTCTGAATATTTCCATTGTAGAATCTTTTTAAACGCCAAAAGTTAATTAGAAACGATTACTATGATTTTTATTTATGTGATCTATTACGATAAAAATGTAAAAAAATCTAACTTTTCTGATAAATTTACTATAAATAGTAATTATAAAATTCCCTGATTGCGTATTAATCATCATTAATACGCAATATATCATTATAGAGGAACATTAATAATTTCTCTTATATCTACTTGTCTTTATTGAAAAACAAACGAAAAATATCTGAAGAAAATAGAATTTTTCAAAACAGTTGGGAAGAAGAATATTTTGTTGTACCAAATAAAAAGGGTTTAGCTACTTGTTTAATCTGTCGAGAAAGTATTATGTTTAAAAATATAATATTATTCGTCACTATAATACAAAACACGAATCATTTAATAGTACTTTAATCCCGGATCTCTGATAAGACATGAAAAATTAACTTTTTTCAAGAAGTCATTGCAACAACAACAAAGTGTTATGTCAGTGGCGGTATCAAAAGATGCAGCTGTCACAACTGTATCATACGAAATTCGTTACATACTCGGTAAGCATTTTGTCGTAATATGCTCAATGCTTTGCATTACGCATCTTAAAATTATTAATGAAAAATGTATAATCTGTATTTTAAATAACTTGTAAATAAACAAATAATTTATCTGTCATAACAAATACGATGTTCAACACAATTTCTTATTATTTATATATATATATATATGTCTAATTATCAATTGATAAATATGCTATCTCAATATAATAATCATGTAATGTATAATTAAATACAATATAATAAAAAGATCACTAAAAGCGCTGACAACAATAACCCTGAATTGGGGGTACTATCATTTTACTATAAAAAGCACTGAAATCCTTTCAGACTAGAGAGAGTCAGGGAAAGACTCCAGAGAGACGAAAAAAAAANGAGAGTCAGGGAAAGACTCCAGAGAGACGAAAAAAAAAAGAAGTGACAGCGACCAAGAGAGTTCGTTTTCTCCGGATTGAAATAAGAATAAAAAAAAGTAACAATTATCAGTCACAGCCCCGTGTTGTTGTCGGCTGACTTTTATGCGTTTTATTTATATATGAAAAGAACTTGTTTTAATTATTTATCTTTTGACGAAGTGTGAATTAAATACTTTTAATCATATATAAACATATCGAGATAATTATCAAATCATTTTACAAGCAATTTGAAAGAATAAAAGAAGTAAGTAATTTTATGTTATCTCAATTATTTGGAGTAAATAAGTTTGAGTAAAGGATGACAAAGCAATAGATCATTTATTAAATTAATATCTTAAAGTGTCAATTTTGACTGGTTGGTTAAAGAAATTATACATAATCACGTTATATGGTATTCGTGAACTGGCTCTGCCGTTTCGTTGCCTTAAAGTTGTTTTAAAAAACCTAGCGTGATTTCTACTGTATAAATTAGGCTCTGGTATTCATGGACTGGCTCTGCCATCTCCTTGCCTCTTAGTTAGGACATTAGAAACTAACCAGACAAAAGTTTATTATACCTCTATAAGAGGAACTTAACATATATTTTTATATCTACTTGACTTTGTCGTTCTAAACCCTCGAACCATGCGACCCCGATGGAACCACAACATCAGGTTCACATTTTATACAAAAACCCAAGTCCCCATCTTATAATTTACTTTTATTTTTATTTTATTAATTTTTGTTATTTGAATTATAACAATTTAAAACCATTTACTGACGCTGAAATAGTGAAAAAATGTTTTATAAATGCTTCCTCCTTACTATTTGATAGATTTAGCAATAAAAATCAAAGAATATCGGAAATTAAAAAAATGCAGCTTTCTGATTCTACTTGCATTAGGTGCATAGAAAATATTGCTAAACATATTTATAACCGTATTATTGAAGACTTAAAAAAATTTTAAATTGTNCGTATTATTGAAGACTTAAAAAATTCTAAATTTATTAGTTTAGCTTTTGATTCTAGCACTGATATTTCAGCCACATCACAATGTTCTATTTTTGTTAGGTATTGTACTGAACAAAATTCTATTAATGAAGATTTTTTGAAATTCATTCCAATGAAATATCAAACAAGAGGCATCGGTTATCTCGATGTTATTAGTAATTTTCTTGACAACAATGATATTGATATTAAAAAATTGGTTTCTGTGTGCACCAACGGATGTCCATCGATGACCGGATGTGTAAAGGGGTTTATTTCTTTATTGAAAAAAAAATATAATTTAACAAACACATTGTCTTTCCATTGTATTATTCACCAAGAAAACTTGGCAGCACGCATCTCTATTCAAGAAGTAGATTTAGTAATGAAAAACGTAGTAAAAATTGTGAATTATATTCGAGCAAATGAATTAAATCACAGAAAATTTAAAAGTCTTTTAGAAGAAATGAACAGTAATTACAGTGATGTTCTTTTACATACTTCGGTGCGTTGGCTTAGTAGAGGTAAAGTACTGGAAAGGTTTTTTGTTAACGATTAGAAATTACTACATTTTTGCAAAAAAAACAAATTTGATGAAATTAAAAATAATAATTGGTGGTGCCTTTTAGTTTATATGTGTGATATCACAGAAAAACTTAATGAACTCAACCGCGGTTTACAGGGTGACAATAAAATTATTTCGCAGATGGAAAATAAAGTTTTTGCTCTTGAAGAGAAACTGGAAATTTATCAAAAGGAAATAGAAAACAAAATACTACATAATTTCCCTACCCTTTCCAAATTTATACATGATGATATTATCATTTCTCAACCAAACAATATAATAATTTTAATTCATTTAGCTGCCTTATCCAATGAATTTAAAAAAATATTTCAGGACTTAAGAAGTGTGAAAAGTTGCTTTTTACTTGTAGAAAATCCTTGGCACTTAGAAGTTAGTAGTTTAACACAATTTGCTGCATTAATTGTATCTGATATTTCAAAATTATTTGATGAATTTATTGAATTGAAAAATGATATAAATTTGGAAATTACTTTCAAAGAAAAAAGAGAAAAAAAACAATACATAGAATTTTGGAATTTAGTGCCAGGAAAATACAAAACCATACAAAAATGTGCTCACTTTTTGTTAACAATGTTCACATCAACATATTTATGTGAAACTTCATATTCTAAAATGAAATATGCAAAGAATATGTACAGAAATCGGCTTACTGATTCACATCTTGACGACTTGTTAAGAGTAGCATGCAACAGAAAACCAGATATATCCAAAATAATAAAGAATATATCTCAATATCAAAATTCACACTAGTTTAAAATGATTATTTAATGTTTTATAATAAATTTTTAAATGTTCTATACATAATATATAAATGTATTTTTAGTTTTTTTTTTTTAATCTCCTTTCCGTTCACTTTAACTTGCGGCCCGCGTATTATTTTAAAATATTTTAAGTGGCCCAAATAAAAAAAAGGTTGAGTATGACTGGTCTAGTCTCAAGGCCATAGACGACGGAATATGCGATAACACGTAGCGCTTGGAGAGTTAAAAACATACATACATACATATATACATACAGGTGAAACTAATATAAGCGTGTTTAAAATGGTATATTTTTTTTATAAATCTGATCCTTTATCTGCCCACAGGGGGAGATTCAAAAAGACAACTTTTTTACAAAAAATTTATTTATTTAACTTAAATTTTGAATGTTTACCGGAAAGTCGGACACTTTTATATATATATTTTTATATATATATTAAATTAAAGCTAATGTAATATACTTTGTTATTAAGTAAATTTTCCGGTTGAATTAGTTGAGTAATATTACTTGATTTATAAGCTATTTTTTTTTTGAGATATGAAAACCCATAACGTGATGGCGTCAAACGAACCTCATATTTGAATACATTGACTCCTCCAAAAATATAAAGTAAACATGGTCTGTTGCTAACACTTTTCTTTCGATTTTTTTTTGTGTTATCGTTAAGAAAAGGGGTATTGATAGGTTATAAAATGACCATAAATGTTTGAAAATTATTTGAAAATTAATTAAATTAAATTTGAGAATTGAGATCGTCTAGTTATATAATATTTTTTTCGTTACAGTTTGATAAATTAACAACAGATCTCTCATTAGTACTAATCACGGAGATCAACACTCTAGTTTCACCTGTATAAGTAAAGTAAATTGTTAAAAAGTTCTTGCATACAAGGTGATCAATACTTATAATGTAAAATTAGAAACTAGGTTAACATTTGAAGCTAATTTAGGTGTCATTTACTTTTCTGAAACTTAATAGTTCGAAATTATTTTTTTTATAAATTAATAGTTAAAGAAGAGTAGCTAAGATTCCAGTCATTCAAAAAATAATCAGTTTCTGGTTATTGAATTTGATACATCATAAATAAATTTTTATAAATGTGAAAGGTTACAAATATAAAAAAAAATGGAATTAATTGGCCGCAATAAAAAATGTGTAACTTTCATGGCGCATTGAAAAATGAACAAGAAAAGAGTCGCCAACCTACTGGGCGAGACAATGTATTGTCGGACCACAGTAGAATTTTAAAGAGAAATTAAATTTTGTATATTAAAACAGTTAAAAAAAAAATAAAATTAATAAAGATTAAAGTTGATGTGCGTTGAGTCGTTGATAGTAGATGTATACCAAAACCTCGTGACAGTTGTCACATAACCATAATAATGAGGGATGACCTTATACAAGGCCGTTGCCCGTACCTTATAAACTAAGGGGAGTTGATTTTTAAAAGGAAAAAAAATAAAAAAATACACGAGTCCATTGAAGATGGAACACGCAAAGAAAATAAGATGATAGTTAAGTGAAATTAAGGGGACTTTATTAAAAAAAAAACAAAAAAATTAAGTTAATACGAGGCAAAAAACCGAACGGTCAAAAAACCTCGTCTACAAGCTCGGTAGGTATACGCCCCAAGTAGGCGACTGGTTTTAGGCAGTTAGACTTAGCTTGCAAGACGTTGGGACACACCGGAATAAAATGCACTACGTCACCACATTGTACCAATAATACATACATATATCTATGCGTCACCCAATATCATGTCATATAAATCCAATACAAAAAAATCACAAAAAATATAGATATAACATGACAATTGGCCTTGTAACACGCCTGCCATGTTGAATGACCTACATAATAAAAAAAAGAAGGGCACCTAAAAAAGAATGTAATAAAAAAAAATTCACCACACGTGCTTATGGCACGGCGCACTAATAATAAAAAAACAAATTCCGGCTCAAAACATTAAAACAAAACTTATACGTTACCAGCCGCCCCTAAGGGCTAAGATACTGGAGGCAGATTTAACCGACGCCAATAAAAAAAATTACATTATACAAATTATAGTAACGAATACTCACGAAAAAAATATATATTGTAGTAATATACTGGTGGGGCGGCGTGGCCTCCCGCCACACCTCAAGTAAGCTGTACCGAGTAGTCTGATTTTAGCTCTCTGATTGGTCTGTGATGTAATAACAGTAGTCTGTGATTTCTGTGTTTTTCTGTAATTGTAATTGTGGCTGTGAGCGTAATGTGGTTCTATAATGATTTTGTAATAATAATTAAAGTGCTAAATTAAATCTGTGATAATCTGTGATCTTTACTTATTTTATTTTGTATTAGACCATCCTACAAATTCAGAAGTGGGATTCGCGTGTAAAACTGGTAAATTGACGAGACTTATATGAAAATATTTTTTTTCTCTTAAATCTCTATTAATTGAGTGATTGAATTCAAATTAAGTAATTGAATAATTAATTTACAATTGTGCGAAGTGCGGCCGATGAGGTTACGTAACGGTACGGTTTTTCCGCTGGACACATCAAACGTCAACATGGATGAAACCGGTTCCGATAATCGGCCACCATCACTAGTTCGATCTAATTGTCCAACGTACGGTGAAAGTGATGCAACTGTCGCACACTCGAATAATTATAACGGTACCACGCCTGCATCGAATTTACCGCCTCGATCTGATAACACGAGTGCGTTTGATTATCAACAAGTTTTATCACCACATCCAGCCAACTCCAATATTGATATAAACAACACATTGCTTACTCTTTTGGAACAAAACCGATTATTAATTAATCATTTGCTAGAACGAGATGCTTCATCAGCGAATGGATCAGTTTCTACTGCTTCTTCGAATAGCGCAAGTTCAGATTCATATTATGTCATGCCAAATTTTCATAACACACTGCCTGTTTTTTTGGGACAAGAAAATAAAATTGAAGCAGCTGATTGGCTTCAATCAATAAAAACCGTTTCCAAACTTCATCGATGGCCAGACACGTTCAAGTTAGAAACGGCGTTTTCTAAAATTGACGGTCCGGCTAAACATTGGATTCAAGGGAGGAACTTCAATTCATGGGACGAATTTGAGCAAAAATTTAAAGCAACTTTTATTGGTCCAGAATTATCTATGATTGAACGGATGAAACGAATGACAATTCGCGTTCAAAGTAAGAATGAATCACTTGTTGAATATTTTCACGATAAATGTAGATTATGTAGAGCTTTAAAATTACCGTTCAATGAAGCGCGATTACAAATAATTGAAGGCCTGTATTCAGAAGATATGTGTCACTACTTATTGGCACGCAACCACATTAATGAAGATGAACTATTGTCGGACATAATGACATACAACAGTGTAATCACCTCTAGAGCTGCTCGCTTTGTACCAAAATATCAACAGAATTCCAAGTCAGTTAAAGTAAACAAGCCTCAAAGTCAAATCAGATGTTATCGGTGTAATCAGTCAGGACATTATTCATCATCTTGTGAAAATCCAGCTAGCTCAGGTTCCTGTTTTCGATGTGGCTCACAGGAACATCGTATTCGTGATTGTCCAAAACCTGCCCATGAGAAACATGTCTTTAAAACCAACAACCTGACAAAACAAAATGATGATCAACCAAGCAGATCAGCCATGGTTCTTCAAACAACGCCTGATATGGTAACTCCTCCGTTTGTATTTAAATTAGATTTTAAGTTTTCTGATAATGAAATGTATGTGATTAATTGTATTATCGATACTGGTAGTCCAATAAGTTTGATTAGAGAAAGTGTTGTTCCCGATTACTTGTATTCTGGTAAAAACCAGACAACCAGTAATATAGTTGGAATTAATGGTTCCAAACTTATTATATTAGATAATATTTTTATAAATGTAAGTCAAACCAATACAACTTCAGAACCAATTCAAACTAAATTCAGTGTAGTGCCAAATGATACCGTTCAATGTGATTGTCTGTTGGGTAGGAACTTTTTATCCCATCCCAGAGTGAAATTTAATATGGAAAATGGTAATTTTGAAATTGATATAATAAGATCAGATTTTATACCTTTCAATGAAATTCTAAATCTTAATTTTACTCAGGAGTTTGTCAAAGAGGAAATAGAGTTAGATATAGGAGACTCAATATCAAATAAAATTAAAACCGATGTGCATAATATATTTTTAGAAAACTATACTAATTTTAATTGTGATGCGTCAAGCAATGGTAATGAAATTATCTCTCCTGAAGTTAAGATTGAATTGAAAGACAATAAAACATTTTTTTTTAAACCTCGTAGATTATCTTATTTTGAGAGACAGAAATTAGATAAAATTATCAATGAGTTGTTAGAGAAAAAATACATAAGACCTAGTAATTCAGAATATTGTAGCCCTATAGTTTTGGTTAAAAAAAAGAACGATGAATTGAGACTTTGTGTTGACTACAGAGTATTAAATAAAAACATGGTAAAAAATAGGTATCCTTTACCGCTAATTGATGACCACCTTGATAGGTTGAGGAATAAAGTTTTTTTTACATGTCTAGATCTCAAAGATGGTTTCCATCATATTAGTATTAGTGAAGATAGTAGGAAATTTACCTCTTTTATTTCTCCACTTGGTCAATATGAATATTGTAGGCTGCCATTTGGTATTTGTAATGGGCCAGCTTGGTTCCAAAAATACCTTAATGATGTTTTTAAAGAATTTATTGACAATGAACAAATTATGATTTATTTTGATGATATTATTATTGCTACAGAATCTGTTGAACAAAATTTAGAAATCCTTAAGGGTGTATTGAAACATATGAAAAAACATAAACTTCAAATTAGGATAGATAAAAGTAAATTTTTAAAAACTGAAATAATTTATTTAGGTTATAATATTAGTTCTAAAGGTATTTGTCCAAACCCTAAAAATGTGTCTGTTATCAAAAATTATCCTATACCGAAAAATGTTAAGTCTCTGCAAAGTTTTATTGGTCTGGCATCATACTTTAGAAAATTCATTCCCGACTTTGCGGTATTAGCCAAACCCCTTTATGATTTATTGAGAAAAAATTGTCCTTATGAATTTGGCCAGGATAAGTTGGAGTCTTTTGAACTTATTAAAACTAAATTAAGTGAATACCCCACGCTGTGTGTGTACGATCCTAATGCACACACTGAGCTTCATTGTGATGCATCTAGCTTAGGTTATGGATCGATACTATTACAAAAGCAAAAAGATAATAAACTCCACCCTATATTTTATTACAGTCAGAGGACAACAGAGGTAGAATCTAGGTACCATAGTTTCGAATTAGAAATGTTATCTATAGTAAACTCAATTAAAAGATTTCATGTATACTTGCAGGGGATTAATTTTAAAATTATTACAGACTGTAATAGCATAAATCTTGCTCTTCAGAAAAAAGATATTAATCCTAGGATATCTAGATGGGTACTTTTCTTACAAAACTATCAGTATGAATTAGAACATAGGCCCGGGCTTCGCATGAAACATGTCGATGCGCTTAGTAGGAATTTATTAGTAGAACATATTAGTTCTTGAAGAATGTACATTATACCAAACGTTAGCTATCAAGCAGAGCACAGATGATGAAATAAAAAAAATAGCCAACCTTCTTGAAAATTCCGAAAGTTCATTTTTTGAACTGAGAAATGGCTTAGTGTATAGGAAACATGAACAAAAATTATTATTTTATGTACCGTCTGTAATGGAAAGTAGAGTCATCCATACTTGTCATGATGAAATGGGTCATGTAGGCGTTAACAAAACAGTAGAACTTATTAAACGTTGTTACTGGTTTCCAGGATTAGTGACAAAGGTCAAAGAGTACGTGGAAAACTGTTTAAAATGTATTGTGTTTTCTCCCAAAAGTGGCAAAATCGAAGGATTGTTAAAACTAGTTGATAAGGGTGATAAACCTTTTCACACATTACATATTGATCATTATGGACCTCTCGGTGCCACTAAAGGTAATTTTAAGTATATATTTGTTGTCATTGATGCGTTTTCTAAATTTTTACATTTGTATCCTGTAAGATCCACTAAAACTAACGAAGTTTGTAGTAAATTATCAGAATATTTTAATTATTATAGTAAGCCTCTGAGAATCATTGCTGATAGGGGGTCATGCTTTAGATCTGATATTTTTAAAAACTTCTGTAATTCTAATGATATCAAACTAATTTTAATAGCTTCAGGCTCACCCCAAGCCAATGGTCAGGTTGAAAGATACAATAGGACCATTAAAACAATGATATCAAAACACTTAAATTATAATGCAAACTGGAATGATACCCTACCGCACATACAATTTTGTATTAACAATACAGTCAATAGGTCAATAAAAAACACTCCGAGTACATTATTATTTGGTGTTAATCAAACTGGTAAAATAAATGATTACCTAAGAATAGTTCTAGAATCCGAGTACACTTCTGATAGAAATTTTGATACTATAAGACAAAGTGCACAAAAGGCCAATAAAAATGTACAAAATTACAACAAAAAATACTTTGACAAATCACATAGTATTGGTAGGAAATACTCTGAGGGGGAGTACATCATGATTTCAAATTTTGACACAACTCCTGGGATTAATAAAAAACACATCCCTAAATTCAAAGGACCCTACCAAATTAAAAAAGTCTTACCCAACGACAGATATCTAATAACAGACATCCCTGGTTTTCAGGTCACCCAAATGCCACTAAAATCTGTATATGACTTAAGGAACATCAAACCTTGGGTAAAATTGTAATGTCTTTTATTTTATTATTTTATGTTACTATGTTATTGTACGATTGAAAATCAAATGAATGTAAATATAGATGTAATGTATAAGTTTTATGATAGTAATATTATTGATATATATTTGTATCTGGATTTGAATTTTTTTTTTTCTTTTGGTTGTTCATACATAATTATTGCAAATTATTTTAATTTTAATGTTGTAATTCATTATTATCATTCATATTATTATATTTATTTTTTTTATGTTCACTGAGGAGTGGGGTCCACTCCTTAGTCAGAATGGCCGAACTGTAGTAATATACTGGTGGGGCGGCGTGGCCTCCCGCCACACCTCAAGTAAGCTGTACCGAGTAGTCTGATTTTAGCTCTCTGATTGGTCTGTGATGTAATAACAGTAGTCTGTGATTTCTGTGTTTTTCTGTAATTGTAATTGTGGCTGTGAACGTAATGTGGTTCTATAATGATTTTCTAATAATAATTAAAGTGCTAAATTAANATTTTCTAATAATAATTAAAGTGCTAAATTAAATCTGTGATCTTTACTTATTCTATTTTGTATTAGACCATCCTACAATATAAAATTAAAATGTTGCAGCGCACACAACAACAAAAAACTCACGCTACGGACGAAAATTAGCGAACCAATTCCGACGATGGCTAATTTCCGACAAAACGTCCGGCAGTCCGTTGGCGACAACACGGCTAGCCTTTAGAGTAGGGGTCAAAAAAAACTAAATACCCAGTGCCGGAAATGATTAAGAACAATTTAAATCATAAGGCGACAATGTATGCGGTGAACAGTGCAAATGACGTTCAAAATAGGAAAGGAGATGAGTAAATGTACACACAAATGCCGTCCATGAACCGGTCCGAAGTAGTACACAGCTGACTATCTCGCGCACAAACTGATGAACACCGTCACAGTACGCATTCGGCTCAACACAAATATATATATAGAAATAGACAAAAAAATAAGTAGATACTTTTTGTCACGTTACAAAGGTTTTCAAATTTTTAACTCTAGAAAATTTTAAGGAAACTAAAGTTTTTAATTTAAGATGTCAACACGTGCGATTTTGAATGGCCATTTATTGAAATATTTTTAATATTACAGTTTTAAATTTATTTTTAATTTTAATTAATATTAAACACAAGTGATACATTTTTATTATATGATACATATTTTCACTAAACATTACATCAAACATACATTAATGTAAATCAATATAAATATTTATGAAAAAATAAATATGAAAAAAATTATTTTAATGGAGTGTTACTATATTTTTATAAACTAAGAATTGATGTTACTTTGTTATTTTTTTTTCCCATTTTTGTGTATTCTGATTATAAGTCAAAACAAAAGATTTATATCCTTTATAATCATCGCCAAATCCTGCTATCATTTCTAAAACGAAATAAAATAGTAATATTATTATCAATACACGAGTAGTTAGAATTCTCAAAAATAAATAATGCCAACAAAAATTATAGAAGTTATCCGGATAAATCGGCGAGCATAATTCCCATTGGAAATCTTTAAATGCTAGAACAGTAATTTCAATATATTTAACCGCAAAATATTTCAAGTACCCTATTAAAAAAAAATTGTATTCCTAAATTAATTTTTTTCTCTTAAAATGCTAAATTCGGCAAGTTANCTAAATTAATTTTTTTCTCTTAAAATGCTAAATTCGGCAAGTTATCCTAACCAAATTGTAAGTTGACATTTTATAATAGTAAGCTGACAAATATATAAAAAAACGTATTTTTTTTTTAAATTTTTGTCAAAAAGTAAAGTATAAGTAATAAAATATGTTAAGTAAAAAATATACTTGATTAGTTTGTAGGAACAGTTTATTATTTAAGAAAATTGAATTATCACAACATAAAAATAAATTTATTTCAATTGATATAACACTACCCTTAACATATTAAATAAACTTAAAAATTAAAACATAAAAATAAAGCAATAATGTTAAAATTTTAGGAATAATTCATAACATGCAACATTTATTATTGCAATATTGTAAAATATGTAATAAAAATAATTAGCAGTGTTATTTTTTTAATGACAGCCACACAAGTTTTTTTTTAAATAATAATTATGTTAGGAAAATTATTTTTAGTTTTTTTGTGTTAAATTAATAAGTATCCATACGCCATGCTAAATTTTTATTCGTTAGTCAGATATTAATCACAACTCATTAATAAGTTATTAAGTTTCGTCAACTTATTCAGGTCATTCCTACATGGTAAAAAAAATTAAGTGTCGTATATTTCTCGATTTATCCAGTTGTTCATTATTTTATAGAATCATCTTTTATAATTATTAGTGTTGTGAACTTTATTTATTAAGTAGCAAAGTACATATTTGACTAGTTAACAAAACAGGAAATATTATAATTAAGAAAATGACTGGTCGATAACAACTTTTGGGCCAGTAGGGCGAAAGTTATTAACATTTTTATTCCTAAGCAGGAGGAGAATTGCGGCCGAGGAATATCTAATTATAAACTTTTACGGATTTTGTTGTGTCTGGCAACACTGCTTGCACTACCGCGCACAGTAGTGATTTGATTGCGCTACCCACCGGGACGAGTAAAGGTTTACTGAGCGTTTTATTATATTTATTTTCGTCAACATTGTTAGCCCTTGCTATGTGGTCTATGGTTCATCTTAGGCCATAGTCGTTTCTATTGACTAATCACCATTGTGATTCGCTGGGTTTTATTGATTCCACGCCCATGTGCATATCGTGTATACAATTCGCCACACTACATTGGTCGATTAAATAGCAGACAAGATCCGTCCATTAATATCGATACTGTAATTCATTCTGCCATTCTGTGAATCGCCAGCCATCAAAGTCGATAGATAGATATAAATAAATGAATTGGTGATTGTTCCTATATAATTATATTGTTTTTTCATATGTTGTGCCTTGTATCATTTAGTGATCTCCGCCATTACCGATTATATAATAATTTTTATTTGTTTATATTTTAATACATATGCCTTACTATTTTATTTTCTGCTAGTGTAAGTACTATTTTCAATTTATTATACAGACCGCCTTTATTTTACAAAAAACCGCGCACATAATTGCACCTAACCCGAAGTATAAACCGGGCGGTCGATTATACATTATATTTATAAATGGTAATATCTTCCAAAATACAAGTCAGACCAGTCAATTTTCTAGATAGATCATTTTTTTTTTTTCATAAATTATCTAAATATAAAGTTGCTATTTAATTAAATAAAGTTGACACGCTCATAAGTTATAAGGGATGGATTAAAAAAGTAATTAATAACTGATAAATCAAGAAATATATGAAACTAAAAATACCAAAAATTGATTTCTTAATATAATTATTAATTTAAGAGAAATCATGTGGCTATTGTTAACTAGTAAGAATCACCGTCCATTATAATGTACTCCTGACTTTCCAACTTACCCAGGTCATCCCTACATGCTTAAATACATACGCATGGTTAATCCAGTATACAGACTTTAATTAATATATAATAACAATGGTTCATATTTGTAATATTCTTAAGGAAAAATTATTAAGTATTTAGTAATACGATATTCAAATATTATCATCAAAAAAACGGATTAGTATGTTTGAAAACGTTTACATTAGTCAAATAGTGTTAAATGTTATAATATATACACCACTCATTATTCGATAATCTATATATCATTTTCCATTAGTCATCAAATTAAATATATATTATACATGTCAATCTATTAAACTATTCTGAGAAAAATGTATTGTAAATGTATATATATATAAAAATCTAATGTAAGGAATTCTTTAGTTGTGATAAATCATATATTTTAAGTAAAATAATATGTGATAACTAACACAATCGAGTAATTAAGAGATAATAGTAATAGGCCATGACACTTCATGCACATATAGATAAATTAAATTTAATATAAAAGTGCACAAAAACTGTCACCTGGTCTCACTTGTTGTTCACTTTATGATCTTTCAACAATTGCAAAAAGGGCCTTTACATACATTATAAACTCAAAAAAAAGTCAAAGTATACATATTATAAACCTTGCTTCCAACATCACGAAAGTAAACTTATATTTCTCAGAAGATTTATAAGGTTTAGAGTTAAGTATAATGAGTACATAAATTAAATAGAGAATCAGAAAAATTAAGTGATCACTAAAATATAGTATTGTTTAAATAAATAAAATCGATAACGTTTGTACGAAGTTAACCAGTCTCATCCAATTTTTGAGTGAGTTACCTGTGTGGACAATAGAATTAAAGACTCTTTTGCAATGATAGAGAAACAACTTGTGGTTTCTATACAACTCGAGGAATTTATTGACACGACTTAGCACAAGCTGAGATAACTACTAGTACGTGTAGCGTTATTGGTAGTGTGATAATTAATCACAATAATTTCTATGTCAAATTATTATTATATTAATAAATTATCAAACATCACTTTGTTTTTCTATATTTTACATCTTCTCATAAGACCCTTGTACTCATACCCTCAGAGAAAATTTTATTATATCATGTAATTCAATAAATACAAATTAACTCAATTATTCTTATGTTCATATAATACAACCATACATCTTTTTGATTCACTATATAAAAATAAAAATTAATGTAATAATAAATACTTCTTGTCCTTTTTTCTAATAAAAACATCATAAAAATGCCTTTTTAAATTAATTTTAATTATAAATTATTTTTTAAAATTAAAAATATATTTAAAATATTATTGATCAATTTTTATTATATATAAATTATTAATTTTCAGGAAAAAAATTATTTAACACAATAATCAAACGGCTTAAAATAAACATAAATTGGAATTGTTAAAAAATTGTATAAATATTTTTATTAATTTAAAAAATGTTATAATGATTACCTTTGTAATTACATTGATTTTGATCATTTGTATACTTTGTGATTATGTTGTTAATGCGATTTCTAAACAATGGACTTTTGAAAAAAATTCTACCTGCTTCTTCTTTAGAAATACTCTCATTCGAATTTTTTAAGGCGGACTCAATATAATTTTTGTCTTCTTCTGAATTAGACAATTTTAGAAAATCTGTCATAATTGCATAACCTAAGGAAATGCCAACAATTTCTGTTTTATAAAGAAATAGTATTTCGCTTCTGAACAAATAATTAGAAAAAAAATAAAAATCCAATATTTAAATCATCCGTTTAAAATAGGACTTATTTCCAATTTTCTCATACAAAACTTTATATTATGTTGAATAAAAATAAACAATTTTTTCATTGCCTATTATTATGATATGAAAATTTTTTATAGAAAAATAAAAATTTTATTTTTAGAATTTATTTAAATACATTAAATTATATTGAATCAAAAGATGTTAGAGTATTTCTAACAATAAAGTATAAACTTTAATAAGTTATACGCTGCATAACTCAATATTACTACACATCGGGTGGGAATAAGAAAAACAATTGCAGTATTTAAAACTAAAAGGTTTTACATTAAGTTTTTACAAAAGTGACATCGTTGGTTATTATTTAAAATTATTTACTTACTTTATTTACTTTAATTAACTTTTGTATTCAAAAATTATTTAATAATCAATAATAATTTAAAAAAAAATTTACAGTGTAATTATAATTATACTGTATATTTTAATACATTTTAAATAAAGTTATGATAATTACTTTTGTATTTAAATTGATTTTCATTTTTTGTATATTTTGTGAATATCTTATTAATGTCTTCTTTAAGTAACATACAAAGCAATACGTTATTTAAAAAAATGTCATATGCTTCTTCTTTTTTGACAGTGCCGTTTTTATTTATATCATTAATTTGGAAAAATTCATTGAAGTCTTGTTCGCTTAACATGAAACTTTCAAATATTATTTTAAATTCTGATGATAATTTATCGTCTAAAAAAGTAAACATTTCTGTTAAATAGAGCATAAACTAACACTATTTCGCTTTTTAAAAAATCTACGAATAATTATACTAAAAACTCAATATCTAACTTTTTGGTCATCCTGTTGATATAAGACTTATTTTCAATTTTTTACTAATTTTAAATTAATTCACGAAGGAAAAATTTTTTTTATAGATTATTTGTACATTTTTAAAATTTATAACATTAAAGTGTGACAACCTTAATTAGATATTGATTATTAACCAATTAAAACTTTTATTGCTCATTCTTCATTGAAATGAAATATAATAATTCTAATTCCTTTTAATTTTCAAATAACTACTTCAAAACTACACTAAAAAGTCATTTTATCACTCATAACCATACTATGTTAAATAACAATAAATGCATTTTTTGACTGTATACAATTATAGAAAAACATTACTCATGGTAAACTAAAAATGTTCTATTTTTTAGAATTCATTAAAATATCTGATAAATATATTAAATTATTCGACTCAAAAAATGAAAACTAAAAAGTTCTGTTAAGTTTTTTCAAAAGTGGATATGTTTGATTATTATTTAAAATTATTTAGCCTTTTATAATTTTCTGTAAAAATGAATTAATTTAAGTAATTATTTAATGAAATATAGAGAATCACAAGTTTCTATACATATAGAAATAAATATAAAGATTAGTTGTTTTCTAAATAGAACTTTTGATTTTAAAAATGAATTAAGAACCAGAAAATTCTATATGCATACGTGTTGACAATTGAACTGTGAAATTAAAATTACTGTTATCAAATATTAATCAGCAACTTTAATTAATACTATTTTATTATAACTTTTAATCCATACAATTATAATAACATTGTATAGTCTAGCGTTTATATAAATTTATAAAATACAATTTTTATTCAAAATTGATATACATATAATAAATATACCAAGTGCTTCTAATATTCTAGTAAGTCGTAAAATACTTTTATTCATATAATTAGTATAACTAGTTGAACAGATCTAAATGAAAATTCTTATAACTTTTGATTACATTATCATTTAGATGTAATTTTTAAAAAAATAATTTATACATTCTTATACCATATTAATAAAATTTAATCATTTTTCGAAAATGTTTAATGGGTCGATAACAATTAAGGATGAGTAGNAATTTTTCGAAAATGTTTAATGGGTCGATAACAATTAAGGATGAGTAGTTATTGAGCTACTTGTATTTTAATACATTTAGTAAGTATATAGTGCGGGTGGAAATAGCTCATTCAAGTATATATTTAAAATTCATATTACAACACATATCCACTGTGTGTATTAAAATGCTTGTAACTCAAAAAGTGTTTGCCTTAAAATTTTAATGAAAAAATTAGCTGTTCTTAAATATTGTAAAAATCTAAATATAAAAAAATGTTTTCATTTTTTTATAATTATTAAAAACAAATAATAAATAGTATGATTTAAACGTAGTCTATGTATAATTATTAAAGAAATTACAGCAAAATATCAATTATATTGAAATTGATTAGTGTTGTCATATTTCTATATCGTATAAACACAAGTTAAAAATAATCTCAATTACCTGAAATACTATTAAAATCTTCTATTTCTTCTGACAAATTAAACAATTGTTTAAATACAATATCTTTTTTTCTTTCGAGTATAATTTCACCGTTTTCAACAGAAATATTGAAACATTTATCCATAAAATATTGTATGACGAAAATTGTTATGGGTAAATTTTCCTAATAATAATGGATGCTAAATTATTTTCTGGCTTATTAAAATAATTAAATTAAAATAAAATAATAACTAATATCAAATAATAAATTATAAAACGAATTTAAGATAATATCTTAAGTAATTATAACATTGATGCGCAGCCGACAAAACATTGGTTTTACCATGATGTGCGCAATTTTTTATATCTGTCAATAAAAATTCTAGGCTCATATTGACCCATTTTGCTATATGCAAGTCGAAAGAACTCGATTTTAATCTAGTTGAAGTTACCAATGCGTAAAATATGAAAAATTCCCCTTAATTTAAATAACTTTTTTAAAATATATAAAATCTACACAACCGTCAAAATGGTGTTTCCCCATTTATTTTCTGCATTTAAAAACAACTAAAAGTGTTTTTAAAAAATAATGATCAAAATGAATCTATTTTTGTAAATTTAATGAAAAGCCCACAGAAAAAAAAATTTCAGTTAAAATAAATTTAATAAATTTTTTTTTTAATAATTTGAGTTAACACTACACAATTGGTTTAGAAAAAGTTTACTCTTTTGAATATATATTAGTTATATGTGAAAAATAATTGTTATTATTAAATGAATTTAGTTTATATACAACTTTACCACCGTATACCAAGAGAAGATCCATCAATAGCGTACACAAGAGGGGGGTTTTGGGGATTGAAAACCCCCNCCACCGTATACCAAGAGAAGATCCATCAATAGCGTACACAAGAGGGGGGTTTTGGGGATTGAAAACCCCCCAAAATTTATAAGCTAAGTGACAATTTTGAACCATAAACAATAAGTAATAACAATACAAATAATCATATCATACTATAAATATTTCCACAATAAAGTAATCGAAAACAGGAATTTTTGTAAGCGATCACAATATGGGCAGTGTCACATCTAATTTTCTTTAAATTAAATAAAAAAAACAAATTTTATTTCTGTGTACGCCACTGATATCAATATGTACTTTTTCAAAAAACATTTTTTTTTGAATGAAATAATAATCTATAAAATTTTAGATTTTTCAGACAATTACCATGTAGTTTTATAAAATAAATTTAGGTTTGGAGACTGTACAATAGGGTGGAACGAAATATTGAAAATGTTGATAATTGAATTCTAATAGAAAAAAAAAGTTGCAGTTTAGTCTCCTGATTATGGGAGATAAAAAAAAAAAAAAATTTTTTTATATCTTCAGGTGCCGCAAGAGGGTTGAAAATTTGACTGTGAGGGTAANCGTATACCCCGCCGCAATTATACGTGCAGTCAGTCATCTTCGTGACACCTATCACATCGGTTGCATCGTCCGCGAATTCAACTCAATCGCCACCGCAAATTCGGTCATCTTTGTTATTTTGTCGACGGTTTCTTATATAGTATCATTTTTCCTGTGTTACGATTCTTATTTTTCTTATTAAACGGCTTGACGCCACTTAGAAAACCAGTTAGCTTTATTTATTTTGGTTCATCACCTACTTTATCGCATCAACTGGCTCCCCGGCGGGGAATCNGTTCATCACCTACTTTATCGCATCAACTGGCTCCCCGGCGGGGAATCGAACCCCGGTCTCCCGCATGACAGGCGGGGATACTTACCACTATACTACCGAGGACGAGATTAAGAGAACGAGACTCTTAATCTCGGGGTCGTGGGTTCGAGCCCCACGTTGGGCGCCAGATAACACGGCCGCCGGGGATTGACGGCTGGTTATAGAAAGTGTACCGGAAATCATGTGAAAAAAAGAGGCACGGTACGGGAATAGAACCCGCGACCTAAGGCGTCGTATAGACAAACCTTACCACTAGGCCACCGTGCACTTATGATTCAGATCCCGATACACTTTCATATAGGTTGATAACGTGATGTGCGGCTGAGGGAAACACGGTACCGTGTCAAATTAAATAAAAAAAACAAATTTAATTTCTGTGAACGCCACTGATATCATTATGTACTTTTACAAAAAAAATTTTTTTTTTAATGAAATAATTAATCTATAAAATTTTACATTTCTCAGACAATTACCATGTAGTTTTATAAAATTAATTTAGGTTTGGAGACTGTACAAACAAATGACAGCTTACAGTAATATTTTGTAAATAAAAGCGCGTCAATTATCTGTACGTTATTCTACTACTCGTTTAAATTTTATTTTATTTTACAACCCAACCAACAGTTATTCTTTTAGTTTTATAATACTTTATTTTATTAGCTATTCGAATATATACGTTCTCTTTTAATAAAATAAAGTTAACACCCTAAAACAGTCTAAGAGAATTCTTCACATTGTGCCCTTGAATTGTCCATTAAATCATTATTTCATTAATTTATGAGATGAAGAATTTTTTTAAGTAATGAAATGAAAAAAATTATTAATTTATATTCTTTTTTGCAAATAAATAAAAAATTATTTTTAAAAATGTTTTTCTTAATTTCGATTAATTCTATACATCACCTCATTTATTGGATTGAAAATTAACTTTATTAAATCATCATACTAAAAAAAAAAAAAAAATAAATACATTGTTAATTCTTAGGTAGTGAAATTTAAAAATGTATTCATACTGCTTTTCTTTACGAAATTACATTTAAAAAAAATTTAACTAACAATTTTTTTCTTAATATCTGTGGCACTTTACCTCATTTAATGGATTAAAAATATCTTCTATTAATTTATCATTCCGCAAAACAATTATTTTAGTTGTAAATATTATTGTTAAAAAATGTTATAGATATTAAAAACTAAATATTTTCATATCAAACTCACATTACTACATAAAAATTTATACTAAGATGGAGGTATATTTAAGTTTTTACTGATCTTTTTTTTACTAATGTTTTATGAACTTTTGTATAGTATACAAGATAAATAGTATCAGTATAAATTATACATACAATTTTATATACTTATTATATTTATAGCGACAATGCGACTTAAATTAAATTACGTTTCGACACAAGTTCACTCTTTTTTTCAAAAAATTAATTTAAATTGTTTAGCGACTACAACTAGAGATTTTGAAATTATCGAAAGGGAAATTGTTATTTCACGAATTCAATATTTTGCGGAAAATAATGAACTCAAAATAGGGAAATGTCGTTACGTGAGGGAGTTTGATATGAACCATATTTATATAGTGATTAACTGTTCCAAGTTTATTTTACTTATAAAATATAATATACTTGGAATATTATAATATCATCCGCTTATAAATTTATAAGTAGATTGCCAATAATTATTATGCATATAAAGAAGGCTACCACGCCACTAAATAATAGTAATAAATTTACAAAATGATAATAATAACTATAAAAACTTGTTTTCGCACATTGTTTCTGGAGGAGGACATTCCAGTTGAAAACGTAGGTATGGTAATTAAACACATAAAAGAAAGTAATATTCCAAAACAAAAATAGAAATTCATTTTTAATTATGATTACTTATAAGTGAGTTAAACGTGAAAAATAATATTTATTATCAAATGAACTTAATTTATATAGAACAATTCAGACTATTTAGAAAAATCTAAAATGCGTTAAAACAAATTAATCAATTGTCTTTTATACATATATTATGTGTCAATAAAAATTATTTTTATATTATTGCAAGTAAATTCATTCATTCTCGAATAAAATAAAATATATGATAAAACAATTGATTTTTTTAAAATAAATTAAAATAGTCATTTAAAATTTAAACAAGTGTACAATTTATAATTGTATTGTTTTTCTACGCCAAACTGTAAAAGATTTTGCAAAAAAAGTTATATGTTATGATAAGTGTAACAAAAAAAAAAAAGAGAATAATTAATAATTAAAATGAGTAAAATTTAAATATGCTCAATAATTAAATGTAATAACAGCGGCGGATCTCGGTTTGGACGAAGAAACGATCGCACCCCCTACTAAAATGAGTAAAATATAAAAAGTTTTGGTAATATATTATAATAAATATACGATTGACATTTGGTCAATATTATTTATACATTATGGCAGGTAAAATTTATTCATTGATACTTGAAAAAAATAAAATATAATATAAAAGTATTTTTTTTTTTAAATAAATATAAATACTAATTTAAAATTTAAGCAAATGTACAATTTATCATTGTAATGTTTATTTTATGGCAGGCAGAATAATTTGTTTGCACAATAACTAATACGTCAATTTCAGTGTAACGAAAAAATATTAAAACAATTAATAATTATATATTTATAAATGCAAAGTGATCGGTTTATCATAAACCACTAGATTACTCACAAAATAAATACAATACTAGAAAAACAATTGTCGAATTATTTTATTTATAATTTTTTTTTTCAATATTGTATTGACACGACTTACGTCGCAAAAATGTGGTCGACACTGGTTATGAGGGCCGTTTGTTAAATGAGCGACAACAGGTTATTTTAACAAAAAATAAAACAAACCGAAAAGATAAACACAATAATAAAAATCTTCGCATAATATCGCGGCATTTTCGCTGGCGTCGACGACGCGATGTCCGGCGTGATCCTCGGGCGACAAAAGGTTAGCAGCGTTGTAGGCGACAAAAGGTTAGCAGCGTTGTAGGCGACAAAAGGTTAGCAGCATTGATGGCGACGGTGCGTTGGTCCGGATCGGTTGGTCGACGTTGTCGCTCTCACAAAGGGAGGAAGACTCTCGCACCATTTGCGGCGGTTCGTCGTCGGCCGTGCGGCATTTGCTGGACTTTGCACCGTAGCGTATAACACGCGGTGTTGGTCAGTCAAATACTCATAAAATAGGGCTGATAAAGGTGGCACGAGTCGCGGGGCATCGTGTATAACGAAGCGACGCGGGCCGTGTCAGTATTCATTTCGAGAGTAATCGAGTGGTTTATGATAAACCGATCACTTTGTATATACAGCGCGATTCTTGAGAAAAGGCACTTGATTCTAGAAACTTCTAGAATAATTTTTCCACATAAATAATTATCAATTTTGATTACTTTTCTGACCGACAATTACTTTATCACTTTTTCAAATATATCGCTCATTCGGAGCGAAATATAATGTTATACTGTAACTGTTATATTTGTAATTAAATAATATTACTAACAGCTTTTATGTATCAAATTTAGTCATTCGATGTTTTAACTAATTATGAAGTAAAAAAATTCATTTTTTCAAAGATAAGTTTTAAAATTACAATTAGTAATGAAATTAAACGGAGCACCACCTTCCTAACCAATCACATCACTTCGTGTATATGGTAATTTGATTGATCTACACCGCATGACAAACCTAATGGTACAAAGTCCGGTAAGTGCCGACTTCGCCCACAAGAATACGTTGGTCACATTCGTGACACCTTGTCACGCGCATCGTTCAAGGGCTCGCTGATTTTTTTCAGCAACTTGTTAATAAACTACGCTATTGGAAACTGGTTAATTAATTTGATATCGCAAATTAATCTTGTATTTCCTTTTTTGTGCGCTGTACTCGTTTACAAATTAGAATAAACGGTTCTACGCCAATTTTCAATCATACTCGAGTAGCAATTCGAGTTCATACCGGGTTCATTTAATATAGTAACAACGGTGCTGAACTCAGTTCAAAACCCGTTCACAGCACGGTTCAAAATGAGATTTGAATACGGATTTTAACATGGGGTGAACTGAGTTCCACAAAATTTCAGTAAGAGTGCAAAGACCGTTCCTCGGTACAACTATAAAACGCTCGATAACATTTCAATAACCGTTCATTAGTTCATTAGCAGTTACGGTATTTAAAATTAAATTTATAGGTTTTGTAAATATTCAAACATTTTATAATTTTAAAATAATAAATTGTATCACTATATACACAATGTATAAAATAAAATAAAATATATTATATGTATATATAAAAAGTAAAATAGTTAACCTACGAATTTTAGGTTTATTTTATATTAAATGATAACTAGTAAACAATTCATTCATACAATTTGATTATAATTAATATAAATTAATAACAATAGATAATTTTAAATAAAAATAATGATGTTAGTGATGTCAGCAATTTATTTACTGTAACTCGGTTTGATTTAATGTTGTACAATATTTATCAAAAAAATCCAATAAAAATATTTTATCATAATAAGTTAATCACTAAGGTATTATAGAATTTAGACAAGGAATATATAGTTAATATTGGTACAAAAAATTGTGAAATTGCAATAGTTGATATATTAAAAAATATTACTGTGGTTATAAAAACAATTAGTAATTTTAATTTAATTTCCATAAAATGGAATAAAAGAAAATCATTGTCATAAGTACAACAGAAGGAGTAATACACATAAGTAGCATACAATAAAATGGCATAAGATTGCCATGTTTTTTTTTTTTACTGTTTTTATTTTGATTCCTAAAATGCTATATTTTGTTTGAACTTATTAATAAAAAAAACTGTGAAACAATCTAAGTAAATAAATTTAAAAAATCATTTACAAAAAAATAAAATGTAATTGAATAACAAAAAAACAATACGATTTTATTGGTGTGATGCTTTATTATTGCCAGAATGCTTAAAAATATTATTTTGTTAAATGTTCTTTCGTGTTCAGGTATTATGATTTGGCCAGACATAGCATCTAAAAAATAAACATTAGTACATAAAATAACTAGTAAAAATATTTGTATAGAATATACAAATATAAAAATTGAGTTTTAAAAATTGGGTTCAAAAATTAATGATAATATTTTAGATGACCTAGGTATATAGATTTGTTTTTTGTTTAAGGGAAAATACTGTGAATATTTTTATTTATATCTTAAAATTACTTAGGTTATATGTAAGTCTGTCCCTCATAGATTAATATGTGCTCTTTATTAGCTGATTTGTATAAAAATCTTGTTAATTTAATAGTATAAAGGTTACAAATAATTACAAAAATCAATCTAATGAAAATCTTGTTTAACGTAAAACCTTGTTAATTGTTAAACGGTGAAAACCTTAAACTTAATACTTTTCATTTATTTAAAATTTTAGATATTAAAATATAATTCTCATTCAAATAGATGTAATTCTTTTTAACTTAAAATGTTTGAAAAATTTAAATTATTCAGTAGCACAATGGAGGGATTTTCATTAAAAATCGACAGCTTTTTAAGAGATGGTATTTCAAAGTATACAATGTTGAGAAATATATAATGCACCATTTTAAATATTGAAATACAGAAGTAATTTGTATCACATGTATGAATAAAAATCAATAAATAAGCCGATTTAAAATAAGCTAGAGCCGACCCCAAATAGTTGGGATAAATGCTAAGGATATGATGATAACGACAATGATGAATGTTTAAAATAGTTCAACATTTTAAGCTCATGGAAAATCTTGAGGTGTCCGTTAATAACATAATAACAACATAATTAACGATAGTACTTTTTTAAAATAAATAATTTTGTATTATAATTATAATTAATCATAATACAAAATGCAAAAATTTAATATATAGAGTGTTCAGTAAGTCAGGAAACGGGTTTCTATTGTTCTCATTGTTTGTAACAATAATTTACCACATGTATCTTTTACAATTACAATAAATGTAGTTACTAAAATATGATTATCTTTAAAAAAAATAATATATGCTATTATTAAAATGAATTCAAATAACTATTTATTATTTTACTCCTAAACTTAAATTAAATGTACTTACATTTTATTTATTTAAATTAAATATTTATGTGAGAGTGAACAGGGAAAAAGAGCAGTCTTGAAGAGTTATTTAGTCACTGTGAAAATNGTCTTGAAAAGTTATTTAGTCACTGTGAAAATAGCGAATGTCTCAAAAACATAATTTGTAAAAAGATTAAAACAATGGTTGATGTTTTGAAAAAATGTCACAGTAAAAATTAAATAACAAATAAAAATCGCGCGAACTAAAACTGTTGGTCAACGGTTAATGACAAGTCTGGTTATTCCGCCAAAAGTTCGTACGTTAAATTCGCGCTATAGTCTCAATAAAAATATTTTATGACTATTATTTTAAAGTTTTTTTATTAATTTACTAATCAAGGGATAATATGTCTAATAACAATATAAGTGAATTAAACTATTTGAACGGCTATAACCATTATAACGATTCTTTCATTGAAATGAAAGAATTTTGGTGAATCCGTACGATTATTTTGAACATTGAGCACTTAATAAAAATTGTTCGGTTCATTATTGAACACTGAACTTTCCTAGAACTTATAAAATATTACACGGTTCATTATTGAACATTGAACTCTCCCAGCACTCATATGTCGTTTGAACCGATCGTGAACCAAAATAATGCTACTTGGGTAAAATATTGTGTGACTTACATTTATTTCGTATCATTTTCACATGGACTCCCTATCAAAATGGTAATATTATGATGGAAATGGAATCGAAAAATTACAAAGATTTATTTAACATATAAATTAAAATCATTATATTTGAATAAATGTGATACATATCGGCTACAATAGTTAGAACTCAACTCAAAATTTTCATTTTCTATATTTTAGTTTTAATGATCCATGAATACTAATTTTTAAGCCAAGAATATTTCATCAATAAAAGTATATTAGTTACTTCTAATTAGACATGTATTAGACACGTTCTGTATTAGACATAGAGTCAATGATGTTAGCTGTGATGCAAAGCTGACAAGGTATTAAATTTACTATGATGCGTTTTTTTATTCTTTGTGTCTGTCACCGAACCAATATCTTTCAATGATACGTTAAAAGATCACAAATCGTATCTAGTCGAAGACATTGTCCTCATAAGTTGAATACAAATTCCTATTTTATAAATCATAAAGTTACTAAGCCCATATTCTCCATGTAGATGATTAAAATGTAATAATTTATTAAAATTTCTAATATTTTCAAAGTATTTTATAAATGGCAATTACATGTACAAATAACGAAAAAACAACTTAACTATTCCATTTTTGTTCAATAATAATACTCTCTTAATACGACTTAAAACTACAAATACTGTTTATTTGTGATATTTTTCTTTAGCTATTGCAAACAAATTCTTTTATGTTTTCAGTTTCAAGGTTAAACCCTTGCGTCGTAAAACAACATAATTATGTCGTTTTGCAAAAAAAGGCATAGACGCCATTTATAAAAGCGGATGTGTGCATTAGAATAATTATCAAAAAAATATTCATTGCTTGATTTATATATTCAAAAACAAAACTATATTTTTTAAACTGAAGAAGATAAATATTCGGCTTTTTAAAATTTGATAAAATTTTTAATAATAAGCCATATTCTTGTACACTTAAAAGTAATGTTTGAAGTTTTGCATATGTGTACTGGAAGTTTTTAACGCTCACGATATTAGGGGAAATTAGAATAAGTAGTAATAAAATTGTCAAATTTTTATGTGAATTTTCGATTATTAATGTCAATATTACAATATCTGTGTTTAAAATAACATGATGATTAAAAATATCATTCGGATGTTAGGAAATTTTGAATTATATTAATTATGGTATGGTATGGTTAAATTATTCAAATTATAATTTGTAAATTAAAAAAAAAAAAATACATCTATTTAATTTTAGTTAAAATATTATTGATTTTAATGGCATGATTTTTTATGATACATTGTTTTCGATGATGAAATTTTTATTTTATCAGCTTTAAAATTTATTTAAATCTATAAAATATATTTTAATATTTTGACACGCAATTGGTTCGGTGTTAGTGANGTCTATAAAATATATTTTTAATATTTTGATACGCAATTGGTTCGGTGTTAGTGAGTGGATAATAATAAAATGAAAAAAAAATAGGCGACACTAAAGGTTGTGGTTGAGCACGTCATGCGGCTTATTTAAAAATATCTTAAAATTTTTGTGTTAATATTATAGTAGGTAAAAAATAAATGAAAACACTGAGCACGTGACATCAGAGATCGATATTAAATAATAAAAAGATGATCTCACGGTCGTTATGGTGCGTCGAGGGCATGAATAATCCGGATGAACAGAAAACTGATTTTCATGTTGTCAGAAGGGTGACAGCTAAATGTATTATTGTGGCGAGTATTCGATGCTGGCCATTAGTTGGACTTTAAACCTCAACAATATCGCGTGGGTGTAACGGACCGGTTTATAGTGGAGCGGAGGCTGAGAAAGAGCTGTCACGATCGCGGAGTGTCATAACACTGTGGCTGTGTCAATTTATTGTAGTATTCTGTGTAATTGTCAAAATAGTGTAATATTATATTATTACATATAATATTAACATATAATATGATGTTATCATTTGTACATGTATGTCACATATTATGATTATACAAGATCACCAAAACAGGGTTCTCTTATTTAAAATACAAAATACCCATTAATTATGCGATAAAATCTCCCTCTTGTAGAAATTATTTAGTAACGCCTACACGCAGGGACCCCATTTTAATTAACCAATTAGAATACAAAGCCTCAGCTTCTAGGATCACGGTAGAGATCGTTGGGCTACCCCCTTCAGACTATAAAAGGCCATTTTTCCCTATTTAAACCAGTTCTTTTGACGATTTTAAAATACACAAAATCTACGATGTTTTACTCAAGATTTCACTCTCCGGGACTTAGTCGATTTTTAAATTAATTTGGGCTTAGAATATTTTTCTTTAAAACTAAATGACACTTAGAGATTTTAAGATGAATTTTATTTTGGTGAATCTTTTAATTTAATTTAATTTGTTCATTAAATAATAATGTTTTATTTTATTACTGTGGAAATAAACGTCTAATAATATTTTAAATATTAAACTTTTTTTAAAAATTATTTTATTTTAACAATAAATCTAACCCAACTTCAAATTTTATATAATAATATAAATATATTGTGATCTTTTCTTTTTGGGTAGCTAGTCTCGTTACTAATGTCTTTGTTTTAACAAACATCGCGCAGAGTGTTTAGAATCATTCACAGGCAAGACTAATTGTAGACTTTGTGTAATTAAATCATATTATTTAAAGTCTTGAATCGTTTTTTGTAAGTAATTATATAGACTATATAACGTATAGTGTAAATCGTATACCGTAGTACGTTTAACGCGGAAATCAACACTGGATTACTTGGAATAATATTGTATTACATAGGACGTAAGGTAAGTACAATTTAACCTATGCTTTCGAACCTCCAACAATTTATTTCGTGATAGACCATTAATAATTAATGAGATAAATAATTAATAAAAAAATTAATTTAAATAAAATTGAAGACATAAAATCTACAAAACTTATAAAAATAATAACTATAATAATTTACTAAGTACCAACCAATTTCTTTTCCTATTTCTTAAACTTAATATAATAATATAATAATTTAAGCTCTGCTTTCTCTACTTTAACTTTAATCACTCTTTTTCTTTTTCTTTTTCTGTCTTTTTATTTTTGGTTTATTACAATAGCGATAAGGCCGTCGATAATTAAGTCAGTGTGTGCTTGACCCTTCGCCGTGCTGGGCCGGAGCGTTGGGTGATCGGTTGTTTTGTCTGTTTAATCGAATGTTGTTTTAATTGTCGTATTAATAAATTAAAATTATATTTACGAAGGTACTTTTCATGTGTAATTATATATTTTTTTGTTTTTTTTTATTAATATTTTACACTACAAATTCAGGTGTGGGGTAGAACGCTAGCCGATGCCGGTTATTGTCCGTTTATTGTATCGTTGCTTCGTTGAGTTAGAGAAGTACTATTCGAGGTTATAAAGTCCATGTGGCTACGGAGTCAGTCGGTTTTACCAGTAAGTGACGTCAGAGACGCAATGTCATTATAGAGCCGAAGGAGACCCTAACTTTAGCGCTCATAACAGCGCGGCCGATCTGTGTAATATAGTGGCTACACTGGTCACTCAAAATAATCTTCTAATGCAGCAGTTACTATCGAAGGATAATCATAACTCAGATAACAATGCAGCACCACCCGTTCCTCCCTCCATTTCAAGGATATTTCATCATGCCCGATTTCAATAACAGTATCAGTAACTTTACCAGCCGCGAGTCAACTAGGGACGTTCGCTTTGGCTTTAATCAGTTGAAAGTGTGGCTAAATTACATTGCTGGCTCGATAACTTTAAACTCGAACTTGTGCGGTTAAAGTTAATTGGCCCATCCAAATATTGGTACTCTTCGCGAGGAAAAATTTAACATGAAAAAAACCATTAGCACAAGATCTCATACAGTCCACTCACCACTATCGACAACTTCATTTATTCAGCTGAGTTTTATATTAAATTTAATGTCATTTATTATTTGTTTCAATTGAGTGTAACTATTTTATTTATGCCGTTTCGTCGGTCATTAGTATTTAAAAGACCCCCGTTACCCCTAAAAATATGAAATACTCTTTGAAAAACCTTTAATATATATGTGATTATTTAATTATTGTTCTGGTGTCACATTGGGATTGAAATATGACAATTGAGAATAGCTTTTTTTTTGTTGAGTTTAACTCGATGAGTATTATACTTAACGTTAAAATTTGTAAAAATTTAATTATAGAACTTACTTTTGCCTATGATAAAGGTACTAACGAAATTTTTCATACATCAATTATACTTTGAGAAAAATAATAAAACAAGATAAATTTCATGAAAAGTAGACATAATACTTCTACACAAATTTTTTATAAAATTAGTATTACTTAAACATCATATTACGTAAAATTATTTAAAAATTCAGCTATTTAACAATTTACTAAAATGAAGTAGAAAAAAATTGTATTATATACGATGAAAACATGTTATTTTAAAATTCGCACAACACAATGCTTAAGATCAGCATTTGACTACTAATATATATATATATATATTAGTGTTTTTCTATCACTTTGTGAATATTTCTTTTGGTAATCTTATATGGTTTAAACATTTAAATGAATTTATTGAATTTAGATCAAAATGAAAGTTATTAAATTATTTACCTGCAATAAAAACTGTTTTTATTCTTCGTCTCTAATGAATTTGTTATTATATTACTCCATAACTTGACTTCCTTTTATGCTGTGTCATTTACTATTTTTAATGACTTTGTTGCGAATTTTGACTGTATTCTCTTATTTTCAAATTAAAAGAAGGCTACTTAGATCGATTAATTATAAAATGAATAAAACACATTTTTGTTATATGAGCATTGTGAGACTTTTATAAGAGACTGGTTTTTCTCCGCTGAATAAAAAACCGATCGTTTGCTTATCGTAATAAAAATAGTAAAAAACTATACGATAACGTACTCCACAACATTGACCTTAAGCCTAATTACTATTTTTTTCAAGTTAATCTTTATATCGGAGTTAGTGTTCCGAGGGTATCTTTACTAAAACAAGGAAAGAAATATATCTTAGATACTAGATATAAATTTACATCTAGAATTTTTTGTTACGTTTGAATAAATCTTTTGTATATATATTTTTTGTATTTGTATATGATTTTAAATCGAATCTCGCAAAACTATTACATTTGATGAAGAAAGTACTTAAATATTAATATATTATAATATAAATTTAATTTTTGAATGGGTATTTTAATTATTCTCATTTTACAGGTGGTGTCAACAGTATACCACAATGAAAAATAGTGTGATACATATTGAACATTTTTCTCACGATGGATTGTTTCAAATTTTGAATCAATACCTAGTGATGATGAATCGATAGTAAATGACGATGATTTTCCAGATGATGAAGAATATTTTGTTGTTCAAGTAATTAAATGGAATATTTTACTTTATTTTTAACGTGCAACATTTTATAAATAGGATGGTTGAAGTTCCCATACAAAAGATTCTACTCATTATATGTATTATATATATATATATACAGAATGATTTTTTTTTATCATAACTTACTTAATTACTTACAGAATAAATATAATTTAATCATTTTTTTTTTAGTTATGTTTTATTACACATTACTCTTGAATTATTAACTCTGTAATACTTTTTAAGTTCATCCCTTATGCCTTGTAAGAGTGTCAACTTTGTTTTTCTTTAAATGGGAACACATATTTTGAATTTAATAAAATGTTTAATTTTTTAATTTAATAGTAAATGGCATTTGAATTTTTAATATAACTTTATTCGTTTATTAAATATAAACATTTGAAGTTTCAAATTGTTGAGTTATTATACATGTATAATACACAAGGGATTAAAAATACAATTAGCTAATTGGTTTTTTATGATTTCGCTTTCACAGTCACGGATTGTTTATTATCAATTATGACTATCAATATATATACTTTTTATATTGTCAGTTAGTGTATTTATGGACTCACAACAATGTGTCTTAGTATCATTGATAATAACAACAACATTATATTGATGTCATAAAAAAAACGAGTGTCCCCAATCTACCTAGCAAAACAATAAAGCTAAACTTGTGTAATACTTTAGAAGAAATATAAAAATTAAGCATTAAGTTAATTTAATATATTCAAAAGTAATTAGAATTAAAAAAAAAAATGTCATTCAATTTTTTTTTATAATGAATTGAGCTACTAACTAAGAAATAAAACAATTTCTAATAAATGACTAAATATTACATGTAGATTTTGTTACATTAGAATTAATTGTAAAATAATATAATATATTTTCTATTTTGTTCATATATCGCTTTGTCGGTCATTCGAGTAATAAGGACACGCCCCTAAGCCACCTTATTTTAAGATTATTCATTGAAGAACACATGTTATGCTAGATATTAAATATATTCAATATTTTTTAAATTCGTTATTTAACTATTGTTTTTTCTACCCATTCAGGTGATCCCTATCATAGAACCCTTTAGCGATCAAACAGGCATGAGGCAAAATGGCAATCTAGTGCCGTGTATAAATAGCCGTACTACGGTCTGTGTTAACGCAACGCTTGGTGATACTCGCGCGGGTTGGTTAACACTCATTGATTTTGTCTCTATTCATACAGAAGAAAGAAGTAGAATACTTGATAATAATGCAACAATGGCGTCAAAATAAAATAAAACAATTCGATTAATAACTTCTCATCTACAATGATGATAATAACCGATTGCTGTAAGTGGAAGAAGAATGAAGTCGTCAGTATGGCAATTAAACCATGCAAAACATACTGTCGCAAACAGTAGTTCATAATGTGATCATTGGGGTCATTTATAACACCTGGTGTACTATAAAGTATATATCTTTATCACAGCATCAAACTCTGTTGTAATAGACTTCTATATTTCTCTACTACTTAAGAAAACTTTATGGTCGAAAACATAATAAAAAAACAATCTTGTAACAAACATGGATCTTATAGTAAATCTTTCGGAAGTATAGCGTGAACTAAATACTCTTTGTTGAAGAATCGATTAAATTAAAAATCACAATGTGAACAACATCCTTTAGTGAACCGTTCATCAACCAAGAGTCGCTAGACTGGTTAATTAATTTGGTTTCGTGAATTATTCTTGTGTTTCCTTTTTTCTTTATGTTCATCATTTGTTAAGAAATCATTTTTTCAAAAATAATTTTTTCTTTATTTCTCGGGATAGTGCCTTTGTTTCTTGAATCAATCTCCCTTATTAAAAACATAAGATGAATTTCGTCTAGTGTGACTTTATTAAAATGTTTTTTTAATGTTGATATTAATTTATCATCTATGGAAATACCAAAAATTTCTATTAAATACTTTCTGTCAAAATAACACTATTTAATTTCTTAGTAAATCTAAGAAAAATAAAGATTTTAGGAAAAATTTAAATATTTATAAAATATATTACATTATAACATGACAATCAATTTACATATTCATTATTTACCAGTTAAAACTTTTACTGCTCATTTTTGTGAAATGTAAAATAGTAGTTAATTCCTTTTAACTAGTAGTTAATTCCTTTTAAAGTACCTCATCAAAACTACACTAAAAAGATATTTTATTATAAATAACCAAACTATTTTAAATAAAAAGAAATGAATTTTTAACAACATATTATAGAAAAACATTATTTATGTAAGACTAAAAATGTATTACGTTTTAGAATTCATTTATATATCCGTTAAATAATTAAATTGTTTGACTCAAAAAGTAAAAACTAAAAAGTTCTATCATTTTTTTTTTCAAAAGTGAGTTTGTTTGGTTATTATTTAAAATTATTTAACCCTTTATAATTTTCTGTAAAAATGAATTTGCTTTGTTATTAATTATTAATATGGTTAAATTAATTTAAGCAATTATTTAATGAAATATAGAGAATCACAAGTTTCTATACATATAGAAATAAATATAAAGATTAGTTGTTTTCTAAATAGAACTTTTGATTTTAAAAATAAATTAAGAACCAGAAAATTCTACATGCATATGTGTTGACAATTGAACTGTGGAATTAAAATTACTGTTATCAAATGTTAATCAGCAATTTTTAATTAATATTATTTTATCATAACTTTTTAGTCATACAAATATAATAACATTGTAAAGTCCTGCATTAATATACATTTATACAACATAATTTTTATTTAAAAATAGTAGAAATATAATAATTATACCAAGTGCTTTTAATATTCTACTAATTCGTAAAATTTTATTATTCATGTAATTAGTAAAACAGGTTAAACAGATCTAAATGAAAATTCGTATTACTTTTGATAAATTTTTTCAACATTTATCGAAAATTTTTAATGGGTATAGTATGTAATGCGGGTGGATACAGCCTGTTCTGATGTATATTTATAATGCATACTACAGCCGTGTCACATATCCATGGTGTCTATTAAAATGCTTGTAACTCAAAAAGTGAGTTACTATATCTCAATAAGCCTTGAGATACAGAAAAAATTACAAATTTTTTTCTAAAAATGTATAAAATTTTATAAGCATAATTTTTATTTTTAAATCTTACTTTATTCCTTATTTATTACTTTTAAAATGCATATCAATAAGAGTTTTTTAAATTGAAACATACAAATTTAACTACTTATGTATATTAAATATTTGAAAATTATCTAATTAAGAAAATAACTGGTCAATAACAACTTTTGAACCATTACACAAGAAACTATCATTATTTTTATATCTAGGTGAAAGAAGTAGTATGGTTTAGATATCCTAATCATTAAAATAATAAAATCGGGGCATCACTTTAAGCCTATTTCTTGAAATATTAATAACTGCAAAGATAAGGGTTTAAAAGTTGTTATTAACCAAAAATTTCTCTATTAGAACATTTTTTATGTGAGTCTGTTTAACATGAATTTCGTCATTTAAAATACTTTGTTTAGGATATTTGTTAAAGAAAAGTAGAAATTTTTTTTCTTTAATTAGTAATAGGTAGAGCATTATAAAATTTTAAAAATATTCATAATTTTTAGGATAAATGATATATCATTTCATATTTTTGAAATTATTACGTGAGTTTTAGTTAGTCAATTACTTTGTATATCTCTAAATTTTTGCAATTTTCAAGTACTTTTTCAGCATTTCCCTCCATGGAAAAATACATACTAAGCTTATATTAATTAAAAACATTAATAATCTACATAGTAAGGAACACCGAAGAATGACGCGCACTTTAATATCTTCTAAACTAGTAGTAGTTTTTAGTTGTGAGTGAAAAATTAAAAGAAAAAAAGATCATCGGACACAATTCTCAAACAATGATATTATTAATTTATTGTTAAAAAACAAAAATGTTACAATAATTATCCTTGTCACATTTGTATACTGTTATAGTAAGTTGACGCGTAATCCAATATGGTACGGGTGAACACCACACAGCAGTTACGACTACGATTGTTTAAGGCGCGTGTAAATCGAATAATCACTATTTATTTGCTAAGATATCTCACTAGGTAGATTCCGCCTCCAAATAAAAGTA
Source organism: Daktulosphaira vitifoliae (assembly GCF_025091365.1). Lineage (NCBI taxonomy): Eukaryota > Metazoa > Arthropoda > Insecta > Hemiptera > Phylloxeridae > Daktulosphaira > Daktulosphaira vitifoliae. The sequence goes on from NW_026099572.1 coordinate 7,697,798, forward strand.
TCTATATATATATATATATATTTTTTTTTTTTTCTAATGATAAAAAATACAAACAGCAATTAACATAAAAGCTATATGAGCTATGTTTTTTCACTGTAACAGCAATTTTAATGAAAATTATCTAGTTATTCAATCGTCAGCGTTGAGATGGCAACCAAAGACAAAAAACTCGTGTGTCGCGAAAAAAAAACCAATGCAGGTCAACGTCGGAAAACGAACAGAACGCAATATCGGTAATCCATATTCGGCGGCGGCCTTATCTCAGTGTCAAGGGCGGGGTGACGACCGATGACAACCGATTGTCATATTAATAGCTGGACGGCTGATATCGAGAGAGACATGGGTGAGTGCCAGCCTAGAGCAAAAGGCGGTGCCGTGTCAACTCCTCCACCACCAAGCCGTCAGTCTATTTCTTGACCCGGCCGATATTTGTAAACAAATTGTCGTATCGTACACAGTAGATAAAAGTAATAAACATTTGTAGACTTACCGCCATGTTCCTTGAATGTGTGGATGGTCACTGATATTACGTTTTTAAGACTTACTGTATTAGACTGAAACCTTCAGTCTCGCTGGCAAGAGGGAAAGGACTGTTCGGTCCGGTCATCCATAACCTACGGATGACATAAGGACCGAGGAAGTAGAGGAAGAAAACTCCTCGACCGATTACTCGCCGGTGCGGTTGGTGGGCGGATAGCTGCCTCCTTCTCCCGGTCCTTCCTTTCCTTGAAGGCCCGATTGATGCGTTGGAGGGAGTAAGCTTCCTGTAACCCGGGTGTGCCAGTGGCGGCCGGGTGGCCGAGCCTGTCCCGGTGGACGTGCTCGCCACGTCGGCCGCTCTGTCCCGGGTGTAGGGCGCCGGGGCTGGACGGTCGCTGCACCGCCGCGCCAGCGGTACCCGGGCGCTGTGTAGGGGAGGCACCACCATCCCTCGGCACAGACCGTGGGACCACCGGCACGGTGGCGATAGCCCTTCGGGTTTCGCGAAGGGTGGCCGCACGGCCGTTCTTCATTCCCCGGGTGTAAAAGGCATTTGCAATCTGGTCCCTCAAGATCTGGTGCAACGGGGCGCTCCGGGCCGCCTCGACCGTCGCACGGATTGCTGGGACGCTGGCCAGCGGGACATCGAGCGCCTCCGCCAACCCGCGGAGGAGGTCGCGCACCAGGCCGTCACGCTCGCCACATTTCCGACAGGACATGCTGAAAATAAAACAGCCCGTTAGCACTACTATACATCGACGACGGCCCGTACTCGGGCCGTAATTTGTAGTACATGGCAACTATTTTAATTTTAAACATGATACGTGAAGTTAGCGTGGGGGATTTTGATCTGTCAGGAACACTCCTTTGCCTTCCTTTTCCGCTAGTCTGACAGGACCCCACCACTTCAGCGCGAAGCCGGCACAAAATTTTTTTTGTTTATTAGATAAGTGGTGTGCTTTATAATACACCACGTCTCCGACCGTAAAAGGTTTTACTACGTTTTTCGTCGCGCGCGCGATGTTAAATAGGTGTGGTCTAGGCTTCCGCCCCCCATCTATTTACCGCGTTAATCATTTCGTTAGAAACCAGATTCCTTCCGTTGTCGCAAAGCAATACGCGGGGGTACCCAAAACGTGAGAAAAATTCGCGTTCGAGCGTGTCTACAATCGTTTTTGTAGTCGCTGCGCCTATCGGGTACGCTTTGGTCCAGCGACTGAAACAGTCAGTTGCTACTAACAGGTCCGTTTTTCCCCTTGATGTTCTGGGGTACTCACCCATTAAGTCGATACTAATGACCTCCCACGGTTGTCTTGGTTTGCGCGAAGTTAGAGGATCATTCGGACGCCTATTTAGGGCCTTTGTACACGCGCAAACATCACACGATTTTACGTACTCGCGTACTATATTTTTCAGGCCCTTCCAATAGAAGCGTTGTTTGATCGCTCGGTAGGTTTCTTTCCATCCTGGGTGACACGCCAGCGCATCGTCGTGGTATCGCCAGATCACACGCTGTGATTTGGCTACTGGTATTACGGCTGGTGTGTCTACGCCCATACGAATGCGTATAAGTCCGTCTAACATAAAATATTCGTTGTTGTTCTTGCTGGACTCCTTATCGTTTTTTCTGGCGTTCCCCTTGAGTAATTGTTTCATGATGGATGAAAGAAACGGATCGTCGTTTTGCCACTCTTGTATTTCCCCCCCCGTAAACGGCCGTTTATCTGACGCGTCGTTTGTTTCGGTTAAGGCAAAAACACTGTCAAGAGTGGCCCGTGTATTATCCGACGCTTTCGTTGTCGGTGCGCCCACCAGATTGTCGTCGAGTAACTCTTCGTCAACAGGGGGCCCCGCGGTCGGATAACGTGACAGCATGTCCGGTCCCTCGTTGTGTTTCCCGGGTACATGTGTCGTTGTAAAATTCAAATTACCTAGATGTAGCGCCCACCTAGTTAATTTTGAATTGTTGTCCTTTGCTCTGTGTAGCCAAGTCAACGCGGAATTATCTGTAAATAATTCGAACGGAGAATACTCTAAGTACAGGTGAAATTTATCAGTCGCCCATATAATTGCTAAGCATTCTCGTTCTACGGCGGCGTAACGTTTCTGCGTTTCTGAAAGTTTCTTACTGGCGTAGGATATGATTCTTCTCTCTCCCGGTTCATCTCCGTGTTGAAAGAGTATTGCTCCCACGCCCATTTCACTCGCATCGGTTTGAAGGCAGAAAGTTTTCGCGTAGTCAGGAGGACTCAGTCATGGGGACTCACACAGGGCCTTTTTTACCTGTTCAAAAGCCCTTTGATGGTCTTCCGTCCACAACCATTTCGTCCCCCTTTTTAGTAGATTTGTAAGCGGCGCTATTGTTTCGGCGTAGTTGTCGACGAATTGACAATACCAATTAAATATGCCGAGACATCTACGTAGGTCCCTGATATTCCGTGGGACCGATAGGACGCGGATGGACTCGAGTTTTTCGGGCTGCTTGTCTATGCCCTCACCGTGTACAATATGGCCCAAAAAGGAAATTTCGGAAAACCCTATTTTACACTTTTTTGTGTGACATGTCAGCCCGTGTCGCTCTAATCGTTNGGTGGGACATGTCAGCCCGTGTCGCTCTAATCGTTCTAGAACTTTGCCTAAATGTTCTAAATGATTTTCTAAACTACATGAATAAATGATTATGTCGTCCAAGTAAACTTGGACAAAATCATCTAGATATCCTTTAAGTACTTCTTTCATAAGTCTTACGAAAGTCATAGGCGAATTTTTGAGTCCAAACGGTAGTACACGAAATTGAAACAAGCCCCTTCTTGTTCTAAATGCCGTAAACTTACGGGCTTTTTGATTTAAAGAGCATTGCCAATAACCCGACNCACGGGCTTTCTGATTTAAAGAGCATTGCCAATAACCCGACTTTAAGTCGAGAGTGGTTTTTTGCCATTTTTGTCCTTCTCATGTTCCTGACCATGTCGTTTAGATTAGGCATGGGGTACGCGTCCGAAACGGTTACTTCGTTTAGTCGTCGATAATCTATACATAAACGGAAAGTCTCGTCCTTCTTCTTGGCCAGCACTATCGGTGCTGACCACTGCGATACACTCGGTTCTATTAGCCCCTGCGCCACCATGTCGTTTACCATATCGTCAATAACCTCCTGCTTGTGCAGGGGGTAGAGGTACGGTTTTAGTGCGATAGGAGTCGGGTCTTTCAATAGAATATCGTGATCGATTAATTTTGTGCGACCCACCGTGTCGCTAAAGACCGCTGCGCATATCCTCTGTGTTAATAATGCGCGCGTTCGTGGGTCGCCGGTTATATATAACTGCGTCAGATCTGGTTTGCGGATCGTGTGTCGTGCGCCCGATTTCCAACAAGCGGTTGTACGTTTCCTATTGCCTAAGTGTATTGTTCCTGCTGAGTAGTCCCAGGCGACTTTCTGATCAATCAGAAAATCATGGCCAAGTAATACTTCGCAATGTAGGTCGTCTAAAATAACCGCTGAAAAACGCACTTCTACATCCGCGATTTTGGCGGTAAACGTGGTGGTACCGTTCGTCGTGGCGGTATGTCCGTCCGCTAGTCTAACCGCGTCAGTGTGTCCTTTATAAACAGTTCCGTATTTATCAGCATTTTTTATAAGTTTGGCCCGTTACCTGCCCACAGGGGATTTCTTGACAAAAAATTAACATTTTTAACGAAACTTTTGTAAGTGGTACGGAAAATCTGACACTTTCATATATTTCTTAAATTAAATTTAATGTAATATGTCAGTTTCAATTTAGTTATTTTTAAATTTGTAATTTTTTTTGAAGATTTCCTCCATTAACGGGAACGAGGTAAATTTTTTCAATTTTTGAGAGTTATGTGTTTGACTAGATACGATTTGTGATCTTTGACGTATCGTTGAAAAAAATCGGTTCGGTGAGAGCTGAGAAAGATTGGTAACAGACACAAAAAAAAAACACATCATAGTAAAATTAATACCTTCTAAGTTTCATATCAAAGCTAAATATTCTATTAACATTGTTTAAATATATAAAAATTATTAAAAAAAAAAAATACAGTGAAATATTTCTTTTCAATAATTAATATTCTTTGTATAATTTAATAAGTATATTTTGTTTTGTTTAATATTAGTCGGATAAAAGTAATAGCAAAATCAATATAAAAATACATTTTTTTAATGAATATAATGTTTTAAGCAATATAGATTGATATTGAATTGAAAAATATTTGCTTTGAACTTAAGAAATTTTTTAATCAGTTATTTATCAAGAGCCTAACAAATAAAATTGATAAAGATAATGTGACAATGGAAAATAAAAAAAAATTTGAATTACTTAATAATTAGAGTTATGATTGAGAATGATAACACTTCAATTGAAAATGTACTAAAAGAATGTAAGAGTAATAGCCACTTTACATTTAAGTAAAAAAATGTAATACAATAATTAAAAATTGCCAATATTATTGTTTGAACGGAACGCGCGGTTATAATATGCGGGTTAGTTAACGTCCGGTTGGGTTGTCTAATTATGCCGGAGAAAGAAATAGGGAGTGGACTGTAATATAAAAGGATGGTACTTACACCAAATAAAATAATATGAATTACAATATGAGAAGTTATATATTAAAGTAACAATATATATATATATATATAAACTATCATAGAATTGTGTATTGGGGGGTTCAGTTAATACTAAAATGGCCAACTAGGCATCTCTGAACAAAATAGATAAAATATAATATAATAATTACAAACAAATAAAAACTTAACTGTGTAACGTGCAATAGATGAAAGATGACTGATGACTGTGAGAAATGAACAGTTGGAATACTTTACATTAAAATGTTGAAGACTACAAGGGTAGTCGATACAACGGAGGCACTTGTTATGTACACGAAGGGCGCACAATGGCATAGACTGGTATAGAAATTCTATATCCACGACGAATCACCAGGGTGTTTAATCCATTTAAGGGACTATGAGTTAGGTGTATCATAAAACCACGTAACAAGGGCTAGCAATGGTGTCGAGAACGCGAAATTCACAAAAGGGACCGTTAATAGTTCGGCGAGACACAATAATCACGTACACTAACATCCAACGTAATGAATCGCTCACACAACCGGTGGTGGTAGTGCGAGAGACGTTATCAGTCATAAAAACCCAGCACAGGGGGGTCGCGGCACAGTGGTGACGTGGCATAGATGGATCAAGTATAATGATATCTGACTGTGATTAAAATCACTATCAAAAAAAAACGCTTCGATGCAAATCTTTAGTGTTTAATTTTAAAAAATTGGTCATAGCATTATAAAGTTAAAAATGTAAAATACAAAATCGAAAATTTGCACACAAAAATAGCATTCGGTAGCCATTTTCACCATGAAGATAAAATAAAGTCCGAATTTTTTTTTTTTGCATAATAAAGTAAATTACATTAGCTTCAATTTAAGATATATATAAAAGTGTCAGACCTTCCGGAACATTTTCAAAAGTTAAGTTGAAAAAGTTAATTTTTTGTGAAAAAGTTGTCATTTTAAATCCCCCCTTGTGGGCAGGTTAAGAGTTAAATTTATGAAAAAAATATACCAAATGAAAGGTAATGATATTATGCATCTATATAAAAAAGAATTATATTGATATGTTTATTTTTGAAAAAGTTATGGCACTTTTAAGTAAAAAAAATTGAAAAAATTTCGAAAATTAACGATTTTTAAATTTGTAATTTTTTTGGAGGTTTCCCCCATTTACGGGGAACTAGGGAATTTTTTTCAATTTTTGAGGGTAATGTCTTCGATTAGATACGAAAATAATGATAAAATATTGAAATGTTTCATTACTAATGAATACTAATGATACTAAAGTATACTAATGATTCAAAATTCGTCTCAACATCAGTAGTTTTAGATTTTTTGAAAAATGAAAATATTATTCTGTATGAGGAAAATAAATTTTGCAATAATATAGTTGACTAATTAAACTTCGAAAGTAATTAATTAAGTATTTTTTAAAACCATTTAACAGAGAAAAATTTGAATATTATTACATATAAAATGATGATTTGTGAAGCACGATAAAATTGTATAAGATATAAGAATTATATTATGTTCTATTCCACAAATAAAATGAGTAATAATACTAAAAATTCTTCATTTAAAAGTTGTTTTTATATTTACTTAAGCACTTTGCAATAATAATGATTATCTATAAATGATAAAATATGATACTATTTGTACATTACTATTTGAACAAATTTATGTTCAGGTTTTTATATGTAGATGAAACCCTATTTGCCAAAATATTTGAAAAATCTGTGTTTTAAATTTGAGTAATTTATGCCCCGACGTTTAAAGATCGTAACTGTTTAATTAGATTAAGATTTTATACAAACTGATTTGAAATAATTTCCCAAACAATATCAACTCACAATCGTGCATTTTTATATAATTTTTCTTTATTCAAATATTTTTAAATTATGTAATTAATAGTAAATGTATTCAATTATTTATAAAATTATAGAAACTTTAATTAAATTTTGAATAATATTTAATATTTACAAAATAATAACTTATAAATGTATAATTTATTTAAATATTATCACACGTTTTAGCAGTTAAAATTCAAAAATGTAACTTTTATTTAAATTATAAGGAGAAGATAGCTAAATATTTGACAGGGTAATTTTCACTGTAAAGCAATATAAAATTAGACAGACACCAAAATTTTTAGAGAAAAATTGTATGGAATTTGAAATTAAAATAATTTATAGTTAAAATTTTTAGGTTTATTTTTTTTTATTTTAATTTATAAAATTATTTTTATAACGATGCTTCATATAAAAAAAAATAAATTTCAACTAAATGCTATTTATTAATTATTTACATTATATTGCCAATTTATGACAAAAAAATTAATGCTTCGGAAATTTAAAATCGAAGCTAAAAACAAAAGTTTACTTCAAATATTAAATTAAAGCCGGTCTTAAATTTAAAATAGAACAAATAATTTATATAATAAAAATTATTATGTTATGCTGTTGCTGATACATTTTTGATATTTTAATTTTATTTATTTTAATAATTCTCGTAAAATATCATTAATTGACCAACTGCTTCTTAAGAATGAATTCATTAACTATAAATTTGACACATAAATAATATTGAATTTATAAATTTGATATACTTTTTTATTTGTAGTAATTTTAAGCTTTAATTATCACATATTGATTGTTATCGCACATTGAATAATAAATATGTTAATTATTTAAGTATCAGATATTTTAAGTCCCATACATTTTTCATTGTATTTATGATATCAACTTAAATACTATGTATGTAAATTTTGTATGAATTTTATCTCATTTGAATTAGTTGTCAGTAATTGTACATTAAAGTTTTTACAACTTATGTTACTTGTTTTAGTTTTTATTTTACCATATATAACGTGACAAAATATACCCCTCATTTTTTTTTTTTAATAAATACTGAGGCAATTTTATAAAGGTACAAGTTATTATTTAAATATTCGCCACAACGGATAATAACTCTGTTCCTTACAAGGCGTCATAAAAAAATAATGAGTGTCCCTAATCTACTTATCAAAACAATAAAGCTAAACTTGTGTAGGATTTTAAAAGGAAAATGGAAAATTAAGCATCAAAATTAATTTAATATGTTCAAAAATAATGTGAATTAACAAAAAATAAGTTGTTTGATTTTTTTATTATAATTAATTGAGCCACTAAGAAAGAAAATAATTTTTAATAAATGACCATGTCAACTAAATATTATAAGTAGAAATAATCGTACACTTATAAATTAATTGAAGATGTAACTGTTGCCCGTTTAGTCGATGACAGTTGATGTACACCAAAACCTCGTGATAGTTGTCTCAAAACTATGATTCAACTATGATACAAAGAGGTTGCCTGTACCGTGAAAACTAGGGAAAGATGATATTTGAAGAGTAAGAAATACAAAATACTACAAATGTCCAATAAAGATGGAACGTGCAAGAAAAATAGTTTATTGCTAAGTTAAATTAAGGGGACTTGATTAATAAAAAAAAGTTAAGTTGACACGAGGCAAAATACCAAATGGTCGAAAAGCCTCGTCTGAAATTAAAGTCAACAAATAAAAAAAACAGACATTGGCTCCCTCGTTGTTTCGTACCTATGCATTCTTTTAGTAATCAGTACTGTCCGTCACTAAAGCAATCGGTTCACGTATTCAACATTTCAACGTAAAACACACATACAATGTTCTTCTCGAAACCATTATTCATCAATCGTTTATTCTAAGTCATACGGCTAAGTATAGTAGGAGGAAGAAGTAGGGCAGTAGACTGTATGAATGAATAAAATGGATTTATAGCAGATAAACAATAAACTGTAATAAAAATATAAACCAAAAAATATTAAAAATATATCAGTGTGAATATTAGGGAAACTTAATACTAATGAAACAATGGCGTCAAAATAAAACAAAACATTATATCAATAACTACAATGGCAATGATGGCTAGCTGATGCAAGTGGAAGTCGATTAATGTCGTTAGTATGGCAATTAAACCAGACAAAACGTACAATCATGAACAGTTATTTATAATGTACGAATGTAATTCACGATGAGCGTATCGCTAGGGCGATAAACAGTAACGCACAAAAATGCAACTATCGCAAGGGCTATTTATCAGCGCTTTTTAACAACTACGTGATCGCAAGTTACGTAGGGCCATTTATCGAAATGAGCTAAGATAGCAGTCTGAAAATAGTTTTACCCGTTCTGACTATGGTTATTCCCTGACAAATCGACCTGTACTTGACCTGGCGGTCAGATGGCAACGTTCCAACTTGTCTGTAGAGTTGGGTTCAATAAAATTGTATTAATCAGTAACGAAAGTTACAAAGACAAATGTGAATTATGATTTATCAATAGGTGACAGTGTAATATGAAGATTAGTAGTTCATAGCAGCGTTCAAAAAAGAAAGAAGGGATCAGGGCGGGCTGAGTGTCAACACAAATGCCGCCCATGAGCCAGTTCGAAGTAGTATACGATACAATTTATCTTTACCGGTACATATAAACAAATCAAAACACCTTACCGTGACGAATGAAGAAAAAAAATACCGTCGTAACACGCAGTCGATTTTTTTTTTTTTTTTTAACAAAATTTTAATTATTACGCTATCTGTTACAATAATGAACAATAAGCTTAAGTGATAACATAAAAAGAAAAAAAAAACAGACAGAAGAGACTGATTGAAGAGACCTCCCATCGGAGGTACTTCAACATGAATATTAATTTAAATTTAAGGTATTAGTCCTAACATAATATTAATAATAGTGATAATAAGTTGGATTGATACATATACATTTTTTTTTTTTTAAATTATAAAAGTAGGTCACGACACCACTGTCTTTTTAATCTTTTGTGGGGATTTCCTGGAATAGTTGCAGATGATAGTTGGACAATAAGGGGATTGGAATGATGTGTTAACTTGTTATTGAATCGTTTGTAGTGGAGTTTGGCTAGTTTAGTGACGGTGGGTAAATTGAAGTCGGAATGAAGGGTATCATTTGAAACATAGAAGGGAGCTTTGGAGATGACGCGAAGGACTTTGGATTGGAACCTTTGTATACGGTTTGTATTTGATACTTTGGCTGAGCCCCAGAGTTGCAAACCGTAGGACCAGATGGGCCTGAGTAGTAGTTTATATAGCAGTAATTTAGTAGGTAGTTTGATATTTTTAGAAGTTAGGAATGGCCGGAGAAGACGAAAACGATCGTTCAGCGTTCGAGTTTTATTTTTAATGTGAGCTGACCAGGTAAGTCGACGGTCGATGTTGACTCCAAGGTAGCGTACATTTTGGGCAGTGGGGAGGGGTTGGTTGTTAAGGAGGAGGGTCGGGCACACTCCTTGCCGAAGTGTAAAAGTACAATGGATCGATTTGGATTCATTCATTTTAACTCCCCATTCCTTGTACCAGGCTTGGAGAAGGTGAAGGTGGTCCTGAATATAGCTAGAGGCTAANCTATATTCAGGACCACCTAGAGGCTAAATGAGGATCAAGGCTAGAGGCTAAGATAGCTTTATCGTCGGCAAAGTCACCGACAAGCGTATGGAGGGAAGAAGGTTGATCAGATATATATATGTTAAATAGGAGGGGAGCTGTGACCGCACCTTGAGGTACGCCTGCATTGATTAAAGTAGGAGCAGAAAAGGTGGAATCTACTCGCACTGAGAAGTGATGGTCTTCTAAATAGGATTTAAGGATTAAATAGTAGTGACTAGGGAGAAGAGTCTTAAGTTTATATAAAAGACCAGCATGCCATACGCGGTCGAAGGCCTGAGAGACGTCCAGAAACGCACCAGTGCNTCTGAGAGACATCCAGAAACGCACCAGTGCAATAGAGTTTTTCTTCCAAGGCATAGGATATTTTGTCTACCAATCTGTGCACTTGATGAACGGTGGAGTGGCTGTTGCGGAAGCCAAATTGAGGGTTAGGTAAAATATTTGCAGTGTCGACAATGGGTATGATACGTTTTAGTAGGAGTTTCTCGAATAACTTTGAAAGTATTGGGAGAAGACTGATTGGTCTATAAGAAGTCGGGGAGTCCGGGGGCTTTTTGGGTTTTAATATGAGAATTATAGTAGAGTATTTCCAGAGAATAGGGAAATAAGATAATCTGAGCATTGTATTGTAGATTTGTGTTAGGAATAAGATAGATTTTTTAGGTAAATTTTTGATTACTTCTGCAGTTATTAGATCAAATCCGGAGGATTTTTTTCCTGGGAGCTTTTTAATATTAAAGTAAACTTCACCAGTGGAGAAGGCTCTAGGAGGAGGGGACATCTGCAGTGGAGAGTTGATAAAGCTTTCAACTTCTTGGATTTTGCTGGGTGATAAAATGTTATAATGCGGTTGGAAGGTATTTTCTAGATGTTTCATAAATATGTTTGATTTATCTTGGTCAGAGACCGCCCAGGTACCATCGTCGTTACGTAGAGTAGGGGGTGGATTTTGAATACGTAAAAGTTTTCTAGAGGCCTTCCAAAGTGAACCATCATTATGTGAAAGTGAAGATACGTAGTTTGCATAAGCTTCAGATTTATGACTAGCAAGGAGGCGTTTAAGTTTTAGTGCAAGGGCGTTATAGTGACGCTTATCAGATGGGTATCTGGAGTGTTGCCAGATTGCTCGTGCACGACGTTTCAGTGATATGAGGTTCCTAATGTGTATAGGAAGATTAAATTCAGTCTTTCTTGGAGGAGGTTGGATTGCTGATTCCCAGACGGCCGATTGAATGTTTTTTGTGAGTAGGTTAACAGCATCATCAATGTCGGATGATTTTTTTAGACAAAGTTTTAGATCAGTTTTCTCAGATAAGGTGTGACCAAATTTTTCCCAATCTGTTCGATATTGAGATAGCATCGATGAATTGAGTTTATCGGGAGGTTGGCAATCTACTGAAAGCAAGACAGGTGAGTGGCCTGAACATGGGTCTAACAAATTTTGAGTTTGTGTGTGTAGGCTATTTGGAATTTTGGCGACAAAGATATCTAGAATATCAGGCATTTTATGACGAGATGTGGGCCAATAGGTGTAATTAGGTGGAGCGAGAATTGAAATGTTAGAGTGGTAGGCAGTTTGAAGGAGAGAGTTACCTCTAGGGTTGGAGGCACGGCAGCCCCATTGAATATGTTTAGCATTGAGGTCACCGCCAACTATATAATTATTATTTAAAGTGGTTAGGAATTCAGTAAATTGATCCGGTGAGATTTTGTGTTTAGGAGGGCAGTATGCCGCTGCTATGGAAATAGGTACATTGTTGAGCAATAAGGAAACTGCACACGATTGAATGTGATTTGTATGGAAGTTAGGTAATGGAGTATATGCGAGTGAAGCTCTAATAAATATAGCTGCACCAGCGTGGGCAGAGTTGTCTGGATGATTTGCACGGTATGAGTGGTAGCCAGGAAAGTTAACATAGGATAAANGTAGCCAGGAAAGATAACATAGGATAAATTGGTAAAATGAGTTTCAGATATAAGTACTACATCTATTCTTATTTCCTGGAGAATGATAAGGAGTTCGTTTCTATGGTTTTTAAGTCCATTGACATTCCAAAGTAGGATTAGGAGGGAATTAGAGGTGTATGAATTATTTATCATTTTTGGATTCAATAAGTTTGGTGATGACAGTGGTCAGGAGGTTTATTAAGGGGTTAACTATTGATTTAAGTTCATCTAGGAATTTGGTAAGCATGAGATCAACATTGGTTGAAGAATTATCAGTATTATTTTGAGTGGTGCCGTTACCTGTTACATTAGCGTATGATCGAGTACTAGGTTTATTAGTGGTGTGAGAAGTTTCTTGATTAGCTGGCTGGTAGTTGGACTGGTCAACTGGAAGATGTTGAGGCTGTTGTGGATGCTGTAGACGGGCATGATTGGAGCTCATGGGATGGCGACGTCGTTGCTGGAGTTCTTTATAGACAGTACAGCCTTTGTAGTTTGCTGGATGGTTGGCATTGCACAGTGCGCAGGTGGCAGGAGTTTCGCGTGACTTGGAACAGTTCGTGGAGAGATGATTTCCGCCACACTTAACGCAGCGTGGACTATAGCTGCAATAGCTTTTAGTATGACCATAAGATTGGTAATTTAAACATTGGGGAATCTGTCGTTGTTTGTGTGGCTCTTCGACTTTTATTTTTGTGTGAAGTATGGATGTGACATCAAATATATCACTATTGTTCTCATCGATCTCAAGGTCTACAAAGAACAGTGGTAATGGGATTTTGGTTTGATGATGAATAATATTGGTGACTTGTCTGACAGAATGACCAATTTCTTCAATTGCTGCTGAGATTTCGGAAACGGGAGTCGATGGATGGAGATTTCNAACACGCAGTCGATAAAAATAAAAATTTACTAATGCTCAAACAAAATATGATTGGTACCTTTTGTCACGTAATTTATCTGACTTAATTGGTATAAATTTTATAAAAGTTTCAAAAATGATATTATAATACATCTTTACAACTTATTCTAAGATTTTGTTTTTAAGTAATGCCGGTGAATTTTAATTGAAATGTTATACTATAACTATAATATTTGTATTTAAATGGCATTATTTTCAGATTTATGTGTGAAAATTATTTAGTTGATGTATTAACTAATTATGAAGTAAAAAATTTAATTTTGTAGAAAGTAAGTTTTAAAATTATAATCAAACATTTAGTAAAGAGTCAAACTATCATACACAATGAATAACGCTTACATGTCTTTTTCACACATATTCACCCTATCAGAATAAATATATTATGATAGAGGTGAAATCGAAAAATTGCAAAGATTTATTTAATAGATAATTAAAATCATTATATTTGAATAAATGTGATATATATATAGGCAAGAAATGTTGACAAAACTCAAAATTTTAATTATCTATTTTAGCCTCGATGTGAAGCTGTGAAGGTATTAATTTTACTATGATGTGTATTTTTTTTGTGTCGGTTACCACTTATTCTCAGCTCTCACTGAACCGTTTTTGATAAACGATATGTTAAAAAATCTTAAATCGTGTCTTGTCAATGACATAACACTCAAAAATTGAAATTTTCTACAAAAAATTAACTTTTAAAAATGTTCCCGAAATACTGAAACTTTGAATATATTTTAAATTAAAGCCAATGTAATATACTTTAATATGAAAAAAAATAAAATTGTAATTTAACATTGTTTTATTTGTTTTATTGTAATTTAACATTGTTATATTATCCTGATGGTGAAAATGGCTACCGTATTTAAAAATATGATATTTTTGTGTTAAATTCTCGATTTCATATTTTTTGATTTTATAGTTCTACAAAATTTTTATATTAAAATACCTTACAACATTTTACCATTGTATGAATCTTACGATTTTTATAAAAGTTACATGAATCTAACTTAAATTGAATATAAATTAAATCTTATTTTGAATATATTGCCTACTGCGTTAAAGAAGAGACTTTGAATTTTTAAAAGCTTTAATTTTCCTTTTTATCTAAGTACATGTATAATGTACAGTATTTGAATCAGTTACACTTCAGATTTTCATGCTCGGAGTACGAACCCGTCTGACGAATGTCTTATTTTTATATTTTTTCCTAATTCTTTTTGAGGTGGAAAAACATTCAAAATTGTATGAATTTTATCTCATTTAAATTAAATAATTTCAATGAATATTAAGGACCATATCACTGAAATTTACACTTATGAGAAGAAATTTCTTATTCATGATTAAATTATTTAAATATATGTTTTTTTTTTGTATTTTTTATTCATTGTTATTTATTATCAACTCTTTTTTGATCAATTTTTTTAACGATGCATCAAATTATTACAACTAAAGATATTACCCATACAATTTAAAAAAAAAAAACCCCTTTAACAAATAAATAGTCGCTTAATTAAACTTTCTTCATATTGAAAATTAAAATTTTTCATTTGTAATGTTTTTAAAGTATATATTTTCGAATTAGGTTTGTTATGATAAAAGGTTTAAACTACAAATTTGAATTTTACTTTGTTATTTATTAGTTTTTTTAACTATATTTTTGTGTTCTACTGCCATTCTATAGTATTCCAAAGTTTTCGGTAACATAATGGTTACTGTATAAACCATTTCTAAAAAAATTATTTTAAGTTTCACCTTAACTTAACAATGAATTTTTTCAATTATAATCAATTTTTATAATATACTAAATTGAGTAATTTTTTAACAACTTATTTATTGTTTTTTTTTTTTTTTAGTTTCGACGTGAAACTAAAAAGCCATTGGTCTAATGATGTTGACGTTTTTTAAGTCTGTTTTCACAAGACCAATTTTGATGATCAATACGTTAAATGAACTGATTTTAATCTAGCTGAACTAATGGTCATCAGATATTGGGCATAAATTATTTAACTTTAGAAATTTAGACAAATATAAATATAATAAATAGAAAATTTTATGAAGATTTAAAAAATGGTTTTTGTTTAGATTGATATATGGTGTCTTATGAGAAATTAATCTAGCATAGAATTTTCAACTCTATTTCACTTGTCTTGTAAAATATATATTTTAGCTTCGATGCGAAGCTGAGAAGGTATTAGTTTTACTAAGATGTGTTTTTTTTTTTTTTTTGTGTTTGTTAACACTTTTTCTCAGCTCTCACCGAACCAATTTCTTTCAATGATACCTCAAAAGATCACAAATTGTATCTAGTCGAAGACATTATCCTCAAAAATTGAAAAAAATTCCCTCGTTCCCCGTAAAAGGGGGAAACCTCCAAAAAAATTACGAATTAAAAAATCGCTAATTTTCGAAATTTTTTCAATTTTTTTTAACTTTTTTAAAAATGAACAAATCAATATAATTTTTATTTATATAGATGCATAATATCATTACCTTTCATTTGGTATATTTTTTTCATAAATTTAACTCTTAACCTGCCCACAAGGGGGGATTTAAAATGACAACTTTTTCACAAAAAATTAACTTTTTCAACTTAACTTTTGAAAATGTTCCGGAAGGTCTGACACTTTTATATATATCTTAAATTAAAGCTAATGTAATATACTTTATTATGAAAAAAAAAAATTTCGGACTTTATTTTATCTTCATGGTGAAAATGGCTACCGAATGCTATTTTTGTGTGAAAATTTTCGATTTTGTATTTTACATTTGTAACTTTATTATGCTATAACTTTTTGAAAAATGTATGGATCAGTACAATTTTTTTATGAAGGGTAGTATTCATATACATCTTTCATTTGACATACTGTGTTTTTAAATCGGACCATTTCCCTATATACGAGGGGGGTTCAAATCTAAAAATGCATGTAAAAAGTAGAACTGTTTCAACTTAAATTTTGAAAGTGTTCCGGAAGGTCTGACACTTTTATATATATCTTAAATTAAAGCTAATGTAATATACTTTATTATGGTAAAAAAAAATTTCGGACTTTATTTTATCTTCACGGTGAAAATGGCTACCAAATGCTATTATTATGTGAAAATTATCGATTTTATTTTTTACATTTTTAACTTTATAATGCTATGACATATTTAAAAGTGTATGGATCAACATAATTTTTTTATAAGAAATAATATTTTTTAATAATCCCTTTTTCATTCGACATACTTTATCTTAATTAGGATATTAATTAGGATCATGTAGCTTTTGGAATAATCCACCAATTTTTTAAAATTAAACACTATCTAAAGATTTGCATCGAAGCGTTTTTTTTTTATAGTGATTTTAATCACTGTCAGATATCATTATACTTGATCCATATATGCCACGTCACTACTGTGCCGCGACCCCCCGTGCTGGGTTTTTTATTTTGTTACTATTTTTGAACAATGATGTTTTTGATTATGTATTTCTCTGGTCACGTAACCATAGAAGTTTATAAACATAATTAATATAAAACATATTTGCACTAAACACACAAGTTAATTTATTAATCAAACGTTAATTTATGTAAGGAAATATAAACATTAACGAAAAAAATGTATTGTGGAACAAAAATGTTTAATAAAGTTTCCCTATATTTTTATAAACTATGTAAAAGAATTAGATCAGGTATTTTTTTTTCCATTTTTGTGTCTTGTGATCATAAGTTAAAAAAATAGATTTATTTCATTTGAAAACATCAGCATGGTCTTTTGTTTTTAGCTGAAACTAAATAAAATTATAATATTATTATCAATACACGGGTAGTTAACATTCTCAAAAATATAATATAAATAATTAAAGTGCAAATTGATACATAACTTAAAGAGGTGTCAACTTTATTTTAAAAGATTTAAGTATAAATAGATTTTAAACTATATTTCTCCTGTCTTAAAATTTATTATTTTTAATAGTGTCACTATTTTTTTCGATGAACAATAATGTTTTTGATAATGTAGAGAAAAAATTACCTTTTTTGGATTTATTAGTTAAAATATTAAAGGAAACAACATTGTGAAAAACACACACACATTCAGTAACATTTCTAATAATTTAGACCACACAAAATGGTACTTTTAATTGTATGGTTAACGGATTATTTAATATTTCAATTAATAAAATATATTTTGATAAAGAACTGGAGGTTATAATCGAAATAGTTAGGTTTAATGGGTATAACAAAAACGTAAGTCAGAACTAAACTGATATGAAGAGACGAAGGCACTCACTAGCGTGGGAGAACAAAAAGTAATTAGATCACCAATTTATGGTTTAAACGAAACGTGTTGGTTAATTAACGCTCGCTAATTTTGTTGTCTGTAATCATGTAGGAAAAAGTAGTTGTGAGTGGACTGTATGGAATTAGTAAAATGTATTTAAAGAATATAAACGAATAACTCTATTAGAAATATAAACCAAAAAATATATCAGTTTGAATAAGGGGGAACATTATACTAATGTAACAATGGCGTCAACATAAAATAATTATTAAGATTAAAATAAAAACAAAACAAAACAATATTGTTAATAACTACTCATTTACAATGATGATGATGATGATGACCGATTAATGTAAGTGGAAAGTGAAGGAAGTCGTTAGTATGGTAATTAAATCAGTCAAAACGTACTGTCACGAACAGTACTTTAAAATGTACGATTGTATTTCACGATAAAAGTATGGCAAAGGCGATAAACATAAAACATAAAGGTGCGACGATCACAAGAGTGATGATATCTGCGTTTTTTAACGACTATGTGCTCGCAAGCTACGTTGAGCCATGTAGCAAAATGAGTAAAGCTGGTAGCGACAACGCAGACACGCAAACATGGAACGACAATAACTCAATGTCATGCAACGATCGTATACGTTATCATCTAACGTAATTGAGTCTCTCGCATAACCGGTTGTGGTAGTGTGAATGGCGTTGCCATTCTCTACACAATATGGAACAAAACGCCCTCTCGTAACAGCATATCCCACACATTTTATATTATGCGAGCATCTTAAATGAATTGGCTAGAATTTTCAAGAATTATGGTATTACTTTAGTAACAACTAAAGAAATAATTTAAAAGATTTAATAGGTAACTCTAAAGATATAGAAGATAAAGGGAGAAATCGAGTATTCATAAAATACAATAGACAAGTTTAAGTAGGACAAACAAAATAAAACATGAACCTATGTTTGAGTAACTATTAAGAAACATTAAAAATCACGAAATTAATAAATCACCTGAGACTAAACATTTATTTACACTACATTATTCCTTTAAAATCATAAAACTAATTAAGAATGTAAATAATTACAAACAGCTTAAAATAACGGAGGTTAAAAAAATGATTAAAAATAAGAATAATCTAATTAATATGGATAGTAAATGCTTTGCAAAATTAATTTTTCAACTAGCGTAAACTAGCAAAATGTGATAATAACACGTAGTGATAACGTTACTAGAAGATAATATGATTAGATATAAAAGGATATTTTTCAGTCGAAGTGTCAGTATGTATTAGCGTTGATAATGGTAACAATGTTCACAAAATAAGTTATTTAATATTTTTATTTAACATTATAAATCAAACACAGATTGATGTAAATCAATGAATAAATATTTTATGAAACATATATTTTTAATGAAATTTTACTAGATTTTTATAAACATGTACTAAAATAGAAGTTACTTTGGATATTTTTTTTCCCATTTTTGTGCTTCCTCATTATAAGTCCAAAAAATAGATTTATCTCCTCCATAATTATCACTAAATTTTTCTATCCATTCTGAAACGAAATAAAATTATAATATAATTAACAATGCACGAGTAGTTAAGAATCACCAAAAGAAATATTTGTGAACTATTAATATAGGAGTTATCCGGATAAATCGACGAGTATAAAATTTATAGATGCCATTAGTAATTTTAATTGTTAGAATAATGTTTTTAAAATTTTTAAATTGCAACATATATAAAATACTCTATTAAAAAAACATTTGTATTCCTAAATTCAACTTTTACTTTAAAAATGCTTAATTCAGCAAGTAATCCTTACCAAGGGATAAGTTGAAATTTTATAAAAGTCTTCTTCTTCTTTTCCTCGCTTTAATCACAACTACTTGGGGTCGGCTACCCTTATCCTAATCTAACACTAGACACGATCTCCCACATCCTCTACGCTCACATCAGATGTCTTCATATCGAATTCAATAACATCTCTTCATCTCTTTTTTGGTCTTCCTCTACCTCTTCTTCCTTCAACATTCATTTCTATAACTGTTCTTACAGCTTCCGATTCTTCTCTCCTCATAGCATGACCAAACAATCCTATTCTATATTCTCTCATCTTATACACGATTGACGCTATACCTATACTTCCTCTAATATAATCATTTCTTATCCTATCTTCTCTAGTCACTCCACTCATCCATCTAAGCATTCTCATCTCTGTTACACTCATTCTCTGCTCTACTTTCTTATCAACCACCAAACAATCAGAACCATACATCATAGCTGGTTTTACTACAGTCTTGTAGAATTTACCTTTTTGCCTCATTGGAATTCTTTTATCACATAAGACACTAGACTCTTCTCTCCACTTCAACCACCCGCACTTAATACTGTGTCATACATCCTCGTCAATACCACCACTCTTTTGTACAACTGACCCTAAATATTTAAAACTCTCCACCTCTCCAATCACGCCATTGCTTATTGTCATTGATCTCCTTATTTCACCTACCTTGTGTTGTCCTTTATCAAACTCGTGCTCTATATACTTTGTTTTACTTCCACTTATTCTTAAATCCTTTTCTTCAACAGCTGATCTCCACACCTCTTGCCTTTGATTAATTTAATCAATTAATTTTCTTCTATTAACACTATAACGTCAGCAAACTACATGCACTACGGCACCTCTCCTTTAAATTTTTAGATTTTTTTTTACTTAAAACTGCCATAACTCTTTGAAAAATGTACATATGAATATAATTTTTTCTTTATAGATGTATGCCTTTACCTATTATTTAAATTGTATAAATTTGACCCTTTACCTGCCCACTAGGAAGAATTTAAAATGACAACTTTTTTACAAAAAATCTACTTTTTCAACTTAACTTTTGAAAGTGTATAAGTGACTTTATTTTGTCTTCACGGTGAAAATAGTTACCAAATGCAATTTTTCTGTGAGGATTCTGGATTTTTTTTTTACATTTTTAACTTTATAATGTTTTAACTTATTGAAAAGTGTATGGATCAACATAATTTTTTTATGACAAATAATATTTATATCTCTTTCTTTCCACATACTTTATCTTAATCAAGATATAAGAAGGAAATAGTAGATAATGTAGCTTTTGGATTAATCGACCAATTTTTTTAAATTAAACTCCATCTAATGATATGTATCGAAGCATTTTTTATGATAGTGATTTTAATCACTGTCAGATATCATTATACTTGACTCAACTATGCCATGTATCCACTTTTCCGTGACCCCGCTGTACTGTTTTATTTTAATTATATAGCTACATGTAACGAATTCTTATTAAATATTAATTATTATTTTCAGAAAAATAAATGATTTAAAACGATAACCAAACGGCATAGAATAAACATAAATTTTGAACGTAGTTATTGTTGAAAACTTTCATAAAAAGTTATTATTATTACCTTTGTAATTAAATTCATTCATTTTTGTATATTTTTTTACCATCGCATCCATAGAACGTGGATTAGGAAATAAATCATTTTTCACCAAAATGTTTTCAACGCTATTTTCTACGACTTTGCCTGAATTCGCTATATCATTTTTTTGAAATTGAACTTGAAGATGAACTCCGTTTAAGTAAAGTAAATAAAAGTATTGTTTTAATTTTGGAAATAGAGTTTCATCTAAGGAAATACCAAAAATATCTGTTAAATATACCATAAAGTAACACTAATTCACATCTTAACAATTCTAAGAATAATAGCAAGTCATTAAAATTCTATTATTCATATAATTAGAATAATAGGTTGAATAGATCTAAATGATAATTCTTGTATATTTTGATAACATTTTAATTGTATTGGATTTGATAAGAGTTGTCACTTAGATCTATTCTATATGAACACGAAATTAAAAAAATTAAATCTCAATTACCTGTTTCTTCCGCTATGTTTTCTATTTGTAACAAACTATACAATTTTATATTTGGTGTAATTTCTAATTCGTTTTTTCTATTCAATTTAAATTGATCATTTTCAACAGAAACTTTAAAAAACTCATTCAATATATGTTGCATCATATAAAATGTCACTGGTTGGTTTTTCTAATAATAAACGATACTAAATTATTTACTGGTTTATTAAAACTATGAAAATAATTAAATTAGAATATAATCTTATAATATAATAAAACATTGAGAAATTAGTTTTTAGTAGGATATTATTTTGGTTTGCGCATTGGTTTATGCAAGTATACAAGTGTACTAATAACATGATATTTAAAGATACTTTAGGAGAACACATAAATATTTTAAAGTCATGTTATTATGTGTTTACGCAAATTCAGCTAGACCGATTTTCTCAATTAATACTTCAAAAAAAAAAACCCCTGTAATTATTTTAGTGAAAACTATTATTGCCAAAAACTGGAAAAACCTCCACAATATTAAATTAGAAAATTATCTGACATCTACAATATCTCATGCAATACCATAAAAAATATAAAAATATTACTAAATTTTCATTTTAATAATGTATAGGTTGTTTATGTGTGAATTTTAATTTTTTTTTAAAATTGCACTATTTCTTATTTTTTACTCCTTAAACCTATGTCAATGTCAGTTTTACAAATTAAAACATACAATTTAACTACTTTTTTATTTTTAATATTTGAAAATTATCTAATTAAAAAAAATGACTGGTCAATAACAACTTTTGTTCCACTAATTTTTATAATTAGGCATTCTAAACAGTATGGGTTAGAATGCCTAGTCATAAAAATAATAGAAACATCATTTATTCTCTAACCTATATTTTAAAATGTTAATAACTCCAAAAATAAAATTGTTATTTAACAAACATTTCTTCTCAATTAGAAGTTTTATGTGATGTGAGCCTGATTAATAAGTTTGTTGTCATTTAAAATACTAATATCTAGGATATTTATTTTTATCAAATAATTTGGTGTAAAACTGCACAATTTTTTTAATAATTAATATTTAATAAGAATTCGTTACTTGTAGCTATATATTTAAAATAAAACAGTACAGTGGGGTCACGGGAAAGTGGACACATGGCATAGTTGAGTCAAGTATAATGATATCTGACAGTTTTTAAAATCACTATCATAAAAAATGCTTCGATACATATCATTAGATGGAGTTTAATTTTAAAAAAATTGGTAGATTATTACAAAAGCTACATGATTTACTATTTCCTTATTTATATCCTGATTAAGATAAATTATGTCGAATAAAAGAGATATAAATATTATTTTTCATAAAAAATTGCATTGATCCATACACTTTTCAATAAGTTATAGCATTATAAAGTTAAAAATGTAAAATATAAATTCGAGAATTTTCACCGTGAAAACAAAATAAAGTATATTACATTAGCTTTAACTTAAAATACAGAGTGATTAAATCTGGTAAGACACTCATTTTCTCAAAAAATATTGAGAATTTCAAATTTTATTATAGAGAAAAAATATCAAGTTCAAAAAACTCTACAATAATATGTAGTCAAATAATTATTTTTTTCGTCCCTTCATGGATAAAAATCCTTATTTATAATTTTCTTAAATGGGAACCCTTATTTTTAACTTTATAATATGATAGAAAAAAAATTTACAAACAATTTTGTTCATATATTTTTTTTTATTCGATTTACCGTTCGTCCATTACAGCATGTTTAAGTTCAGTGAGTTTAGGCCACATTTCTATTGTCATTTTACTGTATTAAATGAAAAAGTCATTATTTTTATTTGCTGTTGCATAGATCAAATTTTATTGATCAAGTTATGACAGGTAAATTAGCTATAAAAATTTACTACGCACTAAATGAGTGATAACAATAATAAATTCAAACCGGGTTTTTTGTGTATTATTAATAGCTAAGTCTATGGTTTTGTAAGACTAAAGAATCTAACAAAAATATCGGTTGCACTGCCACCGATATTATGAAACGTAATAAATGACAATATTTATTCTGGAAGTCAAAATCTTTAAACAATTATAAAACGTAAACGGTTGTTTGGATAAAAAAAATTATAATTACAAAATCGTTTGTAATTTTTTTGTCTATCATATTATAAAATAAAAAATAATGGTTCCCATTTAAAAAAATTATATATAAATATTTTTATCCATGAAGGGATAAAAAAAATTATTTAATTTCATATTATTGTAGAGTTTAATAAACTTAATAATTTTTATATTTACAAAAATTTTAAATCAATAGTTTCTGAGAAAATAAGTGTCTTACAAGATTTTGGTCACTCTTTATAAATATATAAGTACCCGACTTACCGGTACACTTTCAAAAGTTAGGTTGAAAAAGTTAATTTTTTGTAAAAAAGTTGTCATTTTAAATCCCCCCTTTGGGCAGGTAAAGGGTCAGATTTATAAAAAATATATACCAATGAAAGCTAATGATATCATGCATTTATGAAAAAAATTATATTGATTTGGTAATTTTTAAAAAAGTTATGACAGTTTCAAGTAAAAAAAAGTTGAAAAAATGTCGAAAATTAGCGATTTTTAAATATATAATTTTTTTTGGATTTTTCCACCATTTACGGGGAAGGAGGAAAATTTTTTCAATTTTTGAGGGTAATGTCTTCGACTAGATACAATTTGTAATCTTTTGACGTATCGCTGAAAAAAATCGGTTCGGCGATAGCTTAGAAAAAGTGGTAACAGACACAAAAAAAAAACTCATCATAGTAAAACCAATACCTTCTCAAATTCGCATCGAAGCTAAAAAATAGCCATTAAAAATATGTTCTTTTTTCATAAATTTATATTTTGAAAGAAATAATCAAACGATAAAATTTTAGGTTTTACAGAAAATTATTAGAAGATATTTCAGAAAAATAAATTTAGATTTGGGGATTGTTCGAATAAATGGCAGCTTACAGTAATATTTTGTAATTATGTGCGCGTCAATTACTCTACTCGTTTAAATTTTATTATCAGACAGTTATTCTTTTAATTTTATAATATTCTATTTAAATATGCACATTCTCATTTAATAAAATTAAGTTAACAACCTTAACAAGTCTTAGAAACTTCTTCGCATTGTGCACTTGGATTGTCTATTTTCGCATTTTCGCCGTGAAGACTAGTCCAGATGTCAATTTTTTTTTTTCAATTAAAGCATATTACATTAGCATTAATTTAAGATATTTATAAAAGTGTCAGACCTTCCAGAACAATTTCAAAAGTTAAGTTGAAAAAGTTAATTTTTTTTGAAAAAATTGTCATTTTAAATCCCCCCCTGTGGGCAGATAAAGGGTCATATTTACAAAAAAAATATATCAAATGATAATTAATGACATCAAGCATCTATAAAAAAAAAATTATATTGATATGTTCATTTTTGAAAAAGTTACAGCACATTTTAGTAAAAAAAATTCAAAAAATTTCGAAAATTAGCGATTTTTAAATTTGTAATTTTTTTGGAGGTTTCCCTTATTTACGGGAAATGGGGGAATTTATTTCAATTTTTAAGAGTAATGTTTTCGACTAGATACGATTTGTGATCTTTTGACGTATTGTTGAAAGAAATCCGTTCGGCGAGAGCTGAGAAAAAGTGGTAACAGACACAAAAAAAAAA
>NW_026099572.1:7723156-7727369 GCF_025091365.1 Daktulosphaira vitifoliae
ACAAAAAAAAAAACACATCATAGTAATATAATACCTTCTCAGCCTCGCATCGAAGCTAAAACAAAGTTGACACCCTTACCAGGGATGAACTTAAAAAGTATTACATAGTTAATAATTCAAGAATAATGTGTAACTAAAGATAGTAATAAAAAGCGTTAGCTTGATATGTTCAAAAATGAACATATCAATATAATTTTTTTTTTTATAAATGCTTAATGTCTTCACTTATGATTTGGTATATTTTTTTTGTAAATCTGACACTTAACCTACCCACAGGGGGGGATTTAAAATGACAACTTATTTACAAACAAATTAATTTGTTCAACTTAACTTTTGAAAGTGTTCCGGAGGTCTGACACTTTTATATATATCTTAAATTAAAGCTAATGTAAAATACTTTATCATGAAAAAAAAAAATTTCGGACTTTATCTTATCTTCATGGTGAAAATGGCTACCAATTGCTATTTTCGTGTGAAAATTCTCGATTTTATTATTTATATTAT
The DNA here is from genome assembly GCF_025091365.1 of Daktulosphaira vitifoliae. Lineage (NCBI taxonomy): Eukaryota > Metazoa > Arthropoda > Insecta > Hemiptera > Phylloxeridae > Daktulosphaira > Daktulosphaira vitifoliae. The sequence continues at coordinate 7,723,661 of NW_026099572.1, forward strand.
ATTTAACTTTATAATGCTATAACTTATTGAAAAGTTTATGGATCCACACAATTTTTTTATGAGAAATAATATTTTTTAATAAACCCTTTTTCATTCGACATATTTTATCTTAATCGAGATATTAATAAGGAACCAGCAGATCAAGTAGCTTTTGGAATAATACACCAATTTTTTTAAAATTAAACACTATCTAAAGATTTGCATCGAAGCGTTTATTTTTGATAGTGATTTTAATCACTTTCAGATATCATTATACTTGATCCAACTATACCACGTCACAACTGTGCCGCGACCCCCCTGTGCTGGGTTTTTTTTTAAATGGTCACACCTATTTTTAATTCAATAAAGTGTTTGAGTTTTTAATTTAATAGTAAATAGCATTTGAATTTTTAATATAACTTAATTCGTTTATTAGATATAAACATTTAAAGTTTCAAATTTTTGAGTTAATATATAGGTATAATACACAAGGGATTGAAAATTCAGGTAGCTAATTGATTTTTTATGACATCGATATTAGCAGGTACACAGCATTGTTATTATCAATGATAGTAAGGTACATTGTTGTGAGTTTACAAATACACTAACTGACAATACAAAAAGTATATCTATTGATAGTCATAATTGATAATAAACAATCCGTGACTGTGATAGCAATATCTTAAAAAGCAATTAGCTACCTGTATTTGTAATCCCTTGTGTATTATACCTATATATTAACTCAAAAAATTGAAACTTTAAATGTTTATATCTAATAAACAAATTAAGTTNAAAAAATTGAAACTTTAAATGTTTATATCTGATAAACAAATTAAGTTATATTAAAAATTCAAATGCTATTTACTATTAAATTAAAAACTCAAACATTATATTAAATTAAAAATTCGTGTTACCATTTAAAAAAACAAAGTTGACACCCTTACCAGGCATATGGGATGAAGTTAAAAAGTATTACATAGTTAATAATTCAAGAATAATGTGTAACTAAAGATAGTAATAAAAAAACATTTTAAATTATTATTATTCTGTAAGTAATTGAGTGGGTTATGAAAAAAAAAATCACTCTGTATATATGAAATAAAATTAAACAATTTTTTTTCTAAATATCTATGAACTCTATACATCACCTCAAGATCTGGATCGAAAACATACTTTATAAATTCATCGTGCTACAAAAAAAAATTAAGCTGTTAATTTGACTACTTTAAAAGTTATTGGATATTGAGAACTAAATAATTTCATATCAATCTTACATTACAACACTAACTTGTATACTAAGATTTAAGGTTTTACTCATATAATTTTTACTAAAAATTTATGAACTTTATATAAATAAGTAGTATCAGTATAGAACAAATTTAACATACAATTTTTATATACTTATTATATTCATATTGAATATGCAAAATTAATAAATTTTATTTAAAAATTATATTGAAGAAAAAATATCTTCTTAGTAATATTCAACACAAGCTCATTGATTTTATTTTTACATTTAATTTTTAACGACTATAACTATAAATTTGGAAGGTTTCCCAAAACGAAATTTTTATTCCACGAATTCAATAAATTGCGGGAAATAGTAATTTATAAATATTAATGATATTTTACAAACAGATTATTAATGATTATTATGTGTATAAAAGAAGATGCCTTGAGATACTGAATAATAATAATTAATGAATAAAATAATAATAATTACAGATATTTCTTCTAGCTCATTTATTTTAATGATTGACGACGACCCAGCTGAAAACGTAGGTATGGGAATAAAACACACAAGAAAAATTAATATTCCAAAACAAAAATATAAAACCATTTTTAATAATGATTATATATGAGTTAGTTAAGCGTGAAAAATAATTTTTATTATTGAATTAATTTAGTTTTTATAGAACAATTCAGACTATTTTAATAAAATCTAAAATTCGATAAATAAAATTAATCAATTGTCTTGTTTACATATACTTTACATTAATAAATATTTTTCATACATTATCGCAGGAAAATATTACTTACTCATTCTCGAATAAAATAAAATATAGTATAAAAATATTCATTTTATTAAAATAAATACAGATAATAAATTAAAATTTAACCAAGTGTATAATATATCATTATATTGTTTTTCTACGCCAAACAGTATAAGATTTTGTACAAAATTTAGTATGTCACGATGAGTATATCAAAAATATAGATAACTAATATTGTAAAATTTAAATAGGTTATTAATAAAATGTAATAAGTATACGGTTAACAGTTGGTCCCGAGGTCATCACAATAATATAATAGTACTTCAATGTTGACTGACACTATCTTGGCAGAAAAACATAAATTAAATTTGTATAAATTGATAGGAGCACGGTGTTATCACCCGTATGACACTCCGTCGTCGTGCCATCCCTTTCTCAGCCACCGCTCCACTATATACCGGACTGTTACACCCACGCGTTATTGTCGTGGTTTAAAGTCCAAAAAATGGCCAGCGTCGAATACCCGCCACAATAGTACGATCATCTGTCATCCTTGTGACTCCACAAAAAACCGTTTTCTGTTCGTCCGGACTATCCACGCCTTCGACGCATTTTAACGACCGTGAGATTATCTTTTTATTATTTAATACCGATGTCACGTGCTCAGTGTTTTCATTTATTTTTTACCCTCTATAATATTAACACAAAAATTTTAAGATATTTTTAAAAAAACGGCATGACGTGCTCAACCACAAACTTTAGTGTCGCCTATTTTTTTTTTCATTCTATTATTATCCACTCAATGCCACCATACCATTTGTGCATCAAAATATAATAAATATATTTTATAGTCTTAAATAAATTTTAAAGCAGTTAAAATAAAAATTTCATCATCGAAAACAATGTATAATAAAAAACCCAGCACAGGAGGGTCGTGGAACAGTGGTGACGTGGCATAGTTGGATCAAGTATAATGATATCTGACAGTGATTAAAATCACTATAAAAAAATAACGCTTCGATGCAAATCTTTAGATAGTGTTTAATTTAAAAAAAATTGGTGTTTGATTCCAAAAGCTACTTGATCTGCTGGTTCCTTAATATCTCGATTAAGAAAAAGTGTGTCGAATGAAAAAGGGTTTATTAAAAAATATTATTTCTCATAAAAAAATTGTGTGGATCCATAAACTTTTCAATAAGTTATAGCATTATAAAGTTAAATATAATATGAATAATAAAATCGAGAATTTTCACACGAAAANAAGTTATAGCATTATAAAGTTAAAAATGTAAAAATGAATTTTTTTACAAAAATCGTATTTTTTTTATAAACTTTGATGTCTGTTTTTACCATGAAGGTAAAATAAAGTCCGAAATTTTTTTTTTGCATAACAAAGAATATTACATTAGATTTAATTTAAGATATATATAAAAGTGTCAGACCTTCCGGAACATTTTCAAAAGTTAAGTTCAAAAAGTTAATTTTTTTTGAAAAAGTTGTCATTTTAAATCCCCCCCTGTGGGCAGGTTAAGTGTCAGATTTATAAAAAAATATATACCAATGAAAGCTAATGATATCATGCATTTATGAGAAAAATTATATTGATATGTTTATTTTTAAAAAAGTTATGGCAGTTTTTAGTAAAAAAAATTTCGAAAATTTCGAAAATTAGCCATTTTTAAATTTGTAATTTTTTCGGATGTTTCCCCCATTTACGGGGAACGAGGGAATTTTTT
>NW_026099572.1:7727469-7747050 GCF_025091365.1 Daktulosphaira vitifoliae
AAGTTAATCACTAAGGTATTATAGAATTTAGACAAGGAATATATAGTTAATATTGGTACAAAAAATTGTGAAATTGCAATAGTTGATATATTAAAAAATATTACTGTGGTTATAAAAACAATAAGTAATTTTAATTTAATTTCCATAAAATGGAATAAAAGAAAATCATTGTCATAAGTACAACAGAAGGAGTAATACACATAAGTAGCATACAATAAAATGGCATAAGATTGCCATGTTTTTTTTTTTTACTGTTTTTATTTTGATTCCTAAAATGCTATATTTTGTTTGAACTTATTAATAAAAAAAACTGTGAAACAATCTAAGTAAATAAATTTAAAAAATCATTTACAAAAAAATAAAATGTAATTGAATAACAAAAAAACAATACGATTTTATTGGTGTGATGCTTTATTATTGCCAGAATGCTTAAAAATATTATTTTGTTAAATGTTCTTTCGTGTTCAGGTATTATGATTTGGCCAGACATAGCATCTAAAAAATAAACATTAGTACATAAAATAACTAGTAAACATATTTGTATAGAATATACAAATATAAAAATTGAGTTTTAAAAATTGGGTTCAAAAATTAATGATAATATTTTAGATGACCTAGGTATATAGATTTGTTTTTTGTTTAAGGAAAACTATTGCGAATAGTTATATTTATATCTTAAAATTACTTAGGTTACATGTAAGCCTGTCCCTCATAGATTAAAATGTGCTCTTTATTGGCTGATTTGTATAAAAATCTTGTTAATTTAATAGTATAAAGGTTACAAATAATTACAAAAATCGGTCTAATGAAAATCTTGTTTAACGTAAAACCTTGTTAATTGTTAAACGGTGAAAACCTTAAACTTAATACTTTTCATTTATTTAAAATTTTAGGTATTAAAATATAATTCTCATTCAAATAGATATAATTCTTTTTAACTTAAAATGTTTGAAAAATTTAAATTATTCAGTAGCACAATGGAGGGATTTTCATTAAAAATCAACAGTTTTTTAAGAGATGGTATTTCAAAGTATACAATGTTGAGAAATATATAATGCACCATTTTAAATATTGAAATACAGAAGTAATTTGTATCACATGTATGAATAAAAATCAATAAATAAGACGATTTAAAATAAGCTAGAGCTGACCCCAAATAGTTGGGATAAATGCTAAGGATATGATGATAACGACAATGATGAATGTTTAAAATAGTTCAACATTTTAAGCTCATGGAAAATCTTGAGGTGTCCGTTAATAACATAATAACAACATAATTAACGATAGTACTTTTTTAAAATAAATAATTTTGTATTATAATTATAATTAATCATAATACAAAATGCAAAAATTTAATATATAGAGTGTTCAGTAAGTCAGGAAACGGGTTTCTATTGTTCTCATTGTTTGTAACAATAATTTACCACATGTATCTTTTACAATTACAATAAATGTAGTTACTAAAATATATGATTATCTTTAAAAAAAATAATATATGCTATTATTAAAATGAATTCAAATAACTATTTATTATTTTACTCCTAAACTTAAATTAAATGTACTTACATTTTATTTATTTAAATTAAATATTTATGTGAGAGTGAACAGGGAAAAAGAGCAGTCTTGAAAAGTTATTTAGTCACTGTGAAAATAGCGAATGTCTCAAAAACATAATTTGTAAAAAGATTAAAACAATGGTTGATGTTTTGAAAAAATGTCACAGTAAAAATTAAATAACAAATAAAAATCGCGCGAACTAAAACTGTTGGTCAACGGTTAATGACAAGTCTGGTTATTCCGCCAAAAGTTCGTACGTTAAATTCGCGCTATAGTCTCAATAAAAATATTTTATGACTATTATTTTAAAGTTTTTTTATTAATTTACTAATCAAGGGATAATATGTCTAATAACAATATAAGTGAATTAAACTATTTGAACGGCTATAACCATTATAACGATTCTTTCATTGAAATGAAAGAATTTTGGTGAATCCGTACGATTATTTTGAACATTGAGCACTTAATAAAAATTGTTCGGTTCATTATTGAACACTGAACTTTCCTAGAACTTATAAAATATTACACGGTTCATTATTGAACATTGAACTCTCCCAGCACTCATATGTCGTTTGAACCGATCGTGAACCAAAATAATGCTACTTGGGTAAAATATTGTGTGACTTACATTTATTTCGTATCATTTTCACATGGACTCCCTATCAAAATGGTAATATTATGATGGAAATGGAATCGAAAAATTACAAAGATTTATTTAACATATAAATTAAAATCATTATATTTGAATAAATGTGATACATATCGGCTACAATAGTTAGAACTCAACTCAAAATTTTCATTTTCTATATTTTAGTTTTAATGATCCATGAATACTAATTTTTAAGCCAAGAATATTTCATCAATAAAAGTATATTAGTTACTTCTAATTAGACATGTATTAGACACGTTCTGTATTAGACATAGAGTCAATGATGTTAGCTGTGATGCAAAGCTGACAAGGTATTAAATTTACTATGATGCGTTTTTTTATTCTTTGTGTCTGTCACCGAACCAATATCTTTCAATGATACGTTAAAAGATCACAAATCGTATCTAGTCGAAGACATTGTCCTCATAAGTTGAATACAAATTCCTATTTTATAAATCATAAAGTTACTAAGCCCATATTCTCCATGTAGATGATTAAAATGTAATAATTTATTAAAATTTCTAATATTTTCAAAGTATTTTATAAATGGCAATTACATGTACAAATAACGAAAAAACAACTTAACTATTCCATTTTTGTTCAATAATAATACTCTCTTAATACGACTTAAAACTACAAATACTGTTTATTTGTGATATTTTTCTTTAGCTATTGCAAACAAATTCTTTTATGTTTTCAGTTTCAAGGTTAAACCCTTGCGTCGTAAAACAACATAATTATGTCGTTTTGCAAAAAAAGGCATAGACGCCATTTATAAAAGCGGATGTGTGCATTAGAATAATTATCAAAAAAATATTCATTGCTTGATTTATATATTCAAAAACAAAACTATATTTTTTAAACTGAAGAAGATAAATATTCGGCTTTTTAAAATTTGATAAAATTTTTAATAATAAGCCATATTCTTGTACACTTAAAAGTAATGTTTGAAGTTTTGCATATGTGTACTGGAAGTTTTTAACGCTCACGATATTAGGGGAAATTAAAATAAGTAGTAATAAAATTGTCAAATTTTTATGTGAATTTTCGATTATTAATGTCAATATTACAATATCTGTGTTTAAAATAACATGATGATTAAAAATATCATTCGGATGTTAGGAAATTTTGAATTATATTAATTATGGTATGGTATGGTTAAATTATTCAAATTATAATTTGTAAATTAAAAAAAAAAAAATACATCTATTTAATTTTAGTTAAAATATTATTGATTTTAATGGCATGATTTTTTATGATACATTGTTTTCGATGATGAAATTTTTATTTTATCAGCTTTAAAATTTATTTAAATCTATAAAATATATTTTAATATTTTGACACGCAATTGGTTCGGTGTTAGTGAGTGGATAATAATAGAATGAAAAAAAAATAGGCGACACCAAAGTTTGTGGTTGAGCACGTCATGCGGCTTATTTAAAAATATCTTAAAATTTTTGTGTTAATATTATAGTAGGTAAAAAATAAATGAAAACACTGAGCACGTGACATCAGAGATCGATATTAAATAATAAAAAGATGATCTCACGGTCGTTATGGTGCGTCGAAGGCATGAATAATCCGGATGAACAGAAAACTGATTTTCATGTTGTCAGAAGGGTGACAGCTAAATGTATTATTGTGGCGGGTATTCGACGGTGGCCATTAGTTGGACTTTAAACCTCAACAATATCGCGTGGGTGTAACGGACCGGTTTATAGTGGAGCGGAGGCTAAGAAAGAGCTGTCACGATCGCGGAGTGTCATAACACTGTGGCCGTGTCAATTTATTGTAGTATTCTGTGTAATTGTCAAGATAGCGATAAGGCCTGTCGATAATTAAGTCAGTGTGAGCTTGACCCTTTGCCGTACTGGGCCGGAGCGTTGGGTGATCGGTTGTTTTGTCTGTTTAATCGAATATTGTTTTAATTGTCGTATTAATAAATTAAAATTATATTTACGAAGGTACTTTTCATGTGTAATTTAATTTTTTTTTATTAATATTTTACACTACAAATTCAGGTGTGGGGTAGACCGCTAGCCGATGCCGGTTATTGTCCGTTTATCGTATCGTTGCTTCGTTGAGTTAGATAAGTTTTATTCCAAGTGATTAATTTATGTTTTAATTGTTACCGTGATATTGTATGCAAGTTAAATATTTTTGCAAGTTTTGAATTTATCCAGATCATTCGAGGTTATAAAGTCCATGTGGCTACGGAGTCGGTCGGTTTTACCAGTAAGTAACGTCAGAGACGCAATGTCAGGCGGCAACACATCTCCTCTCATTATAGAGCCGAAGGAAACCCGAACTTATCAAAATAATCTTATAATGCAGCAGTTACTATCGAAGAATAATCAGAACTCAGATAACAATGCAGCACCACACGTTCCTCCCTCCATTTCAAGGATATTTCATCATGCCCGATTTCAATAACAGTATCAGTAACTTTACCGGCCGTGAGTCAACTAGGGACGCTCAGCTTTGGCTTCAATCAGTTGAAAGTGTGGCTAAATTACATTGCTGGCCCGATAACTTTAAACTCGAACTTGTGCGGTTTAAGTTAATTGGCCCATCCAAATATTGGTACTCTTCGCGAGGAAAAATTTAACATGAAAAAAACCATTAGCACAAGATCTCATACAGTCCACTCGCCACTATCGACGACTTCATTTATTCAGCTGAGTTTTATATTAAATTTAATGTCATTTATTATTTGTTTCAATTGAGTGTAACTATTTTATTTATGCCGTTTGTGCGGTGTACAACTAGCCGTATAACGCTCTAGCTGCCTCATACCAAATGGATTATCTCATTCGTGTAAAAATAACTCTGCTGTAAGTTAGTTTTTTATACATGTGCTATTTATGTTCGACATAAAGTGATTGGACCTAGTCAATATTAAAGTTAAAATATATAGAACACATGTTTGCCTATAAAAAAAGTATTAACGAAAATGTTCATATATCAATTATATTTTGAGAACTATAATAAAACATGCTAAATTTCATGGAAAATTGACATAATACTTCTACACAACATTTTTATTAAATAAGTATTTCTTAAACATCATATTACGTCAAAATTATTTAAAAAGTCGACTTTTTAACTATTGACTAAAATTAAGTAAAAAATAATTGTATTATATACGATAAAAACATAATTATTTTAAAACTCGCACAACACATTGTCTACTTAAGATGAACATTTGACTTCTAATATGTTATTCTTTTAGTGTTTTTCTTTCACTTTGTGGATATTTCTTTCGGTTATTTTGTATGATCTAAACATTTAAATGAATTTATTGAATTTAGATCAAACTGAAAATTACTAAATTATTTACCTGCAATAAAAACATTTTTTATACTTCATCTCTAAAGAATTTGTTATTATTTTGCTCTATTATCTTGACTCCCTATTCTGCTGTATCATTTACTATTTTTTATGACTTTTTGCAAAAGTGGACTATATTTTCTTATTTTTGAATTAGAAGAAGGCTGTTTAGATTGATTAATTGCAAAATTAATAAAACGCATATCTGTTACATGTGCATAATAAGACATTTATTAGGAGACTGGTTTTTTCTCCACTGAATAAAAACCGATCGTTTGCTCATCATAATAAAAATGAAAAAGAACTATACGATAATGTACGTCAGAACAATGATCTTAAGCCTAATTTCTATTTTAGCTTCAATGCGAAGCTGAGAAGGTAATTATTTTACTATGATAAGTTTTTTTTTTTGTGTTTGTTACCACTTTTTCTCTGATCTCACCGAACCGATTTCTTTCAGCGATACATAAAAATATCACAAATCATATCTTGTCAAAGACATTACTCTCAAAACTTGAAAAAATTTCCCTTATTCCTCGTAAATGGTGAAACCTCCAAAAAATTTACAAATTTAAAAATCGCAAATTTTCGAAATTTTTTAATTTTTTTTACTTAAAACTGCCATAACTTTTTGAAAAATGTCTTTACTTATCATTTGGTACATTTTTTTATAAATCTGACCCTTTATCTGCCCACAGGGGGGATTCAAAATGACAACTTTTTTCAAAAAAATAACTTTAACTTAAATTTTGAAAGTGTACCGGAAAGTCGGACACTTTTATATATATATTAAATTAAAGCTAATGTAATATACTTTATTATTAAGTAAATTTTCCGGTTTAATTAGTTGAGTAATATTACTTGGTTTATAAGCTATTTTTTTTTTTTTTTTTTGAGATATGAAAACCCATAACGTGATGGCGTCAAACGAACTTCATATTTGAATACATTCACTCCAAAAATATAAGGTAAACATGGTCTGTTTGCTAACACTTTTCTTTCGATTTTTTTTTTTTGTGTTATCGTTAAGAAAAGGGGTATTGATAGGTTATAAAATGATCATAAATGTTTGAAAATTAATTAAATTAAATTTGAGAATTGAGATCGTCTAGTTATATAATATTTTTTTCGTTACAGTTAGATAAATTAACAACAGATCTCTCATTAGTACTAATCAAGGAGATCAATTATCAACACTCTAATTTTACCTGTAAAAGTAAAGTAAATTGTTAAAAAGTTCTTGCTTACAAGGTGACCAATACTAATAATGTAAAATTAGAAACTAGGTTAACATTTGTAGCTAATTTAGGTGTCATTTACTTTTCTGAAACTTAATAGTTAGAAATTAATTTTTTTTTTTAAATTAATAGTTGAAGAAGAGTAGCTAGGATTCCAGTCATTCAATAAATAATCAGTTTCGGGCTATTGAATTTGATACATCATAAATAAATTTTTATAAATGATACATATTTTCACTAAACATTACATCAAACATACATTAATGTAAATCAATATAAATATTTTATGAAAAAAATTATTTTAATGGAGTGTTACTATATTTTTATAAACTAAGAATAGAAGTTACTTTGTTATTTTTTTTTCCCATTTTTGTGTATTCTGATGATAAGTCAAAACAAAAGATTTATATCCTTTATAATCATCGCCAAATCCTGCTATCATTTCTAAAACGAAATAAAATAATAATATTATTATCAATACACGAGTAGTTAGAATTCTCAAAAATAAATAATGCCAACAAAAATTATAGAAGTTATCCGGATAAATCGGCGAGCATAATTCCCATTGGAAATCTCTAAATGCTAGAACAGTAATTTCAATATATTTAACCGCAAAATATTTCAAGTACCCTATTAAAAAAAATTTGTATTCCTAAATTAATTTTTTTCTCTTAAAATGCTAAATTCAGCAAGTTAATCCTAACCAAATTGTAAGTTGACATTTTATAATAGTAAGCTGACAAATATATAAAAAAACGTATTTTTTTTTTAAATTTTTGTCAAAAAGTAAAGTATAAGTAATAAAATATGTTAAGTAAAAAATATACTTGATTAGTTTGTAGGAACAGTTTATTATTTATGAAAATTGAATTATCACAACATAAAAATAAATTTATTTCAATTGATATAACACTACCCTTAACATATTAAATAAACTTAAAAATTAAAACATAAAAATAAAGCAATAATGTTAAAATTTTACGAATAATTCATAACATGCAGCATTTACTATTGCAATATTGTAAAATATGTAATAAAAATAATTAACAGTGTTATTTTTTAACGACAGTCACACAAGTTTTTTTTAAATAATAATTATGTTAAGAAAATTATTTTTAGTTTTTTTGTGTTAAATTAATAAGTATCCGTAACTCCATGCCGAATTTTTATTCGTTAGTCAGATATTTATCACAACTCATTAATAAGTTATTAAGTTTCGTCAACTTATTCAGGTCATTCCTACATGGTAAAAAAAATTAAGCGTCGTATATTTCTCGATTTATCCAGTTGTTAATTACTTTATAGAATCATCTTTTATAATTATTAATGTGAACTTTATTTATTAAGTAGCAAAGTACATATTTGACTAGTTAACAAAACAGGAAATATTATAATTAAGAAAATGACTGGTCGATAACAACTTTTGGGCCAGTAGGGCGAAAGTGATTAACATTTTTATTCCTAGGAAGGAGGAGAATTGCGCCCGAGGAATATCTAATTATAAACATTTACGTATTTTGTTGTGTCTGGCAACGCTGCTCACACTACTATGTACGTCCCTGTTACTTAAACAGTAGTGATTTGTTACGCTACTCACCGGGACGAGTTAAGGTCTGGCGTTTACTGTGCGTTTTACTATATTTATTCTCGTCAACATTGTTAGCCCTTACTATGTGGTTCTATGGTTCATCTTAGCCCAAGGTCGTTTCTATTGACTAATCACCATTGTGATTCGATGGGTTTTATTGAATTGCCCTAACAATTCCACGTCCATGTGCATATCGTGTGATTACAAAATTACATGTAAGAAAAATTTAATTAACAATTTTAGCTTCGATGCGAAGCTGAGAAGGTATTAATTTTACTATGATGTGTTTTTTTTTTTTTTTATGCTGTTGCCACTTTTTCTCAGCTACCACTGGACCGATTTCTATCAACAATACGTCTAAAGATCACAAATTGTATCTAGTTGAAGACATTACTCTTAAAAATTTAAAAGTTTTCCCTCATTCCCCGCTAATGGGGGAAATATCCAAACAAATTACACATATAAAAATCGGTAAATTTTGTCTTTTTTTTCACTTTTTTTTTTTTAAACTTCCATAACTTTTTCAAAAATTAACAAATTAACATAATTTTTTTTATACTAAAACCTTAGATATTTTACTTTAATTTGATAGAATTTTTTTGAAAATCTAACACTTAACCTGCTCATTGGAGGGGATTTAAAATAGCAACTTTTTTACAAAAACTAACTTTATAATGCTATAACTTATTGAAAAGTGTATAGATCAACATAATTTTTCTATGAGAAATACTATTTTTTAATAATCCTATTTTCATTTGACATACTTTATCTTAATCAGGATATTAATAAGGAAATAACAGATTATGTAGCTTTTGGAATAATCCACCAATTTTTTAAAATTAAACACTATCTAAAGATTTGCATCGTAGCGTTTTTTTTTTTTTATAGTGATTTTAATCACTGTTAGATATCATTATACTTGATCCAACTATGCCACGTCACCACTGTGCCACGACCCCCCTGTGCTGGTTTTTTTTAAATTATTTTTTAATTTAATGTCGAAGTAAAATCCGTCGTAATTTTGGTAACCTATGGTATCAGAAGATTGGAGTACCAGATGTTCGTAACAATTACTACTCTGTCAAATGTCGAAGTATGTAAATGTCGGAGCATTATCATTTCGTGGCAAAGGTGCTTTCCCGAATTAATTATGTTATTACTGAATTATAATGTTCAAAATTACTTTTGATTTACCACGAAATTAACATCACTTAGACAATAACGCCGTATTACCAATTGCTAAACAGTAACAATTAGTTATATGATGTTCACAATAACTAATGTGTTAAATAGTATTATTAATGATAGGTCAAGTTTTTACGTCACAAGGTATATATCGCATGTATCACTAAAAAAAAAATATATTAATTTGGTCATTTATAAAAAAGTAATCGCAGTTTTAAGTAAAAAAAATTGAAAAAATGTGGTAAATTACCAATTGTTAAAATTGAAATTTTTTGGAGGATTTCGCCATTTATGGGGAAAGAGGGAAATTTTTTCAATAAATACTTTGAAAATATTAGAAATTTTAAAAACTTATTACATTCTTATCATATACATGGAGAATGTGGGCTTAGTAACTTTTTGATTTATAAAGTGGAATTTGTATTCAACTTTTGAGGATAATGTCTTCGACTAGATACGATTTGTGGTTATTTAACGTATCGTTGAAGGAAATCGGTCTGGGTAATAGTGGCTACAGTTGTGCGACCAACAAAACTTTTTTTACAAATCTTTAGTTTATAGAAAATGGTTTTTTTTAATGTATAATAAAATTAAAATGGTTCTCATAGAAATTTCAAATATCGACTTTTTTTAATCCAATCTAGTGCACAGATCGATTAGCTCGAGAGAGTTTAGGTCACAATAGGGTATGCAAAAACAATAAAAATATGGCTATATATGGCAGATAAATAGCGTAAAAAACCGGAGGCGCCTGCTATACATACGAAAGAAAACGCACAGTATTATCCGTTGCGGATGACGAATATCGAATATTTAGATGTGCGTACTATGTACAAAAAAAAAAAAAAAAAAAATAATATTCGCTGAGGAAGGGACGGTGGCTGAACAAGACACGAACACGTTCGAACCGAGCGCCACAGAAGGCGCGAAGACGTTTATCAATGTTGCCACACTATACCCAACACTGAGTGCATATCGTCCGTTGGAGGTGCACATGGATGCGACACAAAATGTCGTGCGAGTTGTTAGCGTACGTCCGCGTGAAGACATGGTTTGTATTCATATGCCGGTGGTGGTATTGTGGCCGACACGCCTGTGGTCTGACTATTATTATGTGGGTCAGAATTACGCGTTTCTCGATCTCTGATAGACGTTGTCGTAGGGTCACGTTATCTCGGGTGGTGTGGCCCAAAAGTAACGTCGTCACTCGTTACCGGCAGACGCGAGAAATTAGTACAATCCGTTTGTGCAGGTTCTCACAGTGCCGGACGTATCCAGTGTGTTGTCACAGAATAAACAGAATGGACACTGATAAAAATTATCAATATAGGGAGGTGATTAGAATCAGTCCACCATTTTTATGTAGGTAAGTCAGTGTGACCACTTTTCAACACTAAAATTGTGTTTACTTTTTTCAAAATGTTAAGTAACAATTTTAATTATGATATTTATATTTTTGAACGAGTGCAACACATAAATATTTAATATATTTAAAAAAATATAATAGTAGGATAATTCAAATTAATAAAACAAAAACACCAAAAATAATGATTCGTGTTCAATTGAATTATAAATTTTTAAAATATTTCTAAAATTTTGAATAAATTATTTTATAAAATACATCATAGTAAAATTAATACTTTCTTAGCTTTGCATCACAGCTAAATATATATATATATAACAAAAAATAATCAAGTTACATAATAATGAATTTTCAAAATCAACATACACATTCATTATATAAATTATACAATAATTAAACAATTAATAATTTAAAGTATGATGAAAACTCTTTCAATTAATCTAAAACGTGTAAATGTATTTCATTAATGTGTTAGTATATCAAGTATCCTATGTTATCTCGGTTTTGATAAAATATTTTTGTTTGAAAATTTTAAAGAACTAAATATTCTCAGTCTTATATAAATGGTTTTTAAAAACTCATAATCAAAGTTTGGACATGGATGCTTATAGAGAAAATTACTCTTTAAATATCTCATTTTTTCCCTACATTATTGTTTACAGCAATTATTGGAAATAATTTCTATAAAAATTCACTAATATAATTTACAAACACATCGGAGGAGTATTTAAGTTTCCATAAGTGGATAAATTTTCATAATGGTAAGCCTTAAAATACGTAAAAAAAAAAAGATTTATCTAGCTGATTTTGAAATTTAGAATAACTAATACATACATCACAATTATGTTTTTCTAGTGATTTCTTAATTTAATAGTCAAATACATAAGTGTTACAAACCATACCAACTTTAAATTTTCAAAATTATAAGAGTTTTCTCAGAATTAAATGCAATAAAACTGTTTAATGGAGGAGCAGCATCACTTAAATTAGTTAAAATTTCATCTAAGTCATTCAGACTATTTAAGCCCTCAGACTGAAAACATTTTCTGCGTTAGAAAACATATAAGGTTTGAAATTAACATTACAAACCATATAATGCTTATCCAATGTATCTATTGATTTGTCTAACAAATCATTTCTGTTGCAATTTTAGTAACTATTTTTTATAATTATTGGATAAATTTAAGATTTTTTAAGATACAAGTACTATTTTTATTAATTTATAATAAAAAAAACTAACTGAGGAAAATCCTTTGGTATTTTAAACATTTTACAATCATCATTTTTGGAAGCAATTTAATGTAATTTTTTGCAATGCAAACATAAACCATTCTATTAATTATTATTTAAAAGATAGAAAATTAATGAAATGATTAAAAGTAAAATTCTTATAATATTTATTTTCACTCAACTGGTATTAGTTATCATGACAACAAAATGATAATACCAATACCTACAATAAAATGGCTGCTATTTTTTGTTTACATATCGAAGTGTCCATAGCCTGGTGATATTGCCGTTCGTGTCGCGGCTTATAATCATCCGTGAAAGTGAGCGAATCTGTTGCGTAATGTGTGATAATGGTCGTTCGACTGCGAAAGGCGCTCTTCCATTCTCGCATTAAGGGACGTCTCGTGTATATTTTGTCGTTGCGCGCCCACCTCCTCTGTTGCGTGGCTAATTCCAGCGTACGGTTTTAATGTCGTCTACGTACGCTGAATGTGATTGACCAGCCGGGTATTTGGGTTATTTTGCTAATAGACACGGAGCCATAATTGTCAAGTGCCAAGATAACCGGTTTGTAGACGGTCTGTTTAGTTGTTTGACGGTATGCGGCCGCGTTTCCGTCGGATTCGTGTTCGGCCAGTTTATTATTGAGAGGTGAGCGTTCAGGTAAGATCGCTGTGGACGGGTCCAAACTCTCGATGCGCAGGTTGTTTTTCAGAGCAATTATCATATCGTTTTTGTTTGTGAGTTCAGTAAGCTGTTTAAAAGCGCATTCTCATAGTAATTCTATTTGGGCTAATGTTTTGTCGGTTATTTTTTCGCTATCTAGTTAATTTACAAAAACAATAATAAAAGTAACAGTTGTTTTAGCTTCGATGCGAAGTTAAGAAGGTATTGGTTTTACTATGATGTGTTTTTTTTTTGTGTCTGTTACCACTTTTTCTCAGCTCTCACCGAACGGATTTCTTTAAACGATACGTCAAAAGATCACAAGTTGTATCTAGTCGAAGATATTACCCTTATAAATTGAAAAAATTTCCCACGTTCCCCGTAAATAAGGGAAATCTTCAAAATAATTACAAATTTAAAAATCACTAATTTTCGTAACTTTTTCAAAAATGAACATATCAATATAATTTTTTTTTTTTATAGATGCTTGATGTCTTTACCTATCATTTTGTATATTTTTTTCATAAATTTAATTCTTTACCTGCCCACANCATAATATACGGGGTAGCGAAGTTAAGTTTATTATCAGGCAAAAGTAGTGATCGCGAAGATGGTAAAATGTCGACTGTCGATAGGGATATCTTATTATGGCACATTGGCCGTGAATTGCAAAAAGTGTTTATGTGTGCAGTCCACCCTCCTGTTANTCATAAATTTAATTCTTTACCTGCCCACAGGAGGGAATTCAAAATGACAACTTTTTCAACTTAACTTTTGAAAGTGTTCCGGAAGGTTTGACTCTTTTATATACTGTTACGTCGCTATTTAGGGGTTAAGCTTAAATGCCCGTCGACAGTATTCTAAGGGACCAACGGGGGATAGCTGGCTAGGCTATATCTACCTTAGGTACTGAAGTTTCCTATTTAATTTATATTCCCTTAGAGGAACTACCAAGGGTCGCACTACAATATATATATATAACACTTTAGGTTAACAACGATATAAATAAATATTTATTAAGCAATTGAAATATTAAATGGATAATACAACCTGCTGGACACCTAGAGATGATATATCCAACAGGGAGCTGACGGCGACACACACACACACTATAATATACGGGGTAGCGAAGTTAAGTTAATTATCAGGCAAAAGTAGTGATCGCGAAGATGGTAAAATGTCAACTGTCGATAGGGATATCTTATTATGGCACATTGGCCGTGAATTGCAAAAAGTGTTTATGTGTGCAGTCCGCCCTCCTGTTAGTATTGCTGTATGTCACTGTGTTAATTATATATATATATATATATATATCTATTAAACGGTACAACGATGTTATGGGAGACAGAGATATGGGCACATGCAAATGTGATCATATCAATACATATCTTAAATTAAAGCTAATGTAATGTACTTTATTATGAAAAAAAAAAATTTCAGACTTTATTTTGTCTTCACGGTGAAAATGGCTACCTAATGCTATTTTTGTGTGAAAATTCTGGATTTTATTTTTACATTTTTAACTTTATAATTCTATAACTTATTAAAAAGTGTATGAATCAACACAATTTTTTTATGAGAAATAATATTTTTTAATAATTCATTTTTCATTCAGGATATTTATAAGAAAATAGCAGATCATGTAGCTTTTGGAATAATCCACCAATTTTTTAAAATTAAACACTATCTAAAGATTTGCATCGAAGCGTTATTTATCACGCTTATATTAGTTTCACTTGTATGTTGTGTATTGTGTGTTTGTTGTGTTGGGTTTGTTTGTAAATCTCCACCAGCCACGTGTTATTATTCTTCCGTATCCCGTCGTCTAGACTAGACGTCGTAACGCATTTACCGACGCCGCTCACCAATTGCCAACAACACTAATCCTGTATAATTTTATATTTTTGTACCCGTACACGCGTGCATGACATCAATTATACAGGGTGATATTTTTATCATAACCCACTCAATTACTTGCAGAATAATAATAATTTAAACATTTTTTTTTTTTTATTATCTTTAGTTACACATTATTCTTGAATTTTTAACTATGTAATACTTTTTAAGTTCATCCCTTATGCCTTGGAGGTGAGTCAACTTTGTTTTTTTAAATGGTAACACATATTTTTAATTTAATAAAATGTTTGAGTTTTTAATTTAATAGTAAATGGCATTTGAATTTTTAATATAACTTAATTCGTTTATTAGATATAATCATTTAAAGTTTCAAATTTTTGAATTAATATACAGGTATAATACACAAGGGATTACAAATATAGGTAGCTAATTGGTTTTTTATAACATCGATATTAGCAGGTGCACAGCATTGTTATTATCAATTGTAGTAAGGCACATTGTTATGAGTTTATAAATACACTAACTGACAATACAGAAAGTATATCTATTGATAATCATAATTGATAATAAACAATCCTTAACTTATCCAGGTTCTACTGTATTTTAAAATTGGCATCAGTGCCGTGCCAAGAAAAGGGCATAGGATGATATAAGGTTCATACACTTTGCAATATTTAATTGTTATAATTGATAGTTATTTAATATTAGAGGATGCTAACATATAATTTAAAAAAAAATTATATATATAAATTTTATAAATTAAAATAAATAAATTTTTACCCATTCTCTTTTCATTGTGTCAGTGCTAGGTTTTACAGTTTTTCTTGTGCTTGAAAGAAAGTAGTTTAGGTGGGATAAATTTCTTCTAATAAAAATTATTACATGATGAAGATATTATTTTTTTTAAGGGAGAAATAATAGTTATTCAGAACAAAAACTCCATACTAGACCTAACCTCAAGACCTATACTAATGGAGGCATGATTGCAATGCATTTTATGAGGGAACAAGGTTTTTTTTTTGTGAAACTGGTTTTTTTTCATTAGGAATTGTTAAAATGTCTGTATGAGGGTTATCTTAATACTTAATTTTCTATGGCATTACGCATATTCTACATGAATTCATGTATTACGCATATTCTGTCATGGAATAAAGTATAAGGTATAACTCTCATACAGGTGTTTCACAATTCCAAAGTGAAAAAAATTCTAAGTTGAGCAAAAGAAATAAAGTTTTCTACAAAATAATGATAAAAAATAATTGAAACGGTCATTTCAAAAACGACATGAGTAATAAAATTTAAATTTCCATGTATCAAAAAAAACTTAATTACTCTAGAAATCCAACTTGTTTTGCACTTACACCTATTTACTAATTTATTTTTAAGGTTTCAGGTATTTATAATACATAGTTTTAAATAGTCTAACTTTGACCAAATTCATTAAATTGAAATAAAACATGTTTGATTTGCATTGTTTTTTCATTGAATAGAAATTTATAATATGAAATCTAAATCAAGAAATAAAATAAAATAATATATTTTGTTTTCCTAAAAATTTAACTTATCTTAACTTGGTATGGGTAACAACTTTTTTCAAAATAAAAATTTTGTTGTTTTTGCTTAATAAACCATTGCAATTTTAATAAAACATTTAAAAAAAAATTAAATATTTCTCTTTAATAACAAAAACTTAACTTGACAAAATGTTATAATACAGAAATATTTTTGAATGAAGTCATTGACGACTTTTGTAGTAAATATGAATCTGACAAATGAAATTTTTACCCAAAATACATAAGTATACATAATAATGTATAATTATCAAATTTGACAAAGTCATTACTGAAAAATCCGTGACAAATGTAGTTTTTGAAATGACTGATTCAATTGAAGTGCTGGTTTCAAAAACAATCAGCATTTTGTATAACATACAAATTCATGCAATTTTGAGCCTTAATGAGGGTTGGGTAATAAAATTAACTTTTTCATGTTTTTATATTTTGTTTGATAAATTATGTGTTAGTCATTCTTGTAGAAATTTTTTGGGATTTCAACGATTATATTTTTAAAGTGAAGTAAAAATTAATTAAATAAATACAATATTTTAATATAAATTAAAAAAATAATCTATTTTTAAATATGAATCATTTGTCATNAAAATCTATTTTTAATTATGAATCATTTGTCATGATATGAGTATTGTTTGTAAAAAAGTCGATGTGTAATATGTACATATAATACTTATACTTTTGTGTATTATACTGACCCAACTCTGACCTTAATAGACAAACGAGCAAAAGTGTCATTTTGTTGAGGCCCACAAAAAATATAGTATTTGATAGTTGTTAATTATTTCTATGTACACAAATTTATTCATTTTAAATGTAAGTATAGTATTAATTATAAATTTTTTGTTCTAATAATAATGTATTTATCAGAATATAGACAAGATATAATAAAAATTAGTAATTATAACTTTATAATTAAAATATAGCAAAAAATTTTTCTATACTAATATAATAACTTTATGGATTATTCAATTAAATTAAGATTACGATTGGATCCAAAAATATTTATGTAATGTAATCATTGTAGGAAAGATCTAGCAAATTTTAAGGTTAAATTTTAATGTAAAAATATTAGTAACACAATGTATTATAAGCCATTTAAAATTAAATTTTTTACTTTATTAATAACTATTTTGTAAATATTTTTGTATAGTTGATTAAATTCTCTTTAAAAGTGTAATTTTTAATTTTACCTTGTTATTTTTTTATTTTAATACAAAATAATATTGAAATGTAAATAATATTATATCTATTATTGACTGATTAAGTATTAAGTTTATTTTTTTGTATCTTGTACAGCATTAAAAAATTGAAAATTGTACCATTTTAAAAGCAATAACTGTGATTTGAATTTTTATGGTTTAATTTATCAAAATAAAATTTAATATGGTTTTGGTAATATAGTGAAATTCTAAGAATATTTAACATACTAAAAAATAAGTTTTGAATTTAAATCTATGATTTTAGTTTAAGAACAGTGATAAATGTCAAATTAATTTAAACATGAAATAACAACTAATTAGATAATTGATTTACTCTTTATTTTGAAATTAGAACTCTTTTAAATCGTATAAATTGATTCTTGATATTGTGTAAGTAGTAAATATAGTTATTAAAATAGTTAATTAACTAACATACCAATATACTGCAATAAAAATAATGTACACATTGATAGCGATGAAACTTANCCATTTTAAAAGCAATAACTGTGATTTGAATTTTTATGGTTTAATTTATCAAAATAAAATTTAATATGGTTTTGGTAATATAGTGATATTCTAAGAATATTTCAAATACTAAAAAATAAGTTTTGAATTTAAATCTATGATTTTAGTTTAAGAACAGTGATAAATGTCAAATTAATTTAAACATGAAATAACAACTAATTAGATAATTGATTTACTCTTTATTTTGAAATTAGAACTCTTTTAAATCGTATAAATTGATTCTTGATATTGTGTAAGTAGTAAANGTTCTTGATATTGTGTAAGTAGTGTTAGGGGATTGTTTAATAGTTGAGGATCTTGGTCAAAACCAAGAATCGGAAGCTACCCGACGTCTGCCCAAATATCGTCCCTATCTCCTTAAATGAGTTTTAATTGTCTGAAGGAGACACAGGCAATCGTGTACCTTAGTTACAGAGGATAGATTATTAAATAAAATTAGACAATTGTTTTATGTCAACGACAAAGTAAAGTTATATTTTAGATGTTTAGTAAATATAAGTTATATGTAATGTACAATACGTCTGACCTGAATCCTAGTACAGTTGGTTAGTAGGGATATCCAAGTGAGACGGAGTTGGTTGGCTATGATGACAATTGGCGATAGACGGGTCGTTGAATAAAACAAGTTAAGTTATAAATAATATAAATAAGATGAAAGTAATAATATTGAAAACTATGTCTATAACGGCCACTCAAACACAACTGCCCTTTGTTAGTTCGACGTCAGTAGCTCCGGGCTACAGACGAGTAGAATTGTCACATCAGCATCTCCCTCTATGCTAATTAATATGTATTACGAATTAAATAAATAGAAATAAAACGTGTGTAATATAAGTGGTAAGAACATAGTAATAAATGTTCTTACAGTAGTAAATATAGTTATTAAAATAGTTAATTAACTAACATACCAATATACTGCAATAAAAATAATGTACACATTGATAGCAATAAAACTTAGCTGAGTTCTTATAGCCGATAGGAAGTTTTAATGGGATAAGTTACTTCTAACATCTCTAGGAAGGGTTAATTATTAATAATTTTTTTTTATTGAAAAATTATTAAAAAGTTCTTTAAAATTTAAGTTGGTAAAAAAGTATAAAAACACTGAATATTCATTATTGCCAGTATTCATAAAAATACCCGCCCTTATCTTTTTTTTTTTATTAATAGGTTTGGTTTTACCTGATTAGCGGGAAAAGGAAAAAAGGGAAGTTTTTATACGCGCAAATTGAAAACTGCTCCTCTAAAATAACTAAAATACTACCATATACATATAAGTATAATTATAACCTAAAATTAACCTTCTAAATGTAATCGTGCTTAGACTTTTACATGAATTTATTAACAGTCCTTTGCATTACGAGTGTTGTGTGCACATCGTCAGCAATAACATGTATGTTGGTTAAACTACACATGAAACTAATATAAATGTGTCAAAAATGATTATCATAATACGTTATTGTTAATATTATAAAAATTATNCATCGTCAGCAATAACATGTATGTTGGTTAAACTACACATGAAACTAATATAAATGTGTCAAAAATGATTATCATAATACGTTATTGTTAATATTATAAAAATTATGGAACATTTTTCTTCAAAATTTTATGTTGAAGTAC
>NW_026099572.1:7747150-7797256 GCF_025091365.1 Daktulosphaira vitifoliae
CAATTAGTTTGATTTTTTTTATATATTTGTAACCTTTCAACTCCACGTAAATTTCGGACAGATTTCCGATCTATAATATTTTCATTATTTTACATTATTGTTTACGTGTGAAAATTAACACAGTAAAGTTAAAATTGCAGTCCCATCACTCGTCAATAATAACAATACTTTTACAAATTCAAATTAGTGACTGCCAAATGGTACCTCAGTGCGTCGATAACTAAGTATAAAATAACTGGTTTTTATGGTTGGCGAGGTAGTAGTTGAAGGGTGAGGGTAATCGGTTAATGCCATTCAACAAAAAATTCGTCATATCATAAATGCCACAAGGGACCGACACATGTCAATAGAGAAAAATTAATTTTTTGCATAAAATTTGTTCTATTCAATTTTTGATTATTTTTCAAAAAACCTGTCTTTTTTAAACTTACATTAAATTTAATTTAATAATGTACTTCAAGATGATAAAATAAAAACTATCCGAAAATTCGATTTCTGGAAGTTATCGAGTTCCTAAGAAATTATTTAAAAATGTATAACAACAGTATTTATGCCAACTTGAATATATAGTTATTGTTTGACGTTGTTAATAATAATAGTCAATTTAATTAAATAAAACGTTAAATCTGACTTAATGATATGTGGCAGTTAACAATGTGATCAGAAAAGTAAAATAATATTGATAAATAAAACTAGCAGTCACCGCTATTAATCATTTTGATTAGCAGCTATTTCTTACTATTAGGAAATAACAGTTACTACTACTACTATTCCTTATTACCACTAAAATAAATTGATGCGCTCCACACTGTTATACTCTTGTACCGCGTCTGCTGTCTTGTTGTCGATTATAATATAAAATGTATACCCATTCGTACTATGTTTCTTCATTTGTGAACCTGAGCTGGCACAGACTCCAAAAATAATAACTGTAAATTATTATACTAATAAATTGACTTTATTCTAATTCTAATATGACTTATTTTATTTTTTTTAGTGAATTTTTCTGGTCAATTTTTTTCTTTGTAAAAATTTTGTAATAAATATGTACAAATCTTATATTTGTTCTAGTATTTAATATACATGATGGATTTTAATAAAACTTGCCCTGTGACACCCATTTTCGGGACCCTCAGACGTATATCGCAAAAAAAATGAATTCAACATCTTTAAAGTTTTAATGATCCTCGCAAATCATAGTTGTAACCACCCGGTCCCTTTAAAAACAAATTAAATATTATGTTAATTGTTACATAAAAAAATATTAAAGATGGTGTTAAAATTAAAAATCAAATCAATAAAGGTAAGCTACCGCAAACGTGGTAGAATGTCGACTGTCTTCATTATGTTTTTATTAATTTAAGAAGAGTGAGTAGTAGAGCTGTAGGGACTTTTGTGTTGATTAGGCACTAGTATAGTTGTTAATTGATAATGTTGGTGAAGGACGAATAATCTATTTGTAACAAAATCAAATTAAATTAAAAATATTAGGAAGAGAGTTCATGTTTTTATCCCACCCTCTCCACAAAAATGATTTACGCCTCATGCATACACTTTTAATTCGCATAGCAGCATATAATCAGTCATGCAATCCGATGTATGTTGTTTAATTTTTAAATTTTAATTATTAATTACTTTTTACAAAGTTTGAAACTTAATAAATTTATAAAAATTCTAAATAAAAATTGGGTAAAATTATACTAAAATATTTTTAAATAGCTTTAGGGTATTGTATTAGTATTAGCAGAGTAATTGATTTATCATGGTCCACTAAATTTATCCTAAAATAATAATTTTTAAAATGTTTTTTTTGAGTAGTGGTTAAATACTTTTTAGGTTCGCCCTTATTCCTTTCTTAACTATTTTTTGAAATGGCAACATGTATTGAACTAGCTTATAAAATAGAAAATAATTTAATTAACAAATTGACTGGTCGATAACTTTTAAAACAGCACTTCGGAAATTAACAAGTTTTTATAGCTGACGGGTGAAAGAGTGCAGTCGTTAAATAATGTTAAATGATAAAAATTGTTACACCCGATCTAACACACTAGAACAATAAATTGAAAACTACACAATACATTGGTGACAAATTCATTAATTATTTTTAATTCGATGGACTTGAGAAAATAAATATTGAAGTCAATTTGTATTATTAGTAATATTCAAGTCAAGTAGTAAAAGCGACAAACACGAGTAACCGGTCGAACAGAGTATCAAAAAGGTATAGTACAGTTACATAGACTATATGAGAGAACGCAACTTGGCGGTCAAATGGTCAAATAGAAAAATCCTGTCTTATTCAATAGCCACTCAGTTGTGTAGTCTGTGATATGGTTACAACTTCATAAGCAAACTGGCAACGTTGCTTTAAGAAGTCTGAAGGAACAGAGCGTTAAAAACGTTCTTAATGCTTATGAACACCACGTTGCCAGTTTGCTTACGAACTAATCTTTTATTTGAATTTGTCGCTTTTGCTACTTATGGCTCGATTGACTTCAGTATTAATTTTCCCAAATATCTGTCTATCGAAATGAAAATAATCAATGAATTCGTCNTATCTGTCTATCGAAATGAAAATAATCAATGAATTCGTCCCCGTTTTGAAAATATTTGTTCCGTCAGATGAAAACTGTTGATTGAATTTGTCGCTCACATATACTAAAATGTTTTTCTATTAATAGACCGTCCGGTTGAGTTATTTTTCTATTCGTTATTTATTGCCCATTAGTATTGTAAATAAATTGCATTTAGAAAATGTATGTTTATTATGTCGGCTTTACAATTTTTGGTACAAATTATTCAAGCACCATTTTTACTACATTAAAGTTATTCTTTTTTTAACAGAAATGTTTGTTATATTTGATAGAAGTTTAAAATTTTCTTGTTATATTTTATTTAAAACTAAAAATATTTTGTAATTTTAAAAGTGATAATCCGAAAAATACTGCCGGATGATAGTGCTACCACTAGAAATCATATGAACTATTATTACTTCAGTACTCTTATGTATTATTTTATTATTTTCTCGTGTACTTATCTTTAGTACTCATATGTCATAATTAATTTTTTTTTATTTACTTTATGATAAATAAATACAAATTTTATATTTGCTTAACTATTAATACACAATTATCAATTAAAAATAGTACACTCGTTTCCATAGAAGCTATTCTTAGAAGATAATTTTTGATTTTCATCAAATAAATAATATTAATATTGTAAAATTTATCTAATTAAATATTTTTTTCTTTTACGAAAAAGACTCCGAAACTAGGCATAATATATAGAAATATTGTTTAAATAAAAATTTATATTAAAGGGTTGGCCCTCTTTAAATATTTTTTATGTAGGGTAAAACATAGTAGGTAAAAAATACAGTATTTATTAAAATCAATCAGATATAGTAGCACATCCTTGCTAACATATAATCGTCTTACGGATACACCTTGTTACTAGATCGTGTGTTGACAATATTAACTATTAAATCCAACTTACAAATTTTGTAGGTTTTGCTCTTTATTATTAAAACCTTCTTCTAATAATTTATGGAAACCTATTGCCTAAGAACTTTAAATTTGCAAAGTGCTGCTTAAAATTGTTTATGCACTTCAATTATTTGATAATTAAAACTTAAAAACATTAATAGTTTTTTAGGTTATGAATTTCATAAATATTTAAAACTGTTAATTAAAAATTGCTTGAAATAATACAAAAAATTTTTTTAAATAAGTTATTAAATAGATTTACAGAATGATTGATTTATCTCTGAGCACTAAATTTCTCTTAATTTAACAAAATTAATACTGAAGTCAACCAAGCTAAGTAGTTATTCAAATAATCGGACGAACAAAATTAAAGTGTCATAAATATATAGTACAATATATAAATATATATTCCATAAGAGAACGTGTCTTGATGGTCAAATAGTAAGATACAAAAAAAAGATCCAGCATTATTCAGTAGTCACTCGGTTGCGTTTCACCATGTCCCATGGGTTAGAAATAAATTCATAAGCAAACTGGCAACGTTGCTTCCATAAGATTGTATAATTAAAAGGGACATAAATAGTACATAACGTTTACCAATACCACTTTGCCAGATTGCTTATTGTTATATATTTTATTTGAATTTGTCGCCGTTTTTAAATTCTGTTCCATTTGCTGAAATCGGTTGTTTGAATTTATAGCTCAGATATACTAAAATCATTGCTATTAATAAACCGTCCGGTTGAGTTATTTTTCTATTTGTTATTTATGTTATGCCACCGACTCGTTACACCTCTGGGGCCGGGAAATTCAGATTTTCGCCTTATGAAGACGACTTGAATATTAAGTAACTAAAATTAATGACAATAGTCTTCAATATTAACAGAACAAATGTAAATTTATTATCGTTAATCTTAATATTACATAAATTACTGTACCGACATTACTACACAAATTAAATATATATATAATTTATATGTATGTTGTTTATTATATTATTAGTTTAATCATTTATGTTACACATTATTCAACTACTACTTTTACTATTATATAGTATTCTTTCTGTTTTTTTTTTTTAGCTGAAATTGTTGTTATCATTTGTGGAAATTCTAAATTTTCTTTTTTCAGTTTATTTGATATTTTATAGATATGATGTAATTAATAATAATCTAACGGTTATGCACTGTTATGTTAATTTAAAATTAAAAAATATAAATAATTGTGAACTTAATAAACGTATAAAACTTTTACATAAAAATTGTGTGAATTATCACTAAAATTATTCATTATATATATGTACACATGTTATTTAAATAGCTTTACAGAGTGATTGATTTAGTATTGACCATTAAGTTTTTTTTAAAGTAATAATAATCTTGGAAGAATTTTTTTTGGCTTTGTTGAGTACTATTGATCTTTCAATATATAAGTGGTTAAATCGTTTTTAAATATGTTGTATAACGTACTATAATATACATTATAGTTATCCTTTTTTTAATAGAAACATTTGTTATTTTTGATAGAAGTTTTATATTTTATTTAAAGTTATAAATGTATAATTTAATTACTAATAATTTAATGGGTTATACACTATCAGGTTACTATAAGAGAGCAATTGTAGAGTAATAAATTTAAATTTATAAACAGCTTATAATATAGACAACTATATAATTATGTAAATGACTGATCGATAACAATTTTTGGATCAATACTTCGTAACTTGTTGACATATTTATTCACAGACGAGTAGGGTTTGCGACCGAAAATGTATAATGATAAAATCCGATAACTAATATACTGAAAAAGCCATTGTACAGCAATAAATTAAAAATTACACGACAAATTCATTGATTTTTAATTAATTCTATGTATATATTTTTGAAAAAATGTATAATTAAGTCGATCAGACAAGTACTAAGAGTGACAAATTCAAATAATTGTTGAACAAAATTAAAGAGTCATAAATGTATAGTACAATGAATACATTGCATGGCGACCGATTAGTAAGATTGATAAAATTCTAACTTACTCGATAGTCACTCAGTTGTGTTTCTAGGGCCCGCCGTGTATTGTATAATGGTTTGTAGTGTGTAATTAGTTCATAAACAAATTGGCAACGTTGCTTTCACTACACAGAGTTGTTAGTCTGTATACTTTCAAGGGAGAGTATCGATACCATTTTTAAAGCTTTTGAATTCCACACGTTGCCAGTTTTCCTATGAACTCATCCATTATTCAAATTCGTCCCCGTTATGAAAATATTCGATCCGTCTGATGAAAACGGTTGTTTGAATTCGTCGCTCATATATACTAATATTATTGCTATTAATAGACCTCCGGGTTGAGTTATTTTTCTATTCGTTATTTATTGCCCATTAGTATTGTAAATAAATTGCATTAATAAAATGTATGTTGTTTATTATGTCGGCTTTGTCAATTTTTGGTACAAATTATTCAACCACTACTTTAACTACATTAAAGTTATTCTTTTTTAGCAGAAATTTTTGTTATATTTCATAGAAGTTTAAAATTTTCTTCTTACATTTTATTTGATATTATAAATATATATATTATAATTAAAATCATTTAATCGATTATGCACAGCAATAACATTTAATTTAAAATTTAAAAATTTAAAATATAAATAATTGATTACAAAATTGTGAACTTAATAAATGTATTAAACTGTTACATAAAAATTGCTTAAAATATTACTGAAAATATTTGTTATATATATAATCCAATATGTATAATACGTTTTTTAATTAGCTTTACAGGGTAGTTGATTAATCATTGACCACTAAGTTTCTCCTAAAATAATAATAATAATATTGAAAATATTTTTTTTGGCTTTTTTAAGTTCTATTGATCTTTTATAATATATATTTGATATAGCAACATTGACACGGCCGGGATATTACCATCGGAATGATTTGAACATCATCCGGATCAAGATAATAATACACCGTCCGTGCTGTGTTTACTTAAACTGCTCATTAACAAATCTCGATCGCTTATCGGCGACCGTCGGTGTTGAAATAAATAAATATTTATTTAAATACACGTATTATGATAGTTCGCCGAAATATATATATATATTTTCTGTGGATAAAGAAATCGTTGTGCTTATTTTTAATACCATCCTAATTTATGTTTATGTTTGGCATTAATTTAATTTAAGTTAATTTAATTAAATTAATTCTAGTTATTGTTTCCTTACCACAACCACGACAACATATATTTTTAACTTATTTATATAATAGAAAATGGTCTAATTAAAAAAATTACTAGTAAATAATAATCATAGGACCAGTACTTCGAAAATGATTAGTATTTTAAAATTAAGGCAGATGGAAATGAACGGCATCCAGTAACGTCTAATGATAAATATAGTCATATCCAGTTACAAATATAATAGAACAATAAATTGAAAACTGCACAACAAATTCATTGATTATTTTGAATTCGAAGGAAAGATGTTGGAGATAAAGTAAAAACTGAGGAAAATCGAGGCAAATAGTAAAATAGACAAATTCAAATAATCAGATGAACAAAATTAAAGTGTCCTCCTAAGTATACATTTTAATAAATATTTTGTGTGAGAGAACGTGACTAGGCGGCCAAATGTTAAAATAGAAGGAAACCTGACGAAACAATAAATACTCAGTTGTGTTCTTTCGTGTCCCGCGTTTCAGAAATAAATTCATAATCAAGCTGGCAACGTAGCTTTCATATGTCTGTATAATTAAAAGGGACAGTGCATTGTGTGATATTTATATTTGTTAAAAATGTTTTCAACAATCTGTCCCTTTTAATTATACAAACCTATTAAAGCAACGTTGCCAGTTTACTTATTAACACATCTATTGTTTGAATTCGTCCCCGTTTTGAAAATATTTGTTCCGTCTGATGAAAACAGTTGTTTGAATTCGTCGCTCATATATACTAATATTATTGCTATTAATAGACACTCCGGTTGAGTTATTTTTCTATTCGTTATTAGTATTGTAAATAAATTGCATTTATAAAATGTATGTTGTAAATTATGTCGGCTTTACAATTTTTGGTACAAATTATTCCAGCACCATTTTTACTACATTATTGTTATCCTTTTTTTGACAGAAATGGTTGTTATTTTTGATAAACGTTTTATATTTTCTTTTTATATTTTATTTGAAATAATATATGTATAAATTTAATTAATAATAATTTAATGAGTTATGCACTGTAATAACTTTAAATTAAATTTTTAAAATATAACTAATTATTTACAAAATTGTGAACTTAATAAATGTATTAAACTGTTATTGCTTGAAATATTACTAAAAATGTTTATTATATTTTTTATGTTATTTTATTAACTTTAAAATGTGAATAATTTTTTTTTTGTTCTATGTTTAGTAGAAATGTTTGATAAAAATTTTTAATTTATTAGAAATTTAAAAATATAAATAATTATTTTACAAAATTGTGAACTTAATAAATATACAATGCTGTTACATAAAAATGTCATTAAATATTAAAAATTATTTTTAAAATGTTGTTTAATTAACTTTAAAGAGTGATTGATTTTTTAATTGACCATTAAATTTTCCTAAAGTAATAATTTTAGAAATAATTTTTTTGGCATTGTTGAATTCTATTTATTTCTCAATTTATAAAAGGATCAATACTTTTTAATTAAGTCTTCTATTTCTTATGAGTCAAACTTTATTTTTTTTAATGGTAACATAAATATTTAACACCTAATATAAAAATGTAATATTTATATTTTAAATATAATTTTTGAATCAGTATTTCGGAAATTATTACTATTTTTGTATTTAGGCAATATAAAATACTCTGCGGAGAAACGTCNTATTTTTGTATTTAGGCAATATAAAATACTCTGCGGAGAAACGTCTAGTTTAAAAAAAAAATCACAATCAAATACTAATTTACTATAAGAGAGCAATTTTAGAGTAATAAATTGAAAACAAACCAATGAAATTGGTGACAAATTCATTTATTATTTTTAATTGAATGGACAGGTATACAAGAAAATGAATACTTTAAGTCAATCTGTATAAGCGACAAACTCAAATAATCGGATGAACAAAAATAAACGTGTCATAAATATATAAAGTACAGCAATGGCGGCTTGGACGACGGGACAATCGCACACTCACTAAAATTACTTAAAAGAATAAAATTAATTGTATATTCTTAATTCGACATTTTTATTATGAATGCAAATTTTTAAATAGTGAAATAGTTCTAATACATTTGTCGTGTGCGAACGTTTAAGTTGTTTCCCTCAGTATATGCACATACACACACGAGCAGAGTTTGGACGACCGACAGTGTCGTCCCAGCAATATTCTTTATGTGCGAGGCGTCCAATCGTGTGCGTGCGGATACGGTTAAGCTGCCAATCATATGTACGGGTTTTAGACACCGGCAGCGTCGTCCATACAGTAGAATATTAGTATACTATATAATGGGAAATTTATTTTTAGAACTAACTAATTGTACGCGCGTTTTATCTCCTTC
Organism: Daktulosphaira vitifoliae; assembly: GCF_025091365.1. Taxonomy (NCBI): domain Eukaryota; kingdom Metazoa; phylum Arthropoda; class Insecta; order Hemiptera; family Phylloxeridae; genus Daktulosphaira; species Daktulosphaira vitifoliae. Next base: position 7,756,171 of record NW_026099572.1, read on the forward strand.
TATATCCTATTATCGTAAACCCTTCAAAATATGAGTCACCTGGAAGAATTTTCTGTTTTATGGGCTTAAAAATTCGCGTTTTTCGAATGCGGTTGGGTTTGATTTCAGTTGCTATAATAGTATAATCGCTATTTTTATTTTCATGTCTATTTCCTACTGCGACCTTTAAAATAATAATATGCATATTATGTATTATTTTATTATATTTAATTTGACAATTTTTTATACCTATGACTAGAGGTATTATATTTAAAGTCACACCCACGAGCCACCACTGGAGTACGGTGACAAAACACAATTATAGCAAATGGTAAGACAAACGGCTCTTATTTTAACCAATAGTCTCAGTTATATTTTTTCTGGTCAAAATTATAGAAATAAGTTAATTAGCAAACTGACAACGTTTCTTTCATAAGTCTGTATAATTGAAAGGGGCAGATCGTTAAAAACATTCTTAATGCTATGAACACATCGTTGCATGTTTGCTTATGAACATATATTTTATTTAAATTTGTCGTTCTTAGTATTTGTGGCTCGATTGACTTCAGCATTAATTTTTTCAAATGTCTGTCCATCAAATTAAAATTAATCAATAAATACGCCACCGCTTTTAAAATATATTTTCAATTGTTGAAAACAGTTCATTAAATTTATCGATAAAAATTTAAGCGATATACACCGTTTAATGATACATAGTACACTAAAATTATTTCTATTGATAACCGGTTGGATTATTTAACAGATATTGTCGTTTGTTTGATGGAAGTTTAAAATTTTCTGTTTACATTTTATTTTAAACTAAATGTATGTTGTAATGTACATTATTTATATTATAAAAAAATTTACATAAGATAACCAATCCTTATGAAAAAAATCTTAACAAATCCAAATATTTAAGATATATAACTTTACTGTTATTATTATCTTTTAAGTTCGTTATTAAATTTAATTTTAATTACGAGTCGATCTCCTGTAATAAAATGATTTTAATTAATAAATTATAAATATTAGTCCGTTATCTCTAATCAAATAAGTCAATTTTTTTTATTTAATTAACTTTTTTCATCATTCTATTAATAAATGAAGGATGACAATTTTTAATTTGTTTTAAATAATATTTAGTCTACATCACTTAATAATATTAAAATAAAAATCCCCCTAAAATGTCTAAAAGCTTAACTTTATATATGTTTATTAAAAAGGTAAGCACATGCCAAGCAAAAAAAAAAAAACTAAAAACCTGTCAAAAAAACGGCGTAATATCATATTTGTTTAAACTTTTATTTAAGACTTAATCTTTACTAAATCGTTTACCCTACTAATAACATAGTACTTGTTTTAGCATAAAAATGTAGCGTATTTGACCACAACAGCCAAGCTTTCCAGTTGCAATAAATGTTTTACATTAAAAAAAGTTCATAGTTTAAAAACTCTCTTCACGTCAACTATTTATATAGTAAGTTTTTAAAGTAAGTACTAAGTATTAATATTACCAGAGCTGTGAATTATATGCATTTATACATTTTATCAAGTGAATTCCAACACACCATCAGTCGTACAAATTCGTATTGATATTTTAAAGAATAACGCAATATTTCAAGATTGAAAATTGACCTAGAGTCGTTTATTCTCATTAATAAACAAGTATAACGCACAAAAAGGAAAAACAAGAATAATGCACAAGATCGAATTAGTTAAACAGTTTCCAATGTTGTAGTTGGTAGCCGACGTGCGGTAAAAAAATAAACAATATTCAAACGATGCATATTTTTATTTACCTATGTGTAGTCTAAATAGGTAAACGGGTTTCTAGTGTTCTCATTGTTTTTAACAATTGACCTGTTTCTTTATTTACTGAACATTTTGGATAGCAAATATACCACAAACTTCATAGAGTCTGTGATATATTTGGGGCGGGTCATCGTCGCGTTTTAATCGTTTCCGCCATATCTAAATAAGGTCAGTTTTTCGTTTCCGCCAAACCGATAATTTTTACCTGTCTACAAATAGATTTTGAGAGAACCACTAGTTAAAATATTTACAAAAAAATATTCCGTTAATGATTTTCATTTATTCGAACTTTTTCCTTTCTATTATTGTTAGATAGCAGTGCATTGATAGTCGGTATTACGATAAATATTTTACCATCTTATATTTTTTACTTTTTTAATTAATATGTCATTTGAATACATCAGAAGTAAGCGGGTACAACAAATGATTTTATTGTTTAACTTTAAGATTCGGTTTGTTGTGAGCTATACAAACGAGTAACATACGTTGGCGTTGTTTTGTAAAAGGATGCAAATGTACCATTCACGTGAAAGAGCTTGATGAAATTATTGATCAAACAGGTTTTTTTTTAATTTTTAGTAAAATTGTTTCAAATTGACCCCATTTTAAATTAGCTTTAATACGTCTTATAAATCATATATTGTTCTGATACCATAATTATGAAACAAAAATTAGCAGGGGATTGTAAAACTTTTTATTTTCTTGTAATCTGTATTTCTATTATTTATTGCAAAAATATAAATACATACTGAAGACAGTTATTTATTATAATTTATTTATCTTTGGTAAAACGTCATATTTTGCTTATTGAGGAGTACCTATGTGATTAGGTAAGATTTCTTACCTTTTCTTTTATTTTTATTTTTATTACATTTTGGCATTTTTGACAAGTTAGGTATTTAAATAATAGGTAATACACATTCATCTTTACAAATTGAAACGGATTCCTTAATATTTCGTTAGTAGTGTGTTGGTCTTGTTTAAATTCTCTTTCTTTATGTAAGTTTAACTCTAAACTAATAGTGATTTTACCATCATTATCTGTTTTTTCGTTTTCTGCCTTGTTTTGCTCATTATATACAAAATTTCCTTCCTCCTCTATAGACTGTTCACTGTTAATTTCAATTTGAAATGTTTGGCTTCTTTCATCTGGGGTATTTGTTATCCTACAATCTATATCAGTTTGGTTGTCTTGGTCAGTATTGTGTTGGTCCTTTTTAAATTCTCTTTCTTCATGTAAGTTCAACTCTAATCTATCAGTCATTTTACCATCATTATCAATCTTGTCCTTTTTTATATTTCCTACAACTTTTATATGTTCTTTAACCTTCTCTAGATTATTGGCCTTATCCAAAATATGTTTGCGTTGATTTTTTATAATTATATTATTAGAGTTCTTAACTAATGTGTCTTTCTTTTCAAAATAATAAATTTTGTTCTTTATTCCTTAAAATGTATTAATAATATTTATAATTTTTTAAATTGTTACTATATATGGCCAAGTGGGTTAAATGTAAACGCAATTTTAAACAAAATGCATAGCTTTTAATTTTCTATTTATATTTAAACATAACTATATACTGTAAGCTCTATCTGAAGTTATAACTATAATATATTCTATGAGGAATAATTAATTTATTATTACCCCATTAATTTACATTTGCCCCACTTGACCTATTACTGTTAATAGGTTGGGTGTATCCAACTAGTTGATAATAACTTTTGGATCAATATTTCAGAAGTAATTGACAACTTAAAGTAATGACAGTAGGTGTTGATTGGGTGCTGCTGCTATTATTATCTCTTGACATAATCTGGCCATACTCTTTCTCTTGTATAAGTATAAAAATGAAAAAAATTCCGAAGTATTGATCCAAATTTGTTATCAATTATGCAATATGCAATTAATATTTAATAAATCAAATAATATTATAAAAAACATTTTCTTTCAATATTGTATTTATTCTGTGAATAACCTAGTAGTTTATTATAAACCAATTACAATGTATTGTTGTGTGATATCACATATACAATATTACTTTTTTTTTATTATGTATTATAGAACATTTAGATTATTTAAACACTTAAGTTTTATCTAAAAGTTAACTAATTTTTAATAGGATTGAAATCTTTTGGTTCTCTGCTATTTATAAAACGTCAGTAAGTTTTTAGTGTTGATAATGATAACGTAGTTTCCGAAATACGGAACTACGGTTTTTTAGTAATTTTTTGTGGATTTTTGAGTTAAATGTTTTTAAATAGGACTTATAGAGTGATAATAGTGACTTATATAAAATTTAAAAAGTATTATTATTTTTTTTTTTGACGTTATGAAGTCGTGAACCAAAAACATAGCACAATGAAATTTTCTATAGCTAAATTCCTATTTGATTAAACTCAACGTTAGAAAGAACAAACAGTGTACTAAAATATTTGACAAATCATTATTTTTGATAGGAAAATTATAAAATGTATTCTTTAAATGATTTTGTAAAGGTCAATTAATCTAAATGTGCTTTTGACTTACCCTTAAACTTTTTTTTTTATTTCTTTGTTTGTATTAATTACTGAATCTGTGATATTAGAAACTGTTTCGTTTGCGGATAAATCTGTTGTTGGACCAACTATTTGAGTTGGCCTAATCAATTCAAAAATAAATTCTTTAATTTTTTTAGGTTGCATTATTTGTTTATATATATTGGTTTTATTAGCATTTTTGATCAACTGTTCGAAAGCTAAAACCGTACTAATCACTTTTCCAGTATATATATTTGATATTGTTTTTGGTATACACTTATTACTATAATGTATGAAAAATGTAAAACTAATTACAATTAAACAAGAAATAAGGAATTTTAAACAATATTAGTTTTGATGATTTGAAAATTTAAGTACACAAGAGTGAATTATACAAAATTAAGTCTGCATGTACATTTATTAAATGTAAATAAATATTTGTGTTTTTCTATAGAAGCAAAATAGTTGTTTGTACATTGTTTATAAAATATGAAAATGTATAGCATGTATAGTATTAAATTTTTATGAAAAAAGTTATTTAGTTGTAAGTAATTATTTCGTTGTAACTAAAATAAGACTTTATTAGTTTCTATCTGTTATTCTATTAAAATAAAATAATAATGCCTTATGATAAGCTATGCTATTTAATAAGTTCAAATCATCAAAATAAAAAATTATTCTCAAAATATTCCACATGGAATTTAGTTTTTATTTAGGTTCTATTTAATACAATGGTAACTTACACTGCTGAAATTATTCTTTAATCTAATGATACCAGATAATATACTGAAAAATTTTAATGGTCGACATTCTTTTTGCATAACATATCATGATTGTAAGTCAATAACTTAAAAATAAAAAACAAAAAAAATCTTAACTAAAATAAATTTTTTATTCAGCGACTTTATTTAACTGAGTAACATTTACGTCGCCTTGTTTGTTAGCTAAAATATGCTCTGAATAATAAACAAATTTTAATTATTAAAATCCCTCCCTTAAAATACGAAGCACTATTTTGGGATGTTTTTTGTTTTAATTATTTTTTAAATTTTTGTTTTTTACTGAAAATATTATATCTTCAATTACTGAGTAAAATATCGATGAAAAGTTAGACTTTCTTTTACAAATCGTTATGTGATGACTACTAAAGGGGTAGAGTTTAGACCCGTCAGCACAAAAGTAGCAGACTGAAGGGTGGCTCCTTGTCAGCCACCAGCACAACTACCTTTTTACTATACCCACTAAAGGACGGTTAAGCCCAAACACTAGCCAGCTCGTACACTAATTATTAAGACTGGCTAAAGGACCAGCAGTCCAACCTAGACTCTAGCCGCACACACACACACACACAAATTTCGAGAACACGGTGAATATAAAATATTTGCGCTAAGCCCAGATTTTTAAATAGTTATTTTATTTACGAAATGTATTAAACACAAAGTCAAATATAATATAAAAATTTAACACAAAAGTTAATTAAATCTTACAAAAGTATAAAGTTATTCTTATATCAACGACCTAACCCGTAACTCGACGTTTCTTCGACAAAACCTCCTGTCTCGTCTCGCCCAGTATCGTCGCCCTATACTTTTCACGTTTCCCTTTTACATTCTTTTTCCCACCATTATTAATTTGCTTACCCTGCATTTCCCTTCTGTATGGAATTATTATATTGCTTAAGAGTTCAAAAATTGCTTACTACTATTGTAAAGCTTATATTATACTAAAATCGACGTAATTTAATACTTCCTCATCTAATTACTACACAGATAAACAACATCGATGTTATCAGTCATCAACTGATATAAAAACATGCCGTAAACAAACAAAGCCGACAGTGTAGTTACAACCATGAGTCTGTAACTATCGTTCTGATGATGGACTCTGCAACGAGTCTGGAACCGTCAGCTCATAACTGTATATATATGTCTAAATAAAGGTGGACATACGGCAAAATATTTAGGTAGCTATCAAAAGTTAAGTTAGATGATTAGGAGAGCTTACGTGTAAAAACAATACTTATAAAATTTTCATTTAGAGAAATTAAAACCCTTGAAAGTAGTGAAGAGCGTTTTAAACTATCAAATATTTTATATGCAAGTAAATTGTTTATTTTTACTATACACTATCAAATATTCAAAATAAACTACCGAAAGTTTAAAAAATAGGCGAATTATTAAAATCGATAGTTACTATTCAATATTTCCCATAATTACTTCAAAGCCTCTCTATGAAATATCTTAATGTTACTAAATTATATATTTTACATTATACCCAACCATAAAATTGTTTGATTATTACAAAAATAATATTTTGAATTTAAGGAACCGATCCCAGGCTAGCGTTATTACACAGTCAATATTTTTATTGACCTGGGTCATTCATACCTGTTATGTTACTAAGAACTTTAGAATAGCAGTATTAACTCTCTAAAATAAATCAATTACTTTAAAATTTTTTATAGTGTTTTTTTATTAACTATTCATTTATTGCCTATTAAAACATATCTAAAATTCATTTTAAAATTCTAAGTCATCTTAAGCATATCAAAGATGACTATTCGTGTTTGTTTTTGATATAAATCGAGTTTACCGGACACCCTTCTTCAATTAATTTTTTTTTTTAATTAGGTTAGTTTTTCATGCTGATAAATAATATGTACAAAATTTTTAGAAGCAACAGATAATTTAAAAGTATATTTGTTTTCATGGTAAAAATGACTACCGTCGTTGAATAATATGCAATTTTTGTGTTAAAATTTTGAGTTTTGTATTTTATTTTAATTTAAAATACCTGACAAGGGAGATTACACTGATTTTCATAAATGTTATATCAATCTAATTCACATAGTATAAAAAGTTAAACATACTTGAATTTTTTTGTTTCTTTGAAGTCGAGAAAAATAACTTTAAAAATTGAACTAGCTAAATTGCCATTTTTATTAAGTGACGAATGCGACGACGGTTTCTGAGGCAGTAACACTTGTGTCTTTCATGCCTGTGGCATTGAATTTTTTTGAATCTTTTCTTAATTCTTTTTGAGTTAGAAAAAGATGTTTAACTCATTTGATTTTTATCTCTTTTAGATTCAATAACTTCAATAAATATCAAGGAACCCATTACTGTAGTCTCTTCTCGTGAGAAGAAATTCATATTAATATTATTTTACTATGTGTTTTTTTTGTAGCTATCATTTATTTGCTCAGCTCTCACTTGGCCTACTTTTTTCTACGATACATCAAAAATTTACAATTCGTATCTAGTGAAACATCTTACCCTCAAAATTTGAAAAAAAATTCCTCTGTATCAATTAAAAAGTTACTTAGCCCATATTCTCCATAAACACAATTTAAATAATTCATTTTTAATGATTTCTAAGTATTTATTGTGGAATTAGATTTGATATGATAATAGGTTTCAACTACAAAATTAAAAATTTTACTTTGTAATTGATTAATTTTTTTTACATGTAAATACTTAATTTTTAATAATAAGTAATAATATTAAAATTTAGAAGTGATAGAAAAAGTCTAATTGCACATTTGAAAACATCGTCAAAAGTTGATTTAGAAAAGTATATTTTTGTTTCCGATGAAATTTCTTTCTAGTCCAGTGTATAAAATACATTATTTTGTTATACGTAACAAAAATGTTTCATTGAAAAGTATTGCATCAATCCGTTTAAATTTATATACATGTTAAAAGTAAAGAAATATACAACTACTTTATTATTTGTATAATATTTCCGTAAAAATTATAATATTAAATTATTGAATATCAATTTCATACTAAATTTAATTACTATAATTATTATTTATTCATATATCATAATTATAAATCAAATAACTAATCGGGATAAAATTAAGGGAATAAGATTTATTGTTGCTTTTGAAATAATCTACCAATTTCTCAAAATTAAACACTATCTACAGATTTGCATCGAAGCGTTTTTTTTTTTTATAGTGATTTTAATCACTGTCAGATGTCATTATACTTGTCCCTACTATGCCACGTCTATACTGTGCTACCGTTTTTTATATTCCTGATACGTAAACGTATATAATACATATTTCGTAAAACAGCCGTCTATCAAATTATCTAATATTTCAATCCCAATATTAACCATAATTAAATTCATTTTTAATGTACGTTATTTACTTATTATAATTTATTAATATAATATAATTATGGTAATTTCAATAAAATAATTAATAATGTATTATATCAATTTTAAAGCATAGGGTATATTAATAAAAAAAACAAAAATGTGTGTGAATATTTAAAATATAATAATTTTTAATAAAATTGTTTCAGCATTGGGCATGAACTAATATACTAGAATTTAATTATAAAAAATATCTTCTCCATCAATTACGATTTAAAAAAGCATGAATTTTTTTTTTAATCGTTAAAGTTAAACATCAAGTGAGAATATGAGTTTATTAGTGTTATTAATTAACTACGTTTATTTGTAGATGAGGCTAAATGATTAATTATATGCCTTTATAAATACGTATAAAATACACTTTATGTTATTTGGTCCGTAATTTAAGCCATCTTGAAAATTGTCATTTTTGTTATAATTCCCCAGCTATAGGGTAAAATGACTAAAACAGTTGTAAAACTTTGTAATGAAAATTATAGTTAAAGAAATGTTTTTTTATGTTCCATTTTCAGTAAAAAATGTTATTATGTTTGATGCAAGTTTTAAATTTTCTTTTTACATTTTATTTGAGACTAAATATATATTGTAATTTATAATAATTTAATTGGTTATGCACTGCAATTACTTTTAATTTAAAATTTTAATACTTTTTTTGGAAATTGTGAAATTAATAAGTCAGTATGTGTTTAGCGTTGATAATGGCAATATTGTTTCCAAAATACGTATCCGCGACTTTTTAGTAACTTTTTGTGGCTTTTGAGTTTTATATTTTTAATATTTTTTAGTTCTTAAATTAATAATATTTTAATATAGTTTTAATCATATACAGGGTGATTCATTAAGGATAAGACACTCGTTTACTCAGTAACTATTGAAAATATTACATTTTTGTACAGAGAAAAATTACTAAGCTTATAAAACTCTAGAATAATATGAAGCTAAATAAATTTTTTTTTATCCCTTCAGGGATAAAAATGTTTATTTATAATTTTTTTAAATGGGAACCACTATTTTTGATTTGATAATATGATAGAAAAAAAAATTACAAGCAACTTTGTTCGTACAATTTTTTTTTTCCGATTAACCGTTAGTCCGTTACAGCTTGTTAAAGTTGAGTGATTTTATGCCAAGTTTCTATTGTTATTTTACTGTATTAAATACAGAAGTCATTATTTTTATTTGCTGTTGCATAAACAAAATTTTATTGATCAAGTTATGACAGGTAAATTAACCATAAAAATTTACGACGCACTAAATGAGTGATAACAATAATAGATACAAATCGGATTTTCGGTGTATTATTAATAGCAGTCTATGGGTATGTAAGACTAAAGCATAAATTTCTTAGCCTCCCTTCACCATAGTATAATAACTAAATACAATCAAATACTACGATAATGTTATCGTAATCATTCTTTACACAAAATAATCTTTTTAACTTTTGTTGACTGATATGAATTAAAAGCTTTAACATAACCATATAAACGCTCGTCTTTTAAAAGATTTTTGTTTGTTATTTAATTATCTTAAACATAACCTTAAAAAACTAAACTGGTACAGTACTAATTTGCTGGCTGTACTACAAGATTGCGTGGTCAAACATTTTTGTACATTAATAATGTTACATTGTTTAATTATTATCTAAATATAGTGTTTTAGTGCAGTAAATTAATAAAAAACTGTTTTATTTGTATGTTGTTACAATTAATAAATTATATTTGAAAGTTTATTGAAATAATTAAATTTAAAGAATATCGAACAATAGGCGAGTACAATAGACAATGAAGTAAATTTTATAGATCTGTCTTAATAATTTTATTTTATGAAATAGCTGCAGAAAAAATGAAATTTACCGAAAAATTAAAGAGATTAATTTTCGAAGATATTTACAGTTTTGGATTTGCTGCTGTCGAATGACAAAATTACCGAAAAACTTAACTTTTTTCTCTTTTGAGAAAAATAAGTTTTGCTGTAGTGACATTTTACTTAAAAAGTAAGTCGATATAATGATGTAATATTAGATGTGTAGTATAATTAAGGCCAGATTTAAAAAAACTCCAGGTTCCAAAAACATGTATTGATGATCTTTTTTTGGCTATAGATTTTTAATTTATTTTCCAACTATTCCAAAATGATTATAATATACAGAACAATATTGGTATACTATATTTAACAATTTTGTAAGTAATTATCTAAATTTAACTATTTGAATATATTTTTTTAAATTGGTTAGCAAATAGACAAAAATTTGACATTATATCCATATTAAAATTAAACAATTTTGTATAATTGGGAATGTTATAAATGAAATGATATTAATAATATGATATTTTAAAACATTTTGTATGTAATAAACTTCAATAACCTTTATAATAAAAGTATGTTAAAATACTATTTTTAAATTGCTAAATTTAAAAAAATGTAATTTTAAACTTTTCACTGATTAATTAAAATAATTTTTATCTTAGTTAAATTAGTGTTCTCAAATTGAATAATTGTATGGATCAGCTACTGAATATTAATACACAATTTTATAAAGAGAACTTATGATTGTGTTATGTTTCACTGTAGATAATAAATAAATATTAAGCAACCATTTTGATATGATGCTCATAGCTATTATTATTTAATTAAGCGTGCATGGATTAGAACACTTAATTTATTTCACTAAATAGCAACAAGTGTCCTTAAAATATATAAAAATTTGCATAAATTAAAATTATTTTGAATTTTGTTTAGAAAGTTGCCAACAGTAAATAAATTTGTTAAAAAAATTGTTTTAATATAAATTCAGTTTTTAGTTTTGATACCTGCTATTGTAAGTTATCATCTGTATTATTAAGTATGCACTTATAAGTAAACTAAGATACTTCAATATCATAAGATTAATATCCTAATCATATTAAGAAACAAAAAAAGATTGTAATCATAATTTTTTATTACTGTCTATCATAATAAAGTCATCTATCGAATTAACATATAGTTCTTGAACAAACTAAAGTGAGTTTAATGAAATAATTTTTCCTTTTTTAGTATTACAAATTTTATTTCATGTAAGTTAATTTATTTTGTTATAAATTTGATTTCAGTTATAGTTTTTGTACAATTTTGATGTCTATTGGTTTTGTATACACTTGTCTTAACATACTACATTAATAAGCTTTAATTTCATATCAGATCAACATTAGAATGAATTGTTATACTACAAATACAGTATTGTAGCTAAATTTCTCATTTGAATTTTCATTGAACAATATTAGATTGCAAAAAAATAAATAAATCTAATAGTAATTGTTAAATTTTTTAATTAAAATAGGGCAATGTAATAAAGTAATACATGTAGTTATTATAGTACTATTTTTATGATGTAATATTAGAGGGAGTAGTAAGAAAATATCTTAAAATTTAAGATATAAGTAATTGTTATTTTATATGTTACTTTCAAGTATTTAAAAAAAAATTATAGTAAAATTATTATTTTTATAGATAATATGTTTACTACAGTAGAATTTTGATAAGGTTAAGAATATTGCGTTCCTTGAAAAAGAAAATTTTACTCAAAAGAAATAAATATTATAGATAATACAAATAAATTATTTGTAGTTGTATAGCTAAAAGATTTGAATGTGGTAGGTTAGACTAGTTAAAGCAATTAGTTTAAATTTAAAAGCTGTTAATTATTAAAATAAATACATAAATTCATTAAAACTTCACAAATTTTAGTATTGCCAATTGGAATCAATCTGTTATATTTTTATAAATAAGTGTTGAATACAAACTCAAATTCTTAAATAATTTTAAGTCAAATTTTTTTTTTAATAGTTCAAAAACCTTATTAAGTTAAAAAAATAATTTCCCTTGAGCCTTAACTTATCCAGGTTCTACTGTATTTTAAAATTGGCATCAGTGCCGTGCCAAGAAAAGGGCATAGGATGATATAAGGTTCATACACTTTGCAATATTTAATTGTTATAATTGATAGTTATTTAATATTATAGGATGCTAACATATAATTTAAAAAAAAATTATATATATAAATTTTATAAATTAAAATAAATAAATAATTAATAAATTTTTACATATTCTCTTTTCATTGTGTCAGTGCTAGGTTTTACAGTTTTTCTTGTGCTTGAAAGAAAGTAGTTTAGGTGGGATACATTTCTTCCAATAAAAATTATTACATGATGAAGATATTATTATTTTTTTTAAGGGAGAAATAATAGTTATTCAGAACAGAAACTCCATACTAGACCTAACCCCAAGACCTATACTAGTGGAGGCATGATTGCAATGCATTTTATGAGGGATCAAGGTTTTTTTTGTGAAACTGGTTTTTTTTCATTAGGAATTATTAAAATGTCTGTATAAGGGTTATCTTAATACTTAATTTTCTATGGCATTACGCATATTCTACATGAATTCATGTATTACGCATATTCTGTCATGGAATAAAGTATAAGGTATAACTCTCATACAGGTGTTTCACAATTCCAAAGTGAAAAAAATTCTAAGTTGAGCAAAAAAAATAAAGTTTTCTACAAAATAATGATAAAAAATAATTGAAACGGTCATTTCAAAAACGACATGAGTAATAAAATTTAAATTTCCATGTATCAAAAAAAACTTAATTACTCTAGAAATTCAACTTGTTTTGCACTTCCACCTATTTACTAATTTATTTTTAAGGTTTCTGGTATTTATAATTCATAGTTTTAAATAGTCTAACTTTGACCAAATTCATTAAATTGAAATAAAACATTTTTGATTTGCATTGTTTTTGCANATTAAAACATTTTTGATTTGCATTGTTTTTGCAGTGAATAGAAATTTATAATATGAAATCTAAATCAAAAAATAAAATAAAATAATATATTTTTTTTTCCTAAAAATTTAACTTATCTTAACTTGGTATGGGTAACAACTTTTTTCAAAATAAAAATTTTGTTGTTTTTGCTTAATAAACCATTGCACTTTTAATAAAACATTTAAAAAAAAATAAAATATTTCTCTTTAATAACAAAAACTTAACTTGACAAAATGTTATAATACAGAAACATTTTTGAATGAAGTCATTGACTTTTGTAGTAAATATGAATCTGACAAATGAAATTTTTACCCAAATACATAAGTATACATAATAATGTATAATTATCAAATTCGACAAAGTCATTACTGAAAAATCAGTGACAAATGTAGTTTTTGAAATGACTGATTCAATTGAAGTGCTGGTTTCAAAAACAATCAGCATTTTGTATAACATACAAATTCATGCAATTTTGATCCTTAATCAGGGCTGGGTAATAAAATTAACTTTTTCATGTTTTTATATTTTGTTTGATAAATTATGTGTTAGTCATTCTTGTAGAAATTTTTTGGGATTTCAACGATTATATTTTTAAAGTGAAGTAAAAATTAATTAAATAAATACAATATTTTAATATAAATTAAAAAAATAATCTATTTTTAAATATGAATCATTTGTCATGATATGAGTATTGTTTGTAAAAAAGTCGATGTGTAATGTGTACATATCATACTTATACTTTTGTGTATTATACTGACCCAACTCTGACCTTAATAGACAAACGAGCAAAAGTGTCATTTTGTTGAGGCCCACAAAAAATATAGTATTTGATAGTTGTTAATTATTTCTATGTACACAAATTTATTCATTTTAAATGTAAGTATAGTATTAATTATAAATTTTTTGTTCTAATAATAATGTATTTATCAGAATATAGACAAGATATAATAAAAATTAGTAATTATAACTTTATAATTAAAATATAGCAAAAAATTTTTCTATACTAATATAATAACTTTATGGATTATTCAATTAAATTAAGATTACGATTGGATCCAAAAATATTTATGTAATGTAATCATTGTAGGAAAGATCTAGCAAATTTTAAGGTTAAATTTTAATGTAAAAATATTAGTAACACAATGTATTATAAGCCATTTAAAATTAAATTTTTTACTTTATTAATAACTATTTTGTAAATATTTTTGTATAGTTGATTAAATTCTCTTTAAAAGTGTAATTTTTAATTTTACCTTGTTATTTTTTTATTTTAATACAAAATAATATTGAAATGTAAATAATATTATATCTATTATTGACTGATTAAGTATTAAGTTTATTTTTTTGTATCTTGTACAGCATTAAAAAATTGAAAATTGTACCATTTTAAAAGCAATAACTGTGATTTGAATTTTTATGGTTTAATTTATCAAAATAAAATTTAATATGGTTTTGGTAATATAGTGAAATTCTAAGAATATTTAACATACTAAAAAATAAGTTTTGAATTTAAATCTATGATTTTAGTTTAAGAACAGTGATAAATGTCAAATTAATTTAAACATGAAATAACAACTAATTAGATAATTGATTTACTCTTTATTTTGAAATTAGAACTCTTTTAAATCGTATAAATTGATTCTTGATATTGTGTAAGTAGTAAATATAGTTATTAAAATAGTTAATTAACTAACATACCAATATACTGCAATAAAAATAATGTACACATTGATAGCGATGAAACTTAGCTGAGTTCTTATAGCCGATAGGAGGTTTTAATGGGATAAGTTACTTCTAACATCTCTAAGAAAGGTTAATTATTAATAATTTTTTTTTATTGAAAAATTATTAAAAAGTTATTTCAAATTTAAGTTGGTAAAAAAGTATAAAAACACTGAATATTCATTATTACCAGTATTCATAAAAATACCCGCCCTTATCTTTTTTTCAAACCTATTAAAAGGTTTGGTTTTACCTGATTAGCGGGAAAAGAAAAAAAGGGAAGTTTTTATACGCGCAAATTGAAAACTGCTCCTCTAAAATAACTAAAATACTACCATATACATATAAGTGTAATTATAACCTAAAATTAACCTTCTAAATGTAATCGTGCTTAGACTTTTACATGAATTTATTAACAGTCCTTTGCATTACGAGTGTTGTGTGCAAACCGTCAGTAATAACATGTATGTTGGTTAAACTATACATGAAACTAATATAAACGTGTTAAAAATGAATATCATAATACGTTATTGTTAATATTATAAAAATTATGGAATATTTTTCTTCAAAATTTTATGTTGAAGTACCAAGTATAATATACATATGAGCTATTCATAAAGTCACATCTGATTACTTTTATTAATAAAGCTTCACTTTCATTAATTAAATGTTTACAAAACACGTTTTACTGAAGTTTATTATATGAATTATTGAGTTGTTTTATTTGATTACTGCTACTATTAGTGAGTAATATTTTTTTTAAACAATTTGTAATTTTTTACTAACGCATCATTTATTATTCATAAATTTATATGTATATGGTTAAATGTATATATAATGTATATTAGGAGATCAGTGAAGGATATTAGGTTTTTGAAACTATATAGATACATTTTATTGAATATGAAATAAACCCCTAATTATGTTTAACAAAGNAATATGAAATAAACCCCTAATTATGTTTAACAAAGAAAAATAAAGATCATCTAAATAAAAATTTCGGTCATTTTATGTATCCTTACAAATTAGAAAATTTGATATATATATATATTTTTTAATTAATTCAATTGATGCTGACTTAAAAAAATTAAAGTTAAAAATTATAATTTTTATAATTGGGAACCCCTATTTTTAATCTGTTAATATAATAGAAAACAAATTTGTTTTGACAATAAAAAATCATTAGTAAATTGATATCATATTACTAAACTTATTATTTCAATTTATGTGCTTTTGAAACAGATTTTTGTTGTTATAGTGGTGGGAATTAATAAATAAAAAAATTATGCTTTCATTAAATAAATATCATTTTATATTAATAATTTAAAACAATTAATGTACATCTAACATGAACGGTTTTATGATTACCATTACAGAATAATAAAGAACTCAGTAAATATTTAAATAAAACATTAACGAGTTTATATAATTTGATTAAATTTAATAAACAAAGTGACCATTGGTACTAAGATTGAATTTACGAAGGTATTATTAAAATGAAAAATGTTTTAAATCCGCTGAAAAATTTAAAAAATCTTTGACCAGACAAAGGATGCATCTATTATAATATTATTGATAATAAGTCATGTATAAACTCTTCAATTTGTGTCATTTAAATAAGTACATTTTTGCTTCATGACGTCACCGTGGACACTAGCGGCATTGGGTAAAATACCGATTTCTATGTATTCTGGTAGGTGGTTCGAATCTCGTCGCAGCGGTGTTCGTAACGCGTTTTTCGAGATATGTGAGATGTGGCACTTTTCTTCGAGAGCGTGTTTGGTAACGTCGGTGAGGCCAGATATCGTACCATCACTCAATGTCCAACTAGTGTCCACGCTACCACCAACATAATTCAGGGGGGTATACTTTCTTTCCCTCCTGATTTATGTTGGTGGTAGAAAAATAATTTTGCTCGTTTTTTCTTTTTTAGATTCTTTAATATTTTCTTTTTTAAATTTGCAATTGTTTTAAAAACATGATACAAAATACTATTAATAATAATATTGATTTAAAATTATATTTTATTTTTCTAAAGATAAATTTTTGATTTATTAACTTTTAGAGCATTAAATCTTTTTATAAAATGTATATTACTATTTTATACATATATTAAGTGATATTCAAAATCACTTTATAATTATGTGATTTTGAATAGCACAACGACTGACCATGGTACAAAGGTACTTTGATATTTAGACAGAATTTCCATATACATATTTTGATAAAAATACAAGCTGTTTACGATTAAACAGATAGAACATGTATAATTTTATTGCACCTATCGTATCTTATCTTTCAAAATGAACGTTTATTAAAAGACATAATCTTATACTAAACGATAGTTAATAATATACATTGACGAAAAACCAGCCCGGATATTTTTCTTAATAACTACCATAAAAAATTATTTGTGAGCTATCATAACCTATTATTGTCATCACAGTGGAATCNGTGAGCTATCATAACCTATTATTGTCATCACAGTGGAATCAAAATACCGGTTGCACTGCCACCGATTTTATGAAACGTAATATATGACAATATTTATTCTTGAAGTCAAAATCTTTAAACAATTATAAAACGTAAACGGTTGTTCGGATAAAAAAAATTGTAAGAACAAAATTATTTGTAATTTTTTTTCTATCATATCAAATCAAAAATAGTGGTTCCCATTAAAAAAAATTATAAATAAACATTTTTTTCCCTGAAGGGATAAAAAAGAAAATTATTTAACTTCATATTATTGTAGAGTTTTATAAGCTTAGTAATTTTTCTCTTTACAAAAATTTAAAATTTTCAATTGTTACTGAGTAATCGAATGTCTTATCCTTAATGAATCACTCTGTATATAATCAAATTTTTATTTTGACTGACCAATACCGCCCGCGTGTAATGCGCCTTACGTATATATATTTATATATTCCTACCGCCGCTGACGCCGTTTATACCTTAGGTATAACGTTCCCCCCGCCCACAAAACAAGGCTATACCTAGTGTATGATACGTTTATGTACTTATGTCAACTTACTATATATATGTATGTATGAATGTGTATATATACAGAGTGGCCCACCACTTNACTTTTGAATGAGAGTGATAAGTAATAATTGCCTTATCTAATTTCTTATCATGGTATAATGCCATGTTTGTAATGTATACACAGTAATCATGAAAAGATTTATCACAATAATACTTGTATTTTTCGTTCATTATTGTTTTAAGCTTATTTTAAAAATTATTTTTAACTTTTTAGTTCGATGTGCTTTAAAAGCGTGTTTTTTTAGCTTTTGTAAACTATATTTATTTGATAGTGATTTTAATCACTGTCATATATCATTATACTTAATCCAACTATGCCATGTCACCACTGTGCCACGACCCTCCTGTGCTGGGTTTTTTTTTAATTTTTATTGTTGTGGAAATAAATATCAAATAATATTTTAAACATTAAATTTTTTAAATTATTTTATTTTAATAATAAATCCAACCCAACTTTTAATTTTATTTAATAATAAAAATCTATTGTGAGCTTTTCTTATTGAGTAGCTAGTCTCGTCGCTAATGTCTTTGTTTTAAAAAACTTTGCGCCGTCAGACAACACAGAGAAACTTACGAGTATATTTGCAATGTTTAATTTTTGTCTAGGTGATTATTGTGCCGCATCCTTTCAAGGCGCTTTCTAGCACCTGGAAACATTAGACCACCACAATTCCGCCTTCATAATTTTTTTCATATATATATAAATATTTCTGAATCTTGTTTTGGGCAGGCTAGAAGAAAATTTAAGAAATATTGGTGTCGATCACTCAATAAAATTTATACTCTTTTAAAAAAAATACTTATTCAACAGACGTAAAAATTAATAAGTACTGATTATAAATTATATTTATAATAAAATATAGAGTGTTTAAAATCTTTCACAAGTAAGATTAGTTGTAGACTTTGTATAATTAAATCTTATTATTTAAAATTTTAAATAGTTTTTGTAAGTAATTATATGGACTATGTGACGTATAGTGTAATATATGTAGTGCGTTTAATACCAAAATCAACATTGGATTACTTGAAATATTATTGCATTACACAGGACGTAAGGTAAGTACAATTTAATCTATGCTTTCGAATCTCCAACAATCTATTACGTAATAAACCATTAATAAAAATTAAATAGGAGAATTAATAATTAATAACAGAAACAACTAATGAAAAAATCATATAATAAATATATTTATTTATTTTAATTTAATTATTATTATTTATTTTAATTTATTTTATTTTTATTTTTGGTTTATTACAATTGTTAGAATCAGTTATGAGTAAATAATTTATTTCAAAGGATGTTCCATTTTTAATATTGTACCATTTATATTCATGGTTGAATGATCATTTTTCTGACTTAAGAAGTGAATTCAATATATTAACAACATTTTTCTGATTACATAATGTCGATAAAAATATGAATAAGATAAGTGACAATGCGATAATTTTTTTAAAGGTGGAGTACATTAATTGAGAAATAAATGAGTATATTTCTTTGATTACATAAAATATACAATACAAATGTAGTGTTTTGTTTAAATTTGGAACTGATACAGTTAGAATGTCACTTAAAACATAAATTGTTATTTATTAATATTTTTTTTACAAGACATAATTACTTTCTTCATTTTCCTCGTCATATTTGAATCCAAGATTGGTGTAGTAGATTTCAATAATTTTATTCACACTATTGAGAATAGTTTCATGTAAAAAAACAAATAATGGGAATTCTTCTTTGGATTTTTTTTGTAATTTTTCATTATACTGTTTAAGTAAATAATCTTTCATTATATCAATAGGAACGACATTAATTTTACAATATTCCATTAAAATAGCTTCAGAATCATTACTTAAAAATGTATATAACAATTTGTGAAATGTGCTGAACTGCAATTTAACATTATCCGCTTCTATGACTTCTAGTGCATTAGATTCTAAGTTGAAGTCAGTCAATAATTTAATAAGGTCATTTGTAATTAATGTCTTATGTTTTTTTATTATTGTGTTCATAAATTTTAATGCGCTAAGAAAGAGTGTTAATACCCTACTTACTTCTTTAAAAGTTAATATGAATGTTTCCAAAAGTTCTTTTTGAGTCTCGTAAGAAATCTCACCATTGACATACCATTCTACGTTCATAAAAGTTAACATGATACTAATCCAGTGTACAATTTTTGCGTACTCATAAGTTAACAATTGCGAACCTATTGTTTTTTGGTCATATACATTTTTTTTGGTAACAATATTCTTACTGTCAGAATCTGTTATGAGTAATTCTTTTGTTTCAAAGGATGTACCATTTCCGATATCATACCACTTGTATGCGTGATTGAATGTCCATTTTTCTGACTTAAGAAATGAATTCAATATATTAATAACCTTCTTATTACACGATGTCAATAAAAATATATCGAAAAAGATGAACAATAATGCTGAAATAGTGAACGATTTCATATTATTTGTAAAAACAATTAACAAAGTTCAATAGTAAAATTTTTATTTTTCTTAGGGAACTATTAAAAATGATACTATTTAACTGTTT
The DNA here is from genome assembly GCF_025091365.1 of Daktulosphaira vitifoliae. NCBI lineage: Eukaryota > Metazoa > Arthropoda > Insecta > Hemiptera > Phylloxeridae > Daktulosphaira > Daktulosphaira vitifoliae. Next base: position 7,776,753 of record NW_026099572.1, read on the forward strand.
TGAACTGTAAATAAAAGTTTTAAAATCTTTAATCATATATCATTTAATGTCACTTTAATGTATTTGCTATAGTTAATAAATTTATATGATTTATTTTAGCTTCGATGCGAAGCTGAGACGGGATTTTTTTTTCTATGATGTGTTTTTTTTTTTGCGTCTGTTATCACTTTTTCTCATTCTCACCGAACGGATATCTTTCAACGATACGCCAAAAGATCACAAATCGTATCTAGTCGAAGACATTACCCTCAAAAATTGAAAAAATTTCCCTCGTTCCTCGTAAATTGATGAAACCTCCAAAAAATTTACAAATTTTCGAAATTTTAGAAATTTTTTTTACTAAAAACTGCCATAACTTTTTCAAAAATAAACATATAAATCTATATTTTTTTATAGAAGCTTGATATCTTTATCTATCATTTGGTATATATTTTTTGTAAATCTGATACTTAACCTGCCCACAGGAGGGGATTTAAAAAGACAACTTTTTCACAAAAAATTAACTTTTTCAATATAATTTTTGAAAATGTTCCGGACACTTTTATATATATTTTAAATTAAAGCTAATGTAATGTACTTTATTATGGAAAAAAAAAAAAATTGACCTCTGGTCTTGTCTTCGTGGTGAAAATGGCTACCAAATGTTATTTTTGTGCGAAAATTCTCGATTTTTTATTTCACATTTTTTACTTTATAATGCTATAACTTATTGAAAAGTATAAGAATCAACACAATTTTTTATGAGAGATAAAATTTTTTAATAATCCTTTTTTCATTTGACATACATTATCTTAATCAAGATATTAATAAGGAACTAGCAGATAATGTAGCTTTTGGAATAATCCATCAATTTTTTTAATTTAAACACTTTCTAAAGATTTTCATAGAAATGTTTTTTTTTTTATAGTGATTTTAATCACTGTCAGATATCATTATACTTGATCCAACTATGCTACGTCACCATTGTGCTGGGTTTTTTTTTGTTTATAAACATTTTAACGCTGAGTATTTTTTTATCAATCTAAATAAAAAAAAAAAACGGTAGCACAGTGGGGTCGAGGCACAGTATAGACGTGGCATAGATGAGATAAGTATAGATGATATCTGACAGTGATTAAAATCACTATCATAAGAAACGCTTCGATGCAAATCTGTAGATAGTGTTTCCTTTAGAGAAATTGGTGAAATATTTTAAAAGCAACATGAACTCTTATTTCTTTAATTATATCCTGATTAGTAGTTCTTTGATTTTAAAATATAATATATGAATAAATACTAATTATAGTTTTTAAATTTAGTATGAAATTGTGAGGCCAGCTATGATGTATGGTTCATAGTGTTGGGCGGTTGATAAGAAAGTAGAGCAGAGAATAAGTGTAGCAGAGATGAGAATGCTTAGTTGGATGAGTGGAGTGACTAGAGAAGATAGGATAAGGAACGAGCATATAAGAGGAAGTATAGGTGTTGCGTCAATCGTGGATAAGATGACAGAAAATAGACTTAGATTGTTTAGTCATGGTATGAGGAAAGAAGAATCGAAAGCTGTAAGAACAGTTATAGAAATGAATGTTGAAGGAAGAAGAGATAGAGGAAGACCAAAAAAGAGATGGAGGGATGCTATTGAATGCGATTTGAGGACAGCTGATGTGAGCGTAGAAGATGTGGGAGATCGTGTCAAGTGGAAGCTTAGGATAAGGGTGGCCGACCCCAAGTAGTTGGGATTAAGGCAAAGAAAAAGAAAAATATTACCAGATATTCCGGTGGCAATTGACATAATATGATTGTTATTTCGGAATGTACAATTTAGCGTTTAGTTGGGTTTAAATAATATAGCGTCAAATCAATTACCTACTCTATCGGTTGTATCTCAATATACACTACACTTTAATGATACAATAAATAAATAAACTCACACATACACACATATGCATTTATAACATTGTGTCTAATGTAAGTATAACATGATAAAAAGTAACCGTAAAATGAAAAAAATGGAATATAAATTTTATTACTCATATTAAATGTAATGTAACTCGAAAAATATTTGTTTAAATGAAAAAATATAAGATTATATTTTTATTTATAATTGTCTTTTAAACAACTTTTGTGCGAAACTTTTTTTTGTAAGTTAAATATTTTTTTTTGAGAAAATTAAGAAAGCTCATATTTTTGAACTTTTGCGAGGATTTAAAAAAAAAGCTCAATTCCAATCTTGAGGACTATTAGTATGTCATTATACATATTTTAATTCAACTTTTAAAAAAACAAAATTTTTTCCGCAATTTTTCCTTTGTTGACAGGCCTAGATGTCAATTTTAAACTTGTAATTGAGCTAAAAGTTATGGTAATATATTCAATTTATTTTACTATAAACTTTCATAAATCTTTATCAAAAATTTTTCATCAACTTTAAAGAACCAAAAAAATAGGTTAAAATTGAAAATTTGGACTGATTATTTTTAACATATTAAAAATCAAATCAGTAATAATTTGAAAACAAATTTTTTTTTCTTTTAATTATTATTTTATATATATAATTAGTAATAATATAAAAAATTAGAAGTGATAGAAATAGTCTACTTGCAGATTTGAAAACAACGCGAAAATTTGATTTAGAAAAGTATATTTTTGCTTCTGATGAAAGTTCCTTGTAGTCCAGTGCATTTTTTTATAGTAACAAACAGTTTTTATTGAAAATTATTGTATCAAGCCCTTTAAATTTTTATACACGTAAAAGTAAAGCAAAATATAACTTCTTTATTATTTTTATAATTTCTCCGTTTAAATTACAATATTAAATATCAATTTCATACTAAATTTAATAATTATAATTAGTATATATTCAAATATTATATTTTAAAATCAAAGAACTACTAATCATGATATAATTAAAGAAATAAGAGTTGATGTTGCTTTTGGAATAATCCACCAATTGCCTAATTAAAACAAAAAAAAAAAAAGTTTGTTGGGAATTTTTTCTGCTATTCTGCAAAATTACTCCTTCGTTGACTAGAATGAATCATTAAATAGAAAATTTTATGAGAATTAAAACAATGTTATTTTTAAGATTAATATGCAGTCAGAAAGTTTTATAATTATTATTTATTGTAAATTTATCAGAAAAACTCATTATTTTTTGCATTTTTATCGTAATAGAACACTTAAATAGAAATCATAGTAATCATTTCTAAGTAATTTTTGATATTTAAAAAGATTCTACTATTGAAATATCCAGAACTGAATTAATTTTAATGATTTACTTTAACTAAAAAAAAAAAAGTTAATATTTTGAATCCCTCTTGTGGGCAGGTAAAGGGTTAGATTTATAAAAAAAACCAAATGATAGATAAAGACATGCATCTAAATAAAAAAAAATATACTGATTTGGTCATTTTTGATAAAGTTATAACAATTAACAAAGTTATAAGTTTTATACACTGGACTACAAGGAACTTCCATCAGAAACAAAAATATACTATTCTAAATCAACTTTTCGCGATGTTTTAAAATGTGCAATTAGACTTTTTCTATAACTTCTAAGTTTTAATATTATTAAAAAATAGTTTTTACATATAAAAAAAAATAATTAAGAACAAAAAAAATTGTTTTAAATTAATACTGATTTGATATAATATTTAATATTAATTTGATTATTAATAAGTTAAAAATAAGGAAAATGACATATTTAACCTATTTTGTTAATCGTTTAAAGTTGATTGTTGTAAATGTTTATAATAAAAAAAAAAAATTTATTTTACCATAACTTTTAGCTCAATTGGTAAGTTTGACATTGACATAATTAAATAGAAAATTTTATGACAATTAAAAAAATTGTATCGTTAAGATCAATATGCAGTCAGAAAGTTTTATAATTACTATTTATTGTAAATTTATCAGAAAAGCTCAATATTTTTTTGCATTTTTATGGTAATAGATAACTTAAATAGAAGTAATAGTAATAATTTCCTAGGAACTTTTGTTGTTTGTTGAAAAGATTCTATAATTGAAATATTGAGAACTTAATTAATTTTAATGATTTACTTTAACTAAATGTACCAATCAAAACAAAGTTGTTAAAAAGATTTACTCAATTGAGTGTATTATAAAATTTGATTATATTTGTAAAAATCAATTGTTAATTCAGGAGAAAAAACAATCATTTTTTTTAGAAATGATTTATATAGCAACATGTTACAAAAAAAAATTGTAATATTATAGTCTAGTAGTAGCACACACAAATAGAGTAAAAAAATTATTAAATTACAAAGTAAAATGATTTAATTTTGTAGTTGAAACCTATCATATCAAACTTCATTCGTTAATAAATATTTTGAAAACATTAGAAATTAATGATTTTAATTGTCTTTATGGAGACGATGTAATAACTAACTGTTTAATTGATAAATTAGAATTTTTTTTTCAATTTTTGAGAGTAATATCTTCAACTAGATACGAATTGTAGTAATTTGACGTATTGTTGAAAAAAGTAGGTCAAGTTAGAGCAGAGAAAATAAATGATAGTCACAAAAAAATATCTTCTCGGCTTTGCATCGAAGCGAAAACTTAAAATATAGTAAAATAATTTTAATACGAATAAGAAATTTCTTCTTGCAAGGGGCGACTAAAGTGATGGGATCCTTGATCTTTATTGAAGTTATTGAATCTAAATGTGATAAAAATCAAACGAGTTAAAATTTATACTAACTTAAAAAGAATTAAGAAAAAATGCAAAAAATTCATTGCCATATGCGGGTTGGAACCTCGTACCCCAAGCGTGTAAAACATAAATTTTACCAACTCGGCAACCGTACGTTGCTTCCGGCGGTTGAAAAATTGGCTATTTAAGCTAGTTCAAATTTCAAAGTTATTTTTCTCGACTTAAAAGAAACAAACATATTTAAATAAGTTTAACTATCTATACTATATCAATTTTAATTTATATAATATTTATGAAAATCTGTACTCCCCTTGTCAGGTATTTTAAAATAAAATAAAATACAAAACCCAGAATTTTAACACAAAAATAGCATATTTTTGCATACGGTAGTCATTTTTACCATGAAGACAAATCCAGAGGTCAAATTTTTTTTTTTCACATTAAAGTATATTACATAAGCTTTAATTTAAGATATATTTAAAAGTGTCAGTATTTCCGGAATACTTTCAAAAATTAAATTGAAAATATCGTAGTAACAATACGCATGTTTAAAGTTTTGACCCCCCTTGTTAAAGGGGTATGATCCGATTTACAAAAAAAGCGTGCCAGATGAAAGGGGTATATCAATATTTATTATAAAAAAATAATAATATAGATCCATACATTTTTCCAAAAGTTATATAAAATATAAATTAAATAATATAACATATAAAATCGAGATTTTTTTCACGGAAATCGTACGTTTTTCTTTAACTTTGATGTCCGTTTTCACCACGAAGACAAGTCCAGAGGTCAAATTTTTTTTTTTCAAATTAAAGTATATTACATAAGCTTTAATTTAAGATATATATAAAAGTGTCAGTCTTTCCGGAACATTTTCAAAAGTTAAGTTGAAAAAGTTCTACTTTCTATACGCATTTTAAAAGGTTTGCACCCCCCCTGTATAAAGGGAAATGGTCCGATTTTAAAAAAAAGTATGTCGAATGAAAGAAGTATATATAAAGTATTTATCATTAAAGAATAAAGTTGATTCATGCATTTTTTAAAAAGTTATAGCAACATAATGTTAAAAAATGTAAAATATAATATCAAGAATTTTTTCACAAAAATAGCATATTTTTGCATACGGTAGTCATTTTCACCATGAAGACAAGTCCAGAGGTCAAATTTTTTTTTTTCAAATTAAAGTATATTACATTAGCTTTAATTTAAGGTATATATAAAATTGTCAGTCTTTCCGGAACATTTTCAAAAGTTAAGTTGAAAAAGTTAATTTTTTGTAAAAAAGTTACCATTTTGAAACCCCATCCTTTGGGCTGTTAAAGGGTCAAATGTTCACAAAAATATATAAAATGATAGGTAATTATCTAAGGTATCTATAAAAAAAAAAATTATATTGATTCGGTCATTTTTAAAAAAGTTATGGCAATTTTAAGTAAAAAAAATTGAAAAAATATCGAAAATTAGCGATTTTTAAATTTGTAATTTTTTGGGGGATTTCCCCCGTTTACGGGGAACGAGGGAATTTTTTTCAATTTTTGAGGGTAATGTCTTCGACTAGATACGATTTGTGATCTTTTGACATATTGTTCATCAAAATCGGTCCAGCGAGAGCTGAGATTGAGCGTTCACAGACACAAAAAAAAAAATAAAAAAAAAATAAAAAAATAAAAAAAAAAACACATCATAGTAAAATTAATACCTTCTCAGCTTCGCATCGAAGCTAAAATTAATTGCAATATCTATTTACGACACTTGAATAATATAATGATACCTAGTTATGATATGAGTTTTCACCTTTTAGCATTTTATATTTTTGATTTATAAATAAGTTATAAATATTCTAATATATTATTTGGATAAAAGAATAGCTGTAGATAAATATTAAGGATATATTTCAAGTGTAAATTTCATGNTGGATAAAAGAATAGCTGTAGATAAATATTAAGGATATATTTCAAGTGTAAATTTCATGTTAACTGACATTATAGGTATTATAAATAATTATTATAATTAAAAATTTTCTGCAACATTTCAGTATATTTTTAACTAAATTGCTAGATATTTTTTGTATGATTTATATTCTTAAGATAAATGTTTCTTTTAATGTATTTACTGTAGTATAATAATAAATTTATATGATTTATTATTTTGTTTATGAATACTTCGACACTGAAAATTTTTTTTTAACGATTAAAATAAAGTATTTACCGCAACGCCTTTTTGCTACATTTTAAAATGTACTATAATTCATATTTTTAAACTATTATAAGAATAATATAGTATTATTGATATTCACTTAAAATTTTTTTTGCCCATAATGCATGATGTTTAATTTTGCAAGTATTATAAGTTCAGCCCTTCTACCACCTGACCGGTCGCCCGCCCGCATCACCCCGTCCTCGTCCTCCTTAGCAGCAGCATCGGGAGACGACGATTCCTGCTTTTCTGCGCTGTCTCTGCATTCCACATAAGCCATATAGTCGACGGTTTGTCGGAGACCGCGCCCCATTGATATCATTACCCCGCTGTCTTTATAGCGGGATAAGAGCTCTGAGGCGACGAGACAAGCCACGCCCATAAGGCGTTCAACTGCGGCTTCTCCTCGGCGACTCGAAATGCATTTGTCGATGAGCTTAGCTCTCTGGTTGGGCTCATCGACATCTTCAAGCGGGTCGTACTCTATAACCCTTTCCGGAGCAAACGAACATCCGTCGTCCAGGTCCCTCTGCATCATGCCTAACACAGTGGACACCGAACTCGGCGAACCCCTGGACGAGCCTCCACGCCTCCCGGCTCCTCAACATCAGGTCCACCATGGACCCGACTCGAAACGTGGACCCTAGTCGAGACTCCAAAGAGTCCCGTTCCTGGGCCCACGCCTCGCACTGGAAGAGGGTGTGCAAAGCGCTATCAGCCTCTCCCGGGCGATCCGAACAGTGGTCGCACGTCGGCGCGGCTGCTTTACGAATACGGTGTAAGTACTCGTTAAAGCAGCCGTGGCCGGACATCACTTGGGTGAGACGATAAGTCATCTCACCGTGAGTCCGGTCCACCCACCTGTCCAGCCGATCGGGTCCTATGAGGGACCTGGTCCACTCGCCTCTCGTTTCCTCCGAAATCCTAGCCGGCCCTGGAGACTCCGATTCCCCTGGAACGGTAACCGTTTTATTTAAATGGTTTGCTCCCATGTTTGGTTTTACGGGTGTCCTTCCCTGCGTTTTACCTGCCGACAGGGGATTAGTTTTCGGTGTTACCTTCACCTAGGTGGTTGCCTTACCCCCGTTGCGCTGCGTTACAGTGCTGGCGTGATCGGGCTCTACGGGGCTACGAAACGTCGATGCGAGCGCAGTGTCCTTAGCTCGGGGAATCGGGCGCGTCCTCAGGTTGCGGATAGAGAAACGGCCTGCAGATATGCAGGTTAGCCGCGAAATAAGCAGTCCATTCATTTGGACTGACGAATAAGCGGTCGCGGACAGCGAGCCCCTCGATCGCTCGTTAACCCTGCAGATATGCAGGGTAGCCGTGATATAAGCCACTCCTCAGACTGGACGAATAAGCGGTAGCGTTCGAGGGAAACGGGCAGGTGGGCCCGATAGCCTGGTAAGGCGACCATCTAGGTGGAGGTAACACCAAAATCAAATCCCGTGGCGACACGTATGTCGCAAGGGTTAGAATAAACCCCAAAAAATCAACCATGGAGAGGAAGACAGAAGTTACAGAAGTGACGGTTCCAGGAGGGTCGGATACTCCAGGACCGTCTGGGGAGGGTGTCTCTACAGGCCCAAACCGGTCGTCATCTAGCGACTGTACCAAAACTGTTGGACTGGTGAGGCGGGACCAGGGGGCGTTCGCGCCCAAGCTACTGTCGGAGGATGTGCCAAGCAGGCATCCTCCAGTGACCTTCGGGTCACTGAGGCTACTGCTGGAGGGTTGATAATCTCGGCGGAGATGATTGAGGAATGGTCGGATATTCGAGATCGCTTCTGCGATGGAATACCGCTGACGCAGTAAGAATACAACTGCTGGATGAACTTGCGCCAACGCATAATCAGCGAAGAAGGCACGGAGCATTGCTTACCACACAGGAGACTAAGAAGCTTGGAAGGCTTCCGAAATTCTGTGTTGATGGTGTTGGGAATGATGGAGAAGGAACTTGCTAATGGCGGAGTATTTGCCCCGGAGAAGGAAGTAGAGTATAATCCCCTTGAAGACGTCGAGGATGACGAGGAGAGAGTTGCCGTCATGGGTAGCTGTATCTCCAGTCGTCGAGGGGAGGGTGCGGCGGATCGGGTCAATAACGTGGCCCGACTGGTCGCCGCCGAATTGCTCTCCCGCTACAAAAGCAATAAGATGATGGAGTTAATGGGACACGGTCTGCGACAAGCAACCGAGCTATATGAGTATAAGCGCCGCNTGGTCGCCGCCGAATTGCTCTCCCGCTACAAAGGCAATAAGATGATGGAGTTAATGGGACACGGTCTGCGACAAGCAACCGAGCTATATGAGTATAAGCGCCGCCAAGCGGAGGGGGACTGCGTGGTGTGCCAAAGAAAAGGCTCTTTTGCGTCTTCCGCCGTCGCTGCTCAAGACGAGGAAGATGATGCTATGCGAGCCGGGGACGGACCAGGCGGGAAGGAGGCGGAGCCATCTTTAGGAGAAGAAGGCACGTCTGCTCTACGCCGTGAAAAGTCTCCGGCTCTCAGACTCCTCATAGAGGAGACGCCTCCAAAGCACCATCCGGGGAAGAGGAGGCCTTCGTTGCGGGCTGACGAGAGCGACGACGAGGCCACGTTCGACGTCGGCCTCAACCACGTCGTTGCTCTTGCCAGAACCGCGGAGGTCGAGGGCAGCCTCATGAAAGAGGTGCCAGACACGCATCTGACATTCCTCTTAGAGCAGATATCTCGGACGTGCCAGGCTCTGACTGAGTTAAGGTTTAAGCCGAGCCTCGCAGGAAACGTAGAAATGACACAGCGGAGGAAATGACTGCGAATGCGACCATGGTCAATGAAGTCGCCGACCAAGTCAAAGTACTCCGTTGTGTCATCGACAAACGGAGGGGCATGGGTGTCCACAGAGAGGTCCAGGAAGCAACGAGGAAACTTGAAGCGATACTGGAGAAGGAAAAAAGAGGAGGGCCGTCGGCGTCGGGCGTTGGGGACCACCAGCCCTCACCTGATGGAAGATTCGGGCCACGAGCTCCTGATGTCACGGCTCCAACCAAGAGGTCGACCAAAGAGGCGGGTACGCAAACTGCGGAGGACCCTTCGGTGATCGAACCCGCGGTGGCGGAGAAGCCGAAGAAGCAGAAAAAGAAGAGGAAGAAGGAGACAGCGGAAGGCTATCTCCTTTGTGTCTTCTTTGGACGCTATTCCACAAGCCGTAGCTTCTCAGTCGGCTGCCCCGCTGGAGGTGGCTCCTCGGGCGCAGGCACCGGGAAAAGAGAACAACTGGGCGGCTGTGGTCAGAAGGAAAGGGAAGACAGTCTCCACCACCCACCCGTGCAGATGAGCTGAACCCGATCACGAAAAGAAGAAACCCGTGCTCCCACGGCGACCACTGAGGAAACAGGTGGTCATCCTAGGGACCACTCAGGAAGGGGCGTCGATGGTCGACCTCCTCAAGAATGCCAAGGAGGTGGTAAACCTGCAGGAGATAGGTGTGGAAGTCACTGGCTCCCAAAGGACCAAGGCCGGAGAGATCCTGCTAGAGATCGGCAATCGTGAGAAAGCCGATCTTCTTGCAGGGATCCTGAAGGAGAGACTCAGCGACAGAGCTAAAGTGCGTCGCCCAGTAGCCATGACCTCGATCATGCTCGTGAGATTAGAAGAATCCGTTGACGCTGCCGAACTGGAAGGGGTTCTGAAACTCCTGCACCCGGATCTCTCTGAAGTGAGAGTTCCGGAAATAAGCTGCGAGTAGCGAAGAGGAAGATCCGTGCGCCTGAGAGTTCCGACCAGTGCGGCCTACAAACTGGCCAAACTCAAAAAGGTCAGGGTGGGCTGGGATACGTGTCGGATCAAGGTGATGGACGCCAATGGAGTTGTACCCAGGTGTTACAGATGCCAAGAGATGGGGCACATAGCAAAAGACTGCGAAGGACCCGACAGGACAGCTCAGTGTTTCACCTGCCATGAGGAAGGGCACATTGCCCGTGATTGCCGGATGAAGAAATGAAAAACTGTTTATTTCTTTTATTTTTTTTAGCCTAAGGTTTTATTGTGGGCCGAATGGCTAAAATTGGGGAGGTAGAGCTCCCCACTAACTGTTAGTATGTAAGTTAGTATAATGTACAATTCGAGTTATGTTGTTTGTTTTAATAAACGATGGAGGCCGGGGAGAGGCAATGCTTAATGGCAGTTCCTCCCCGGTTTTCGATTTCAGAAGAAAAAAAAAAGGTGGTTGCCTTACCAGGGTATCGGGACCACCCGCCCTTTATGAAATTACCTTCGATCGCTACCGCTTATTCGTCCACTCTAGGAGTGGCTTATATCACGGCTACCCTGCATATCTGCAGGGTTAACGAGCAAACGAGGGGCTCGCTGTCCGCGACCGCTTATTCGTTAGTCCAAATGAATGGACTGCTTTTTTCGCGGCTAACCTGCATATCTGCAGGCCGTTTCTCTATCCGCAACCTGAGGACGCGCCCGGTTCCCCGAGCTAGGGACACTGCGCTCGTGCCGACTTTTCGTAGCCCCGTAGAGCCCGATCACACCGACACTAGCGCAGCGCAACGGGAGACCAAACTCATGGCCACTTTGAAACCGAAACAGCGGTACGTCGTACACTACATTAATCTTAAACAAGCAATCGCACACGGACTGCAAGTCGATAAAGTATGTATAATAACCTTATAAACTATAAACGATGATATTACTATAAATATTTGTTCTGTAGGTGCATCGTGTTTTAGAGTTTCAACAAAGTGCTTGGTTGAAACCATATATTGAGTTAAACACTGAAATGCGGAAACAGGCGGCAAATGCTTTTGAAATAGCGTTTTTTAACTAATGAATAATGCCGTCTTTGGTAAGTGCATGCTCTATGCTAAAGCAGTTGTAGGTTATTTGATAAATTTTAACATTTTATAGGAAACCATTAAACCATTGAGAACATCCGGAAGCGTACCCGCATTGAGCTAATCTCCAGTCCCGAACGTCTAAGCAAGCTCGTAAACCAACCAACCTTCAACGACTGTATCAAATACGGTGAAAGGTTGTGCGCCGTCATAATGGACACAAAGATGGTCAAGTTTATCAAACCTATATACGTCGGTTTAGCAGTGCTTGACATTAGCAAGACACTAATGTACAAGTATTTCTACGACATATTGAAACCACATTATGGCAGTGCAATCGAATTGGTTTACATGGATACTGGTGAGTACAACCGTACAAAATAGAAATAATTTTAAAATTGAGAAATTATTTCGTAGAAATATTTTTTATAATATTTATATATTTTTTAATTTTTCTCAGACTCCTTCATATACCTGCTCAGAGTAGGCGACGTCTACCAGGATTTAGCTGATAGCCCCGATTTACTGGTGCACGTGGACGCATCTAGCCTGCCCCCAAGGATCACCCTTACTACTCCACCGATAGAAAGAAGATGCCCGGCCTGCTTTCAGACGAAACCGGTGACCTCACCATCTTTGAGATCGCTGCACTTCGATCAAAGTGCTACGCATATGACATGGAAGGTAGCGAACTCATAAAAGCTAAGGGGATCTGCGGACATGTCCAACCGGAACCATCTGTCTTTGGACGACTAAAAACGGTGTTTGTTCAATGACGATGGTGATGGTGACGATGCGTCAAAACGAGCATTGGCTGGAGAGAATGCCCGTGCGGTCATCGGAGTGATACTTGGTGGGGAGTCTCCACCGACATTATCGCTACCATACACTCCATACCAACAGAACGTGTCAATCCGTTCATTTGAGCACGAGGTACGCACTTAACGTACAACCAAGTTGGCGCTTAACCGTTTCGATGATAAGCGCTACACGTTCGACAATAGAATCGAAACGTTGGCCCACGGTTATTATGCTATACCACCACTGGAAGACCTATTGTTTTTAAGTTATTATTATTGTAAAAAAATATCGCCAAGAATTGAAAATATTTTTTGTAAATATACATGTATTAGTATATATAAATATATATATATATATATATTTATATACTACAACGTTTTTTTCTGTTCTGTACAGTACAATAGTTGTACGTGTAAGTATGCCATAGTATTTAAGCTATAATTACGTAATGAGAGATGTCACATTTTGATGGTAAGCTATAAAGTATTATCCACCAAAACTCTAAGAATACCCTACGGTATTTTACATGCATATGATATTATATAGCTAGGTTTATGACCATGTTTTTAAACTTTCTGAAGAATTAAGAAGAAGAAAAATGATTTGAATTTCATACAAAATATAGTTTTTTTATATGATGTTATTAGAGAAATAAAATCCTAGATAATGATCATTATTTTAAACATTATTTTATAGTCTTTGTATCCATTAATATTTTAATTACAAATTTCGTTAAAAATGAGATTTTCACTATGTCTCAGTATAAATATGTGTTAATAATAACAGCACTATTTTGTCAATGCAACATACGTTTATTTTAAAGAATTTTTTTTATAAATTATATACATGTTTTAGATACTTGTCATTTTACGACGGATAGCTATTACTAACAACTACTGTTGGTATTTCTTGGTTTTTTGTACTTGATGGTATGATTGTTTCCGACTGTATATTTGCATCTGTTGGATCATCGGCCAGCGACCCAAAAAATGTCAAGCATACGTTTTCTCCATTAGAGGACTGAAAAAAATGATATATATTTATTAAATACGATTTACTCGATTAGAAAAAAAAAAATGTAACTCACCATTTCTTTAGTATATTCTTCCAGCATCGTTCACCGTTGTTCCAACTGCTGGCTCGCAAATTGTTTTATTTAGCTTATGTAGCTCAGATCGCTATTGGATAAACTGTTTCTAACATATACATTTGTTTTCCACATTTACTTCATACTGTGATTTCATATATTGAGCCAACTGTTGTAGAACCAATGGTTGAACTACAGTCATCTTTTGATTGATAGTCTCAAAGATACAACATTCCAAAGCGCTGAGTTTTAAAATGTCTGATCGGGTGAGTAACACTCGGCATTCATCTTGTGCTTGTGATTCAAAGACTAGCGAAGACTCTCCTTGAAACGTAGTTTTTGAGAGTGTGACGTATTTATCCTTGAGTAAAATAACCCTTTGTCTTGATACCGGGTCGAGAATTAACGACAGAATATTACCGTATATCAACGTATAAATCCATTGTAGGAAATCTATCGTTATAAGTATGTAACGGGTTGACGATAGTAAACGAATAGTTACGTTAAATCGATATTTTAGATCCAATCTTATCTGAACGAATTTACGAGGATTGAAACGTAATCAGTGCAATCGATTAATTCGCTGTGAGGTTTGGGTTTAACAAATGTTTGTTTGTTATGGAATTTAGCAATTGTAGCGAGAGAACCAGCCATTCTTAAAGGATACAAATATCGACTTAACACATTACCAACAAGGTAAAGCAACGTCTGTTTATATAGAAAATCTTATAACGATTAGAGCGCTATGTATACACCACGGTGAAATTATTAACTAATTTAAACCCAATAGCAATTAATAGTCTAATTGTACCGATAGATATGTTACAAACAGTTGTAAACACAGGCAGACGGGGTTCAAACAGGATGAACAGNATCTACCGACCGCCGGATAAGACGAACTTGTGTTATCGTCAACACTAATGAGTGCGACGGTGGACAGCTGATAATCACGACCGGATAACGTGCTGATTCACGGTAAATGAATAGTGCGCTATTACGGGTCGTGTCATGTTTGGTAAATTTACACAGTGTCCCTACTACTTTTATAAACAGCCTACTACATACCATACATAGTACAACGTGCTACAAATACCATAGCGTATACTAAATTTGCTGTATATATTTAATGTGTAAAACTCCTCTTTGTATTGCTTAGTACTACAGACTTATATTTAATATTCATTATGCACAAAGATATTAAGTGTAAAGTGATAAATACGACAAAATCGTATAAAATAAAAATATTATATTTTATTGAATTTTAAATGTTACAAGTTTATAATAATAAGTTTTTTTTTTTTTTATATATAAATAAGTTTAAAAAACAAGGGAAAATATTAACAAATTATTGAAAATCAAACAAATATGCATTTCCACTTTTGCCTCTATATAATAAATGTAATTTGTTGTCATCATTGTTGATATTGTAAGCTTCGATTTCTTCATTAGTTAATTTCAATCTCGGGATAAACACATTCATATTGTTGAATAGACAACCAACAACGATAACCCCATTTCGTGTGCTTGTTTTTTTCATAGATATGACTTTGTATGGCGTGTGTTTCTTTAGATCACTTAATATTGAATATATTTTTATGTAGTCTGATCATTCAACTGTTTCTTTAATTGCTCCATTCTAAAATTATAAAATTAATAAAGTTTTAAACAACTCTAAACATAAACTAGTAACCAAAGTCAGTTGAAAACAGTTTAAATGAAAAATATATATAAATGTATTACTTACTTTATTTTATATCAAAAGACAACAAGTCATAGAAATTCTTTAGGACAACTAAATGAAATAATCAGACAAATGATTATTAGTATAATCGCTTTAGAAAAGATAGTGAGTGAATGATTCTGAAATTGATGTGACGTTCTTTTAAAGGGGTCGAAGATCTTGTTTAGACAAGTTTGGATTGGTTTGAATAGGTTCAGATACTACACAAACGATGTTGGAAATATGCTTAGCTATGCATCTGATAAACGATGATAGCAATTGTTCTCATAAAATGCGTAGGCGTGAAAAAAGACAACGTTGCCATTTTTCTCATAAAATGCATCCGACGCGGGAGTGGGGAAGGTCAACTCTGTGAAATCATACCTGTGTTCCTCGTTAAAATATTTTCGATCAACGCGATATTTGTGGTCTCCCTTGACGTGTCTCGCCAAAATGGACCACTTGAAACAAGACTGATCGAAATTCTGTGGGTTGATGATTGCTTTTCTTTGATTAATCTCTGGTGGGACAGGAATATATGATGAGCCGGCGAGGGGCGTATATTTGTATACGCTGAGCATAAGGCCGTCGATATGCGTTAGCGTTAACCCGCTACCCCTACCAGAGTACGCATCTTCCACGACAAGCATAACCTCAAAATCTTCATCGACTGCACACCCGATAACCGTTTCGGATATTAATACCCTAGCCCCTGTCTTAAAGGCACAGTCTTCAGGCGGTGCTTCTGATCGTGGTATATGGTATGAGGCCTCCAATTTGAGATTATACTTGATCAGACGGTTACCTACGATTTCAGCGAGTCTGGCCACCAGCTCGGGTATAACGGCGCGCAGAAATTCTCAATAGTTCGCAAAATTTTCCACGTTCTTTCGGTAAAACCAAATGGCTCCCCGCTCCAATGCGGAATCGATCTCGGTGAAATCACTGGTATCCGTCAATTGCATACGTAACCTTTTCGACCTAACTGCGCTGTTGTTAGCCCTACTACGCTTAGCCGCCTGACGTGACGAAGCAGATGTAAACGAGGTAGCTTTAATAAAAAATAAAATAAATAATTTATTTATTGGAAAAAAAAAATAATAAATACAAATAATAGGGGTTGTAAAATTAAAGAGATATTAAAATGTTAATAATAGTAAAAATCTACATACCTGGTACAGAAGACGTTTGCTGATTCATCATTTTTTATTTGCGTGTGTAAAATATTAAAATAATAAATTTATAGCTTTCAAATAATCAACTGTGCATTAACGTCAATTAAACACATATGTGATAGGATACAGAGCGTTTAACTGGTTATATAGTAAAATAATAAAATGAGTAGGCATGAAAAAGGCAACGTTGACATTTTAAAATGCATCCGACAGTGACCATTAATATATGGAAACATCTTTGATGTTTAAAATATGCTGACCTAAGCGTCTTGTAGACGATTATAGCAATTGTTCTCATAAAATCCTGACACCAATGAGCGTTTTAATATAGTAATACCCTTGTTGTTGGAAATAAATGTATAATGAAAATGATCATTACTGTGCGATGATCTCTTTGATGTTTGAAAAATGCTTACCTCAGCGTCTGGTAGGCAATGATAAAAATTCTTAGAAAAAGATAACTTTGATAAAACACAGATGGCAATTATAAAATGTAAATGGTAATGTGGGTTATAATATGGCGGTACCTTTAATGTTGGAAATATGCTTAGCTATGCGTCTAGTTGCCAATGATAAAATGTTTAGAAATTATTTATTATGTACAATCTATAGACGTGCGACAAGTTTGTTTACGTCGGGTTTTATTCGTACCCCTCCCATTAGGTTAGTTTAAGTTAAGTTTCATTACCCCTTCGCTCATTAGGACTTGTTGAAGGAAGAGGAGATCCCCCTCACGCCACGACTAAGGTTAGTTTTCATTGGGTTTCACCAATTGTGCTTACCTCACACCCAATTCGGTTTTCCAACTTAGGTGTTATCACCGAAGTGTAATTATCAACGATTGTATGTAGGACGTTCTCGACGGTGACAATTACTTGATTGTAACCAATGATAACATCATAGAATTTGATAACAAGTAGTCAAGGACAAGTGTGGTGGTGGCGGCCGATACTTGACGTACACTATTTCAATGTAATGTATACATTTAATGTTAAACGCAGTGAAGACTCGTGGGTTGCGACTTTAAATGTAGTATCGCTAGATATAGGTATAAAAAATTGTCAAATTAAATATAATAAAATAAAACGCTATACACATATTATTATTTTAAAGGCGCAGTAGAAAATAATAATAATAATAATAGCGATTATACTATTATAGCAACCGATAACGACGAACATAGTTAATTCTAAAAATATATTACCAATTATAGTAATTTTATTAATTATATATATATCATTAATAGTAATATACTAATATTAACGAAATGCTTTTCCAAGCATCTGGTAGGCAATGATAAAATACTATGTAAAAATAAAAATGCTGACGTCTATGAACGTTATAATACAGCGGTACCTTTGATGTTGGAAATATGCTTACCTAAGTGTCTGGTTACCCATGATAAAATTCTTAAAAATTATAATGCCATAACGACAGACGTTGTCATTGTTTTCATAAAATGCAATGTCAAGTTTATGTCAAGATTCATTACCTCCTATGTAGGAATTTTTAACGGACACCCCTGTAGCGTTAATATTAAGTAATTGACCTATACTATTTCAATGTAATGTGTACGTTATCAGCTTACATGAGGTTTATATTACCCTCCAGTAGATGACATCGTAGGAGGATAACAACCATTTTCGAATGGCTACCTCCCCCACCGCTGAAATGAAGTTATTGTGCGCATGCGCACTTTAAACCGCCATTTTGATTGACCTTAACACCACCACCTTAGTCACATATTACTCCTATCATCGTGAGACCACACCTCCCCTTCCCAGCTCTATGATAAGACCACGCCTCCCTTTACTCAATCTATAATAAGATAACGCCTTCTCCTTAACCCCACCCTCATAAATCCACTCCTTCGTTACGCCTACCATCGAGAGACCACGCCCACTGCATGACACGCCTTCCCCCAGACCCCGCCCACTCGACATATCGCGGATGGTGAGGGAGTGAGGCGGGGGCCTATAAAACTCTATTTTACCCTACTAATATATTTTAGAAATGAAATAATATATGGTTATTAGTTTAGTTACTGAACACCCAATGCCAGTGGTATTGTTTTAAATATTATCTCCCAAGTTGATCTATGATAGTTCTGTGATANCCCCATTAATTCGGATAATTGGAGTTCTACTGTATTTATTACAAATTTTAAATAATAATTATCTAATTACATTTAGTGACGTAAAATCACCATAATAATCATTGAGAATATTTATTTAAATTTTTTTTTGTTATATTTTACATCATCGTAAAATGTAACTGGTCGGTAGCTTTCGATATTTTAAATTTTGACTAAAATCCTTTTATTTTAGTTAATAATATGGACTGTAATTTTTCTATATATTTTAGCTTCGATGCGAAGCTGAGAAGGTATTAATTTTACTATGATGTGTTTTTTTATTTTTTTTTTTTTTTTTTTATTTTTTTTTTTGTGTCTGTGAACGCTCAATCTCAGCTCTCGCTGGACCGATTTTGATGAACAATATGTCAAAAGATCACAAATCGTATCTAGTCGAAGACATTACCCTCAAAAATTGAAAAAAATTCCCTCGTTCCCCGTAAACGGGGGAAATCCCCCAAAAAATTACAAATTTAAAAATCGCTAATTTTCGATATTTTTTCAATTTTTTTTACTTAAAATTGCCATAACTTTTTTAAAAATGACCGAATCAATATAATTTTTTTTTTTATAGATACCTTAGATAATTACCTATCATTTTATATATTTTTGTGAACATTTGACCCTTTAACAGCCCAAAGGATGGGGTTTCAAAATGGTAACTTTTTTACAAAAAATTAACTTTTTCAACTTAACTTTTGAAAATGTTCCGGAAAGACTGACAATTTTATATATACCTTAAATTAAAGCTAATGTAATATACTTTAATTTGAAAAAAAAAAATTTGACCTCTGGACTTGTCTTCATGGTGAAAATGACTACCGTATGCAAAAATATGCTATTTTTGTGAAAAAATTCTTGATATTATATTTTACATTTTTTAACATTATGTTGCTATAACTTTTTAAAAAATGCATGAATCAACTTTATTCTTTAATGATAAATACTTTATATATACTTCTTTCATTCGACATACTTTTTTTTAAAATCGGACCATTTCCCTTTATACAGGGGGGGTGCAAACCTTTTAAAATGCGTATAGAAAGTAGAACTTTTTCAACTTAACTTTTGAAAATGTTCCGGAAAGACTGACACTTTTATATATATCTTAAATTAAAGCTTATGTAATATACTTTAATTTGAAAAAAAAAAATTTGACCTCTGGACTTGTCTTCGTGGTGAAAACGGACATCAAAGTTAAAGAAAAACGTACGATTTCCGTGAAAAAAATCTCGATTTTATATGTTATATTATTTAATTTATATTTTATATAACTTTTGGAAAAATGTATGGATCAATATTATTATTTTTTTATAATAAATATTTATATACTCCTTTCATCTACACGCTTTTTTTGTAAATCGGATCATACCCCTTTAACAAGGGGGGTCAAAACTTTAATCATGCGTATTGTTACTATGATATTTTCAATTTAATTTTTGAAAGTATTCCGGAAATACTGACACTTTTATATATATCTTAAATTAAAGCTTATATAATATACTTTAATTTAAAAAAAAAAATGTGACCTCTGGATTTGTCTTCACGGTAAAAATGACTACCGTATTCAAAAATTTGCTATTTTTGTGTTAAAATTCTGGGTTTTGTAT
Organism: Daktulosphaira vitifoliae; assembly: GCF_025091365.1. Taxonomy (NCBI): domain Eukaryota; kingdom Metazoa; phylum Arthropoda; class Insecta; order Hemiptera; family Phylloxeridae; genus Daktulosphaira; species Daktulosphaira vitifoliae. Next base: position 7,796,958 of record NW_026099572.1, read on the forward strand.
TTTATTTTATTTTAAAATACCTGACAAGGGGAGTACAGATTTTCATAAATATTATATAAATAATAAATTAATATAGCATAGAAAGTTAAACTTATTTAAATTTGTTTGCTTCTTTTAAGTCGAGAAAAATAACTTTGAAATTTGAACTAGCTTAAATAGCCTATTTTTTCATCCGACGGTAGCGACGTACGGTTGCCGAGTTGGTAAAATTTATGTTTTACCCGCTTGGGGTACGAGGTTCCAACCCATATATGGCAATGAATTTTTTGCATTTTTTCTTAATTCTTTTTAAGTTAGTT
>NW_026099572.1:7800191-7800503 GCF_025091365.1 Daktulosphaira vitifoliae
ACGCAATATCGGTAATCCATATTCGGCGGCGGCCTTATCTCAGTGTCAAGGGCGGGGAGATGACCGATGACAACCGATTGTCATATTAATAGCTGGACGGCTGATATCGAGAGAAACACGGGTGAGCGCCAGCCTAGAGCAAAAGGCGGTGCCGTGTCAGTTACTATAAATGAATGCACTGTACTTCAAGGAACTTTCATCAGAAACAAAAATATACTTTTTTTAATCAAAGTTTCGCGTTGTTTTCAAATCTGCAATTAGACTTTATCTATCAGTTCTAATTTTTATATTATTACTAATTACATATAAAAA